>NW_027361858.1:21445000-22020770 GCF_039654945.1 Dendrobates tinctorius | reverse complement strand
TGTTTTTACGCCGCAAAAATGCTAAAAATCCACAGCCCATTGTATTCAATGGCATTCCGCACATGGTGTGCTAATGCTGTGTATTTTAGGAATGCATTGTTCTGCTTATTTTCCGCATGTGGCTATGGCCACCATGCGAAAGTAACCGGAAAATGTGCAGATGGTACCCAGGATCTGTAGGAGAGGAGACTCTCCTCCAGGCCCTGGGTACCATATCCCTGTAAAAAAAAAAAAAAAAAAAAAAAAAAAAATTCGTGATATTCTCACCTTCCGGCAAGTCCTGTTGCCAGTGATGCCTTGCGACAATGACCTGTGACGATGTTGCGGTCTCACAAGATGCTACATCATCTGGGGTCATTGTCGCAAGGCATCGCTGGGAACAGGACTTGCCGGAAGCATCACAAGGATCGGGAAGGCTGCAGGGGCTGTCGGAAGGTGAGAATATCACGATTTTTTTTTTTTTTTTTTTTCTATTTTTAACACATCTTTTTACTACTGATGCTGCATAGGCAGCCTCAATAGTAAAAAGTTGGTCAC
Organism: Dendrobates tinctorius; assembly: GCF_039654945.1. NCBI lineage: Eukaryota > Metazoa > Chordata > Amphibia > Anura > Dendrobatidae > Dendrobates > Dendrobates tinctorius. The sequence goes on along the minus strand of NW_027361858.1, from coordinate 22,020,233 downwards.
GCTCGTCAAACACTGACAAACCTGTCAATCAGTTTTCCAAGCGTGTGTATATAATATGGTTGAGGCTATCCTGGTATTCAAAAGGAAAAAAAAAATCCATTTCAAAATGGCGCCTGCATAATGGCAACTACCGGTGTATATAGAGGTGATCCGATAGCGGCTACTGAAATTTTTATTTTTTTTTTTCGAATATCAGGATAACCTAAACCATATTAATTATATATAATTACATATGCAATTATGCTGCAGTGTGGGTGCCAAGGCTGGGTTCCTGCCTGCAGAAGGCTTTTTTTTTTTTTTTTTAAACTTTGTGTGTATATATAATATGCATCATGTTAACTGTCAACTAGGGGGCAGGTCCCTAAGAGATCAGTGACCTGTCAGCAGGATTCATGTGGTTCTCTGATTAGCTATTCATAATGAAGAAAACGCTAATTCCTGTGCCCTAGCACTAGCTAAGTATTTCTGAACTAATTGCCCCCTAACGAACACCCTACGCCTAACTAAAGCTATCTAACGATGGATGGACGGACAAAATTACATTTAAAATATTGGCCAATAACAGCAATCGGAGAGCTTGGACCACTGAAATGGGTCCCTTCGTCTCTGGCCTTGCTAATCTGCTGTTAACGATCGTGGTAGGCATGGCGTTGTAACTGTGTGAAAACACACAAAGGGAACCTGTCACCTGTTTTGGCTGCTATAAGAAGCGGCCACTGCCTTTCAGGACTTATCTACAGCATTCAGTGAGTATATATATTATTTTTGTTTCAGGTCAGACTAGTGGCTTATCTTTTTGGACAAGATGCGTAATAAACAACCGTGGTTGTAGAGCACATAATGGCTTGAGTTATAGTAAAGCTACTGCCATCAGAGGAAAAGAAATTTTTGGCATGCATAACATTAGGGCATGCCACACATTTACCGCAAGGCTTACATCCCCAAAGTGAGTCAAGAGGTATAGACCTAATGGGAAGAATAGGGGTTGCGCACGCGGTGTAAAGTAACTCCTCACCAAATGATCCCCTAGATTACGTGATCTCCTAGCTGTCAGACGGTTGTGATGGTAAATACTGCTTCAATATGGGGTAGGCAAGAAGTATCGGCCAATATTTGGCCAGCACTTTCCACATTTTACCCCATTGGGAGTTGTATTGTGTAACTAACCTTACCTGAAAGCTGTCCTTGACTTTAGTGGAGGAATACAGAAGTTGATGTCTCTTGGTATTTCTGGCTTTGTTAAAGGCTCTCTTAAAGGGACTCTCACCTATTTTTAGCCCTATCAGCTGCCGGCACCGCCAACAGGGGCTTATCTACAGCATTCTGTAATGCTGTAGATAATCCTCCAATGTAACCTGAAAGATAAGAAAAATGAGTTGGATTATACTCACCTGGGTGTCTTGGTCCGGCGCCTCCCATCTTCTAGCGAAGCCGTCCTACTTCTTACTTCTGCTGGAGCTCGCTGACCTTTCCTGGTGCCTGTGCGCTGCAGTACTTTACTCTGCCCTCAACAGGGCAGATGAAGTACGCCTGCGCAGGAGCTGCGGCAGAAGTAAGGAGGACGCCATCGCTAGAAGATGGGAGGCGCTGGACCGGTCCAACACCCATCGGATCAGACCGCGCCCCCCGGTAAGTGTATAATCTAATTTGTTTTTCTTATCTTTCAGGTTACATCGGGGGCTTATCTACAGCATTACAGAATGCTGTAGATAAGCCCCTGATGGCGGTGTCGGCAGCTGATAGGGCTAAAACTAGGTGACAGATTCTTTTTAATACAGTAGGAGATGTATCCAAAAAAAAACAAGTTGTCATTTCCTTAGCTTGAGCCTCAAAATCTTCTTTAGATGAACAAATCTCCTTGATATGGAGGAACTGGCCAGTGGGAACGGAGTTAATCACATGGGGCGGGTGGGAAGATGACGCATGCAATACAGACTTGACTGCTGTTTCCTTACAGAAGACATCGGAAAGAAGAACACCATCCACGCCCCTCCTCAAAGTGACATCTAAAAAATCAATTTCATTATCAAATTTAAGACAAACGTATATTCAAATCATTGGAATTCAAATCAGAAAAAAATGATTGTATATCAGATGGAGTACCTCGCCAGATCAGAAAGATAGTCGATGTAACGGGCCCAAAAAAATGACCCGCTCTATTAACTTAAACTGATCTGACAAGAAAAGGTCTGTCTCCCACAGCCCCAGGAACAGGTTTGCGTACGAAGGTGTGCATGCAGCACCCATAGCTGTCCCCTGGAGCTGCATGTAGAAGGACCCGTTAAACAGAAAAAAATTTGTGTTAAAAGAAAATTCAAAAGTTGAAGTAAACGATGTCACCGGAAGAAAAGCTAGTCATGAATAAATAAAAATTAGGAAACCGCTCTCATGCCATCCTGGTGGCGAATATTGGTGTACAAGGATTCAACGTCACAAGTTAAAAAAAATCATATCCTCATCAATATGGACGGAGTCAATTTTCTTGCGGAAGTCAGAGGTATCTTTAAGAAAAGATGTAATAGTCTCCACCAGAGGCTTGAGAAACAGATCAATATGTTTTCCAATACCCTCCGTAAGCTCACCTACCCCAGAGATTATAGGCCTACCCTGGGGGGTTTTGTAGGTTCTTGTGGACATTGGATCGGAGATATAATGCTGAAATACTTTGGTGGTTAAGGAACCATGTATCTCGTATCTGTGATGTTAGGATACCTCAGTCCACTGCCCCCTGTAATATATTGCAAAGTTCTGCCTTGTAAGAGATGAGAGGATTGAAAGTAAATTACCTGTAACAAACAGGATCCCTGAGCATGCGTAGAGCTTCCGCTAGATATAGTTTAGATGGCCAAATAACTATTCCCGCCCTTGTCAGCTGGTTTAAATACTACATCCTTAAGTTGCTTAAGTCTCAAGGCAAATAAGTTCTGCTTTGGTAAGATTATTGCATCGAAAAGAAGTGGAGATCTTGTCAAAATCGTCTCCGTGCATCAGAGCGGGACTGTGGGTAGGATCTTTGGCTGTGTCACGGCCCCTCCACTGCCTATGGTGTCTTTAGCCTCTTCCTTATTTACCTTTTTTTCTGGTGCCGTCCTAGCCACGGGCTATGCTTGCGTAGATTAATCTTGTAGTGGGCTCCCGTAAAATGACCCCAGTATATTTTTTGACTTAATTGTTTTCATGGTACTATTAATTTCCACAGCACCTCAGTCATCATTATTGTCCCATTTTGAAGCTTCAGTTTGGGTTTTTTGTTTATACCACATGACTGTCTGACTGTTTAATTCATAATGCTGTTAATGTAGACTGAAAGTTACTTTCCCTATGCCTAGAGGGACTGATATCAAATCATGCAGTATCTTCTGTGTGAATGAGGAGTGTCCCACACTGGTCAGGTGGTATAATTAAAGTACCTTATAATTCAGGAGTGAACCACCTGGTACGAAAATTGGCATTGCTAATGACCGTATTACATTAATAATGGCGCAGAGGGGTTAAATAAAAAAATTGAAACCACCTTTCACTCTTTCCAACATATTATATACATGTATGTCACTGTGTGGATGTCATGTTATACAGCAGCCACCCACCTGATAACTTACCGTATTTTTCGCTTTATAAGACGCACCTGATTATAAGACGCACCCCCAAATTTGGTGAAGAGAGAGAGAGAAAAATGTTTTTTATGTTAACTTGAGGTGTGTCTTATAATGCCAGTGTCCATCTTTCAAATCATATACCGTATATGTCCCTCATCCTGGTATTTATATAACCCCCATCCTGGCACATTGCCCCCTTGTGCTGGCACATAGCCCCCCCATCCTATCCTGGATATGGCCCCCGGTCACTATATGCCCCCCTGCTGGCACTCACATGGCCCCCTCTCTCTATATGCCTCCCTGCTGGTGCGCACACGGCCCCCCCATCCCTATATTCCCTCCTGCTGGCACATATTGTCCCCCCCGGTCCTATAATCCCCCTGCTGGCAAGCACATGCTAAAATAATAAACAGTTAACTCACCTACTGATGATCGCTCCTGCTCCCAGCTCTCCCGTGGCTTACCTGTGTCTGTGTCGAGTCTGCTGTCATCCTCCTCCTGCAGGGCGCACGCAGCTGCTGCTCATTCAGGCAGCTCATTGTTGTTACAGGACCTTCCATGATGTGACCAATAGGAGCTGCTCAGCTGCGGTCATGTGACTCGCAGTGCACACTGGGAGTCATGTGACTGCAGGTCCAATTGTGCACACTGGGAGTCATGTGACTGCAGGTCCTATTGGTCACATCATGCAAAGTCCTGAAGCGATGAGCTGCCTGAATGAGCTGCTGCTGCCGCTCGCCCTGCAGGAGGAGGTTGACAGCAGACTCGGCACAGGAAAGCCACGGGGGAGCTGGGAGCAGGAGTGATCACCGGTAGGTGTCTATAGTGACTGGGGGCGAGTGCAGGCACATGTAATATGCACCGCTCCCCTGTCTACCAACTCAGCGCGGTTTCAGCACCAAGGTGATGGACAGTGGGTGCAGTGAATATTACATGAGGCTAATGAGCGGGAGTACAGGACCTCCCGCTGTCTCTGCAGCTCCCATCCAGCCCACCCCTGACTCCATGCCAGAGCCCCCCCCACTCTACAGCACAGCAGCACACAGATTCGCTTTATAAGACGCACCCCCCACTTTCCCCCCAAAATTTGGGGGAACAAAAGTGCGTGTTATAAAGCGAAAAATACGGTATACACATTGAGACTATTCAGATTACACCAATCTAACTTCTTAGTTATCACAGCCAAACAGAGTGCAGGTTAACCTCTGTTGCCCCATTCCCCTCAACTTTAGTTACAAGGGTAAAAGAAAAAAAAAACCCTACAATGCTAGAGCTAACGCCCATTGTTGATACTGTGGGCTCCGCTTTGAAGCCTATCATCCATATGACGTAACTATAAATTATCTCACCATGTGCAGGTCATTGCCATTGCTTGGGTATCTATGGTTAGGGTCACTAACACAACTGTCACTATATCAGTGGGGGTAACTATGAATAGCTAAGCTACTGCAATTCCTGCACATGGGGTAAGCAACATGGCTAATAAAAGAACAGTACTAGATTGCTAATAGTCGGTATTTGCTAATATTACTACACCTACTTCACATTATTATAGGATCTTGAAGCTTTTTAACCTGCTAACCTATTATGGTGTGTTTAGTCGAATCCTTAGCTTACAACAATTTATCCATATTGATAGGTATTGCTGGCCCCCGCTAGACAAGAAGAAAGATGCAGAGTTTAGGAAAGCATCATGTGAATGGCTGAAGAAGATTTCAGTAAGTACCATAGCTACATTCTGCTGACAATACCACCCCATTGTATTGTAGAATGTGATGGTTATTTATGCTTGTTTCCAAATAGGATGAAGTCGGTAATAGTTTTCCTCAAGTTGTGGCATCAATATTTCTGTCTCCTGGAGGTCCTAAGTTTATTCAACTCCTGTACAATTTTACTAAATATGTTATGTTGCAACATATCAAAAGGGATGTTGATGGTGAGTTATCTGCTGCTACCTTTTATATCTCTGAAGTTATATTACTACTAGTTTCATGGTTTTTTTTTTTTTTTTTTTTAGATGAAAACTCCTTTATTCCTGATGCTCTGCAGAGTAAAATTCAGGACCCCCAGAAGTCTCTGGCCCGTAATCTAGTGGCTCACCGTAGATACCTACAGACATTGCAAGGGGTGAACTTTGTGATCGAGGAGTATCAGAGTAAAGCACAGTTAGTATTGGCATAGCTTGCAGTGTTTATCTATTTTGCTAGAACGTTTAATATTGCAGTGTTCAATGGGATGTACAATGCAGTTTGGGGTGTGACTTTACTTGCAAAGATGTGGCACCTATACATAGTTTTAGAATGTTTTTCCTAATGGTGACAAACTACAGAAAATGAAGTGGTGGTTATACTTGTTGTTTAGGACTGTTTTATTGTGCATTGCTAATCTGAACTGAATGTGGGCATGATTCAGATTGTCAAATGAAAATGTTACTCTAGAAAAGCATGTATTCGCATTTTAAAAAAATGTTTTTTTTTTTTTTTTTCCAAGGTTGCTAGTAAAACAGATAAGAGAGATGCGCTCTGAATTTTCATCATTGCAGACCAAATTCAGGTATGCTGACTTTGTGGCAAATTGACCAGTTTAAATTTAAAGAGGGTGGGTTCACACCACATTTCTCAGAAAAAATGCCCTCATGGGGAAAAAAAAAAAAAGCTAGCTTAGGTCAGATATTGTCTAAAATTTTTTTTTTTTTTTTTGTGTGTGTGGTTGTATTGAGCCTCGTGACATGTCGTTCTCCGCAAGGAGAAACGTTATCACTTGGAGCCCCAGTCAAAAGCCTCTCTCCCAGCCAAACCACATCTCACTTTGCAATGATGAGGGGCAGTACTCCAAAAGTGTCTGCAAATTGAGATTCTGGTTTTGGCTTTTACCCTAAGTCATGTGACAAGGCTCATTGGAGAGAGTCCCTATTGACTTTTAGAATTGCTTCCCCCATAGGTGATGCTAGAGTTGTAGCCTTCTACCTCTCTGAAGAGACAATTTGCATATTTCCCTGTGGAGCATTGTGACTGTCTCATCTTGTCATGTCAGGCTTGACATGTCACTCTATGCAAGGAGAAACGTCACCCCTTGGATCTTTGGCCGTGTGCATACGTTCAATATTTTACATCAGTATTTGAAAGCCCAAATCAGGAATAATTTTTATAGCACCATCGTATTCCGCTGCGCTTTTCATTTTAGAGGGGACTTGTACAGACGATAAAGACAGTACAGAATAACAATCACATAAATCGGGTGGGGTACCTTTTTTCTGCCAAGGGCCATTTGGAATTTTATAATAGCGTTCGGGGGCCGTATAAAGTTATTAATGAGGAGCGAGTATACTCATTGCTCGAGCATGCTTGGGTGTCCTCCGAGTATTTTGGCGTGCTCGGAGATTTAGTTTGTCAATGCATTTGCATGATTTGCGGCTGCTGGACAGCCTGAATACATGTGGGGATTCCTTAACAAACAGGCATTCCTCACATGTATTCAGGCTGTCCAGCAGCCATAAATCATGCAGCTGAGGCGACGAAAACTAAATCTCTGAGCAAGCATTCCCCAGTGCAGGCTCCACTCATTTTCCCCCCCCACGCCTCATTCTCTACCCGGCCCATTCGTTCATCCCCCACCCCTCGCCGCTCTTTCTCCCCCTGGCTCACCTGTGGCTTGGTCCGACACCGTTTTCTGCTGCTTGTTCCTGTTTGTGTGTGAGCGCGCTGTCACATGGTACCGCTCATTAGGGTCATGAATATGGGCACCACGCCTATGAGAGTGGAATGGCGTCCATATTCGTGATCTTAATGAGCGGTACCACGTGTGACCGCGCACTCACACAGGAAGAGCAGGACCATCGGCTGGAGGAGGTGAGTATGATGGGGGGGCAAATGGCAAATACAGCCCTGCTGAGCACAGTACTGCCGCACCTCTTAAAGGGCCTGCGGCCAAAAAATGGGGAAAGTGGCTGTGGGCCACACAAGATAATATGGTGGGCCGTACGTTCCCCACCCCTGACATAAATTAACAGATGTCAAAAGGAATGATGGCCCTGCTCGCAACCTTACAATCTATGAGGAAATAGGGGAGAACAATCAGGAAAAGTATAATAGAAGCACATCACCACTTCTGTATTTATCACCCACTCCTGGTTTTGGCTTACACATACCGAGATAAAATACTCAACATGTACACTTGCTTTAGTTTTTGTTTTCTTTTTTTTTTCTCTCCTGTGTTTTATCTTCGGCTTTTTTAGGCTATAGTCTCATTAAGGCTATAGTCTGTGTATGGAAAAAAGTTAGTTTTTTTTTTTTTACTTTTTGCAGCTCCATGGGAACAAAAATTTTTATTGTTCTTGAAACACTATTTAAAAAAAAAAAAAAAAAAATCATTGATCTCAAGACCCAAAATAGTTGCACTGTTGAAAGGTTGTTCCAGCATAAAGCATGCAGACGTACGATCACAGACCACAATTCAGACTGACCTTGGGTATCCTGATTAGAATATGACCACATCATATATTTCTGAGGCTTTCGTGTTTTGGTCGAGAGACCGATGGCCTGTCCGTGCATTGCAGTCCATGATGAGACAGATCCGTGAATGTTTGCATGAACCCTAAAACAAAATATTTTTTTCAACTTTATGTGCTAAGCAGTATATATACTTTATTTTCAGAGCACTAAGTGTACAGAATGACAATTCCAGGAGATATGTCAAGATAATGGAGGTAAGCAGTTTTTAGCACTTTACAAATTTTAAATTCATTTTCTTCAAAATTTAAGGCATTTTATATTTTTATATACTTGTTTTATATACTTGTGTCTTTCATGTTAAGGTTCGTTCTATATGGAATACCATAATGCACATCTTAAATACTTTGGAAAAAGAAATTGAGGTTGTCGATTCCGTTGTTGGAGGAGATGTGGATCAGTTCTCTCTGGATGGATCTAATGTTGCCATAAAAATTCCCAGCATACTCGTGACTAGAATTGAGAATGAAATGTACACGGTATGTGGGGGTTCTTTTATATATTTTTTTTTTTTTTTTGCCACCCTCGTGTTCCTATCAATCATATCCCATAAAAATATATACCAACCTCCCATTAAGGGGTTATACACAAGATGGCAAGTAACGTATTTTGCGTACAAGAGTACTTGCCCCAAATTTTGGTGAGGAATAATTTATATTTCTATAGCGCCGACATATTCCTCAGCACTTTACATTTCAGAGGGGATTTGTACAGACGATAAACATTACAGCATAACAATAATCACATAGATCATAACAGATATCAAGAGGAATGAGGGCCCTGCTCGCAAGCTTACAGTCTGAGGAAAAAGACACAAAAGGTTGGTGGTAACAATTGCCCTGATTGTATGGACCAGCCATAGTGTTAAGTATGTAACAGTACAGACACAGAGGGCTAATAGATGCACAAAGCATGTGGGAACATGATGCGGGGAACCTGGTTATGGTAAAACTTTTGACTGTGCCACACAGGGATAGATTAGGTTAATGTGTTGAGGCGGTAGGCCAGTCTGAATAAATGCGTTTTCAGGGCATGCTTAAAATTGTGGGGATTGGGGACTAATCATATTGACCTGGGAAGTGCATTCCAAAGAATTGGCGCAGCACGTGTATAGTCTTGGAGACTGGAGTGGGAGGTTTTGATTATTGAGGATGCTAACCTCAGGTCATTAGCAGAACGGAGTGTGCGGGTAGGGTGGTATACTGAAACAAGGGAGGAGATGTAGGGTGGTGCTGATCCATGGACAGCTTTGTGGGTGAGGGTAATAAGTTTGTACTGGATTCTGGAGTGGATGGGTAGCCAGTGTAATGACTGGCACAAGGTAGAGGCATCTGTGTAACGATTGGCGAGGAATATAATCCTGGCTGCAGCCTTCAAGACAGATTGGAGGGGGGAAAGTTGGTTAAGATTGAGACCGATTAGAAAAGAGTTAAAATAGTCCATATGAGAATGAATAAGAGAAACAGTAAGAGTTTTTGTGGAGTCAAAAGTAAGAAAAGGTCAAATTCTAGAAATGTTTTTGAGGTCCAGATAACAAGAGCGAGCCAGTGATCGGATGTGGTGGGCAAAGGAAAGCTCGGAGTCAAGTATGACCCCAAAACAGCGGGCATGTTGCTGGGGAGTAATAGTGGAACCACACACGTAAATGGCAGTGTCGGGTACATTAGTAGAGGGAGGAAACACAAGGAGTTCAGTCTTTGACAGGTTCAGTTTCAGATATAGTGAGGACATGTGGAATATATATAATATATATTCTAGTAGTGCATCTTAGGCCTCTTTCACACTTCAGTTATTTGCATCAGTCAAAATCCTCCAAAAAGCGGATCCGTCTGTAACTGATGTGAACGGATGCAATAGGATCTGTTTTATGACAGATCTGCAGAATGAAGAATTTTAAAGGAGCCACTGGCCGAGAGCGAGAGCGTTTTTTTGGGGTCCGGCACCCAGACAGAATTTCGGGTTAAATCAGTGTGTGGAGGATCCGCTGGGCAAAAAGAAGTCTTGGAAGTCTTTGAGGATGTTGACGGACAGCAACATTTTGGCGGATCCGCACAGAAACGGATGCAACGTCAACATTCGTCTATAATGAAAGTCAATGGGGAAAAAAACGGATCCGCAAGTAAAAATGGCGGATCTTGACTGGCAAAAACAGAAGTGTGAAGGAGGCCTTAGTCCGATTTTCATTATAGCGTACTTGAAGGGGGGGTTCTGGGCAGCTGCGGTGGAGCAGGGTCACAGGAGGCAGGGTAGCTGCTACAAAAAGCCGGTGGCAGCAGTGGGGTGATGCTGCATGCTCTGGCCTGGGAGTAGGGGTTGTCCCTGCACGGCAGGCTCTGGAATGTCAGAAAATGTTGACGTTGAGCGGAGTACCTGCACTTTCCTATTAGTTTCCCAAAGCCCACCACAGGGAAATCAATGGGAAAGTGTGGGCTCTGTTTAATGCCTGACATTTTCTGACGTTCCAGGGCCTGCCATGCAGCGACAATCCCTTCTCCCAGGCCAGAGCCTGCAGTATCGCCCCACTTCTGCTGCCTCCTGCAGCAGCGATCATGTGACAGTGGTGCCTGATGTGTTTTAAATGCTGCGGTAAGTGATTGATGGCTGCATTTAACTTAACAGCCTCTGGTGAATCTCTAATCCCTCTTCATTTGTTGCTGACATCAAATGCTGGGAAAGATGCGGGCTTGCATCAAAGGCAGGAATACGGCCAATGATGTGAATATGAGGCAACGGACATGAAGGGGTCAAGCAATCATTATTTTTTTTTTTGTCTTAAAATCTTAATACAAAAATAAAATCCACCTATATGCTGTGTGCAGCCAACTGCCAGTTTAAGACGTGGACTTGACTAGAGGGGATCAAAGACAATATAACAGCCTCTGTTCCTATCCTCTGCTGCAGCTTGCATTTTCCCTTCACCCATGACAGCACCACCTGAGAGAGGGATCCGCCCCGCCAGGACAGGAACCTACTGAGACATAAGGGGCGGCACCTCTCCCCCGCTTCAGTTGGGTTCCTGTCCTGGAAGGAATCCCACTGTGGCGGTGCCTGTCATGGGCGAAGAAAAAGATAAGACCCAGGCCCGTCCCGGGAAGAACAGGTAGCTTACCTGTAGCGCCGGCCGTCGGGTCCTGGAAGCGCAGTCCCCGGGGCCCCTGGGGCTCCGGGTTCGTGCGGGCGTGGATGGGATTCCGGTGGCTCCGGGAAGCCCCCACCGCGCCGCCCTCCCCTCGCGCACGCCGCATCTCGATCCCCGTGGTAGGGGAGAGACGCTGGCGTCTTCCGGCCGCTGACGTCAGCGGCGCTTGGAATGCTGGGTGCGCCGGCTGACGTCAGCAGAAGGCGACGGTGTAAATGCGCTGGGTGCGACGCCGGCTTCTGAAGCGCTGAGCCGGCGGTCGCAGGGGGGAGGGGAGGAAGACGCTCACCAGGCGGAGGCATGCAATTTAAAAGGAGGAAGACAGCTGTAGATCGGCGGTGCAAAATGGAGTCCGAGCAGGAACGTTCAGCGTCCCTGCCTCCCTCACAGCCCTCTGGCAGGAAGCATGGAAGCCATTCAAGCAGCAGTCGCCCCAGCCGCAGGTCGGGGCACTCCTCAAGGTCCAAAGAGCACGGGTCAGGTGCTCCGATGCAGCCTCCAAGTCCTGTACCCTTGATTACGGGTGGTGAGTGATCTTCGTGAATGTTAACAGTATATTAATAGGGGTTTTCTATTGTATGCTTCACCCTGTAGGAAAGGCCCAGAAAAGCGGGAAGCAAGAAGAAGAATAGGGATTGTGCTATATGTAAATCTCCCCTAGCAAGAGACTGGCAAAAAGATCTCTGTGCTTCGTGCATTCAGCGGACTATGGCGGAGGAAGCGCCTAGTTTCGCAGCCAATCTAATATCTGCCCTCAGGTCAGAAATGGAAGGCTCAATTAAGTCCTTATTGAAAAAAGGGAAAAAAAGCAGGAAGGATTTCCCTAGTTCCCCCTCAGATTCCGCGTCAGTATCATCTCAGGCGGAAAAATCATCCTCCTCAGACTCCTCAGATAGTGACACAGGGGGTAAGCCATGTTTCCCTGTAGAAGATACAGATGCCCTTCTAAAGGCCATTAGAACCACAATGGGCCTACAGGAAGAAAGGGCGGCTAAAACCCTAGAGGACGTCATGTTTGGGGGGCTTCAGGAGAGGAAAAAACGAACCTTTCCAGTAAACGCGAAAATCCAGGCGCTTATTGAGAGAGTGGAAAAAGCCTGAAAAATCGGGGGCCCTTCCATCCGCCTCTAAGAGACGATACCCCTTTGAATACAAGGATACGGAGGTATGGGACAAAGTCCCAAAAATAGATGCAGCGGTGTCCAGATCTTCCAAAAGGTCGGCCCTGCCCTTGGAAGATGCAGGGGTTCTTAGAGACCCGCTGGACAAAAAAGCAGACTCATATTTGAGGCACGCATGGGAAGCGACAGCAGGAGGTCTAAAGCCGGCGATAGCGGGCACCTGCACGGCACGGCACGCTCCCTCATGATCTGGCTGCAGCAGTTAGAAGAGAAGCTGGCGTCAAGGGTCCCAAGAGAGAAGATCTTATCAGACATGTATCTCTTGCACGGGGCAGCGGCTTTTTTGGCAGATACCTCGGCGGACTCTATGCGATTGACAGCCAGAGCAGCGTCACTATCAAATGCTGCTAGATGCGCGTTATGGCTTAAGGGCTGTCCGGGTGACCTTCAGTCCAAGGCCAAATTGTGCTCTCTCCCCTGCGATGGTCGATTCCTGTTCGGCAAGAACTTGGACGATATTCTGGAGAAAGCAGGCGATAAGAAAAAAGGCTTCCCCAGATTCCCTATGGATCAGAGGAGACAGCCCTTTCGGAGGGGGAGATTCAATAGAGGGCGTCCTCCCGCTGACAGGAGAAGATGGGAGGATAAAAGAAAGAAAGAATCAGGGTTTATGTTTGGTGGAGGCACCTCCACCTCAAAAAAGTCACCACAATGACGCCGGTATTCCAGTAGGAGGGAGATTGGCACTCTTTTTCCAGGCCTGGGAAAAGATCTCCTCCAATACCTGGATTCTGAGCATCCTAAAAGAAGGCCTGAAAATCTCCTTTATTCGTCAGCCAAAACCCGTGGTCGTCATCACACCTATCAGGAAGATGACCGAAGAACAACTGGCCTTAGAAACAGAAATCCTGAGCCTGATAGACAAGCGGGTACTGTCCGAGGTGCCACGCTTACAGGAAGGAAAGGGGTTTTATTCACCCCTTTTTCTAATAAAAAAACCGGATCAGTCGTTCAGGACAATCACAAATCTCAGACGCCTCAATCTTTGGATAAGGAACCCGACCTTCAAGATGGAATCAGTGACTACGGCAGTGAAGCTGCTACATCAAGATTGCTTCATGGCCGTAGTCGATTTAAAGGATGCGTATTATCACATCCCTATCCATCCAGATTACCAGAAATACCTGAGGGTAGCGCTTTATATTCAGGGCACACTAAGGCACTTTCAGTTCAGGGCTCTTCCGTTTGGCATATCCATAGCCCCGAGGGTCTTCACCAAGGTCATAGCGGAAGTGACAGCCTTTCTCCGGATTCACGATACGGTCATAATACCATACCTGGACGATTTTCTTATAGTGGGCAGTTCAGAGGACCACTGTACAGCACAGTTGACTCAGGTTATCAACACCTTGCAAGAGTTAGGGTGGATAGTCAATTTCAAAAAATCAAAATTACAACCCCTAAAGAAACAGACCTTCCTAGGATTTATACTGGACTCAGAAAGGCAAGAGTGTCTGCTCCCAGAGTCCAAGATAGAGAAGGTACAAAATCTGGCCTTGGCGGGCCGAAACCAACCATGTATGACATTAAGAAAAGCAATGTCCCTACTAGGTACCCTAACATCCTGTATTCCGGCGGTCAGGTGGGCTCAATTTCACACCCGGCAACTCCAGGGGGAGATACTAAGAGCACAAAGATCGCTAAGAGGGCGTTTGGAAGGGAAGCTGGAGCTTTCCTCAAAAACCAGAGACTCTCTCAACTGCTGGTTGAACGGGACAAATCTGACCTTAGGAATACCATGGGACAGACAGGCGACAGATATAATTTTAACAGATGCAAGCTCCTCGGGGTGGGGGGCACACCTAAGGGGCCTCATAGGTCAGGGTTCCTGGACACCTCAAGAAAGGAAGGCATCCTCCAACCTGAGAGAACTGTGGGCAGTGGGCAAGGCCCTAAGCCACTTCATTCCGCTACTCCAGGGTCGAGACGTACGCATCATGTCAGACAACAAGGTAGCAGTGGCATACATCAACCACCAAGGTGGGACAAAATCACACTCCTTAATGGAAGCAGCAACAGACATTCTGAGCAGTGCAGAGGAACACCTACACTCCGTGACAGCCCTACACATAAAAGGGGCAGAAAACATAGAGGCAGATTTCCTGAGTCGCAATACCCTGAGGCAAGGAGAATGGGCGCTAAACCGGTCCATTTTTCAAAAGATAATTCAGCTTTGGGGGGAACCGGTGATAGACCTCTTTGCAAACAAGCACAACAGGCAAACAGAAAGGTTCTGCTCTCTAAACCCGAGGGAAAATCCATGGGCAGTGGACTCGTTGCACATCCAGTGGAACTTCAGACTGGCTTACGCGTTCCCCCCAGTAGCTCTGATCCCAACTGTGGTAAGAAAAATCAGAAACGATCAAGCCAGGGTGATTCTAATAGCTCCATTCTGGCCAAAAAGGCCCTGGTTTGCTCTGCTACGGAAGATGTCCCTCTCCGATCCATGGGTTCTGCCAGAAATCCCGGACCTACTAGCTCAGGGTCCAATATTGCACGCTCAGGTCAAAGGATTCCATCTGACGGCGTGGAATTTGAAAGGTCGCTTTTAATGGATAGGGGGTTCTCCCCTGGGCTGGTGGCCACTCTGCTAAAAAGCAGGAAACCGGTGACTACTAACATCTACGGCAGAACATGGGATAAGTTCCTACAGTTCTTGGGTAAGCCGTTAGGAAAAGAACCCCCGATTAGGGCCATCCTAGAGTTCTTACAATCTGGGTTGCAGATGGGGTTAGCAGTAAACACACTTAAGGTTCAGGTGTCGGCACTAGGGGCGCTCTACAATTGCAAACTGGCATCAGATAGGTGGATAGCCAGATTTATTAAATCCTGCCATAGAGCTAAGCCTATTCCAATACCCAGAATAGCCCCCTGGGATTTAAACCTGGTGTTAGAAGCCCTTACAAAAGATCCGTATGAGCCATTACATCAGCTACCCCTAAAGTTCTTGACCCTAAAAACAATCCTGTTAGTAGCCCTCACATCAGCCCGCAGGATAAGCGACTTACAGGCTCTCTCAGTAAATCCTCCTTACACGCAAGTCTTTCAGGATAGGGTAGTATTAAGAACAGACCCCAGTTATCTGCCCAAGGTAGTATCAGATTTCCATCGGGGTCAGGAAATTGTCCTTCCATCCTTTTGCGAAAATCCAAAAAATCTGGGGGAGGAAAAATTCCATAGTCTGGATGTTAAAAGGGCTCTCGTAGAATATATATCTGCCACTAGCCAGTGGAGGAGGTCACAGTCCCTATTCGTAGCTTTTCATGGTGTCAGGAAAGGCTATGGGGTTTCAAAAGGGACTATTGCTGGATGGATTAGGGAAGCCATTAGTGTAGCCTATTCAGCTAGTGGTATCCCGATTCCTGACGGCATCAAGGCTCATTCCACCAGAGCCGTGGCGACCTCCTGGGCTGAAAAGGCAGAGGTATCAATCGAACAGATTTGTAAGGCCGCTACCTGGGCCTCACCTTCAACCTTATTTAAGCACTATAGATTAAATCTATCCTCCTCTGCTGACTTAACCTTTGGTAGAAGGGTGCTGCAAGCGGTGGTCCCTCCCTAAGGTGTTTCGAAGTCTCCAAAAATCTCTCAGGTGGTGCTGTCATGGGTGAAGGGAAAACCACCATGGTTACTTACCGGTAGCCGGTTTTTCCGGAACCCATGACAGCACCCGTACATTCCCCCCCTTTTTCACTGTATGGGTGTGCACAATTAGTAGGGTGTTTTGAGTGTTGTGGTGTTGGATTAAACATGTAACTAACCGGGAAGTCCTCTCAATGCTCTGTAACCCAACTGAAGCGGGGGAGAGGTGCCGCCCCTTATGTCTCAGTAGGTTCCTGTCCTGGCGGGGCGGATCCCTCTCTCAGGTGGTGCTGTCATGGGTTCCGGAAAAACCGGCTACCGGTAAGTAACCATGGTGGTATTCTAGGTACCTCTGTTTCTTCTTGATTCCCCCTCAACATGTTTTGCAGGAGTCAGAGGTCAGAACTCTGTACCACAAATCATTTTGATTACCTTTTTAGATGGGAGTCTTCCACCTATCCTGGGTTAACCCCTTAAGGACCAAGGGAAATTTCAGTTTTTGCGTATTCATTTTTTTTTTCCCGTCTCCCATGACGGCACACATGAGAGAGGGGATCCGCCCAGTCAGGACAGGAACACTACTGAAGATAAAAGGGCGGTACCTCTCCCTCGCTTCAGTTGGGTTTCCTGTCCTGACAGGGACCCGTGCTGAAGACAGCAGGTCACACTTACCTGCCCCTCTCCCGTGCCGGCGTAGAAGATCAGGCGGGGCTCCTGAGCGCTGGGCGTCGGGACGGAGGAAGCGCCGTCCGCGGGTCCTCCGGGGCTCAGCGTCCGAGCGGGCGCAGGAACAGCACGGCGGGGGTCCTAGGGCTCTGCCGTGGCTGCCGCGCCGCCCTCTCCCCCTCTGCCGGTGATTCCCTACTCTGGAGCAGCTCAGGAGCGTTGAGGGAGCGGCCGCCGACAAACCAAGATGGCGGCGCCCATGGTGAAGAACGCCGATCGGTGGAGAGAGATCCCGGCGGTATGGCGGGGGGGGGGGGAGGGGTTGTGGGGGTAACCGGAGGAGGCGGAGAGTGCAGTGGATCCCCCTTACATAAGGGGGATGACCACAGAAGACGCACTCATGCCCAAGGCTTCAGAATGGAAGTGGGGCAAGACGAGCAGCGTCAGCAGCAGCGACAGCAGCAGCGTCAGCAGCAAGACCTCTCGCCAGATGCCAGGCCGAGCCACCAACATACCAGGAGCAGTCGCTCAAGTGGTGGGAGCGGCAGTCATAAGCGCAATCGGCATGACTCTGGGACGTCCAGGAGAAACGTCACGAGTGCATCTGAGGAGCCTCCGAGATCGGTACCCCTGATTGACAGCGGTGGTGAGTGATCTACGTGAATGTCACCCTTATGGTAATGGGGTTCCATTTTTTCTGTTTGATCACTAGGGGGCGAGGAAGGCCAGCAGCAAAACCAAAAATAGAGAATGCGCCCTATGTAAAAACCCGCTGGCAGATCAGTGGCAGAAAGATCTCTGCGCTGACTGTATTAACAGGACTATACAGGAGGAGACCCCTGATTTGGTGACTAGTCTGAAGGAGTTAATACATCAGGAGGTGAAAGGTTCCCTAAAGGCAGCCCTTAAAAAGAAAAGAAACCGTATTCCCAACGGAGGACGTAGAAAAACTGGTCAAGGCCATTAGAGCTACAATGGGCCTTAAAGAAGAAAAAACTCCCAAATCATTAGAGGATGTAATGTTTGGAGGACTGGAGGAAAAGCGAAAGCGTACCTTCCTTGTAAATGATAAAATAAAAGCGCTAATTGACAGGGAATGGAAAAAGACAGAGCGGTCAGGGGGCTTACCTTCCACATCAAAAAGGAGGTACCCCTTTGACCAGAAGGACTCAGAAACCTGGGAAAAAGTCCCAAAAATTGATGGGGCTGTAGCCAGATCCTCCAAAAAAGGTATCCCTACCATTAGAAGATTCTGGCGTGTTGAAAGACCCGCTTAATAAGAAAGCAGATGGGTTTCTGAAGCACATCTGGGAAGCTTCAGCAGGGGGATTGAAGCCAGCAATAGCCGGTACCTGTACCGCTCGTGCCCTCATGGTCTGGCTGCAACAAATAGAGGACCAGATCAAGGATAGAGTTCCTAGAGACGAAATTCTAGCTAATCTAACATTGGTGCACGGAGCAGCGGCTTTCCTGGCCGATTCCTCTGCAGACTCCGCAAGATTGACAGCTAGAGCAGCAAGCCTGTCAAATGCGGCAAGACGAGCCCTGTGGCTTAAAGGGTGTCCCGGAGATTTACCCTCTAAGCACAAGTTATGTTCCATTCCATGCGATGGCCAATTCCTCTTCGGGAAAAAACTAGAAGAGATTTTGGAGCATGCGGGGGATAGGAAGAAAAGCTTTCCCCGAATTCCGGGAGAACCTAAGAAGCAGCCCTTTCGGAGGAGGAGATTTAACAGGGGTCGTCCCCCGGGAGATAGAAAAAGCTGGGACTTTAAAGAAAGATCGGGCTATATGTTTAAAGGGCCCTCCACTTCCTCCAAAAAATCTCCCCAATGACATTAGACCGGAGGTAGGGAGAAGGCTTTCTCTCTTCCTTTCCGCCTGGGCAAATATCTCCCCCAGTACATGGGTCCTAAATATAATCAAGGACGGCTTAAAAATAAAATTCATCCGTCCGCCCAGGCATACCTTCATAATAACACCCAGAAGGAAAGCCCAAGAGCAACAGCTGGCCCTGGAGACGGAAGTCTTGGGACTAGTGAAAAAACAAGTCCTACAGGAAGTCCCAGCGCAAGAAGAAGGAAGGGGGTTCTACTCCCCCCTCTTCTTAATACAAAAACCACGGCTCTTGGAGAACCATTGTCAACCTGAGGAGACTCAATCATAGAATCATAGAATCGTAGAGTTGGAAGGGACCTCCTGGGCCATCTGGTCCAACCCCCTGCTCAAAGCAAGATTCGCTAAATCATCCCAGTCAGATGTCTGTCCAGCCTCTGTTTGAAGACTTCCATTGAAGGAGAACTCACCACTTCTCGTGGCAGCCTGTTCCACTCATTGATCACTCTAACTGTCAAAAAGTTTTTTTCTAATATCTAATCTGTGTCTCCTCCCATTCAGTTTCATCCCATTGCTTCTAGTCTTTCCTTGTGCAAATGAGAATAAAGATGATCCTTCTACAATGTGACAGCCCTTTAGATATTTGTAGACAGCTATTAAGTCTCCTCTCAGTCTTCTCTTTTGCAAACTAAATATTCCCAAATCCTGCAACCTTTCCTCATAAGACAGGGTTTGCAGACCGGTCACCATTCTGGTCGCTCTTTTCTGAACTTGCTCCAGTTTGTTGATGTCTTTTTTAAAATGTGGTGCCCAAAACTGGACACCATATTCCAGATGAGGTCTGACCAAAGAGGAGTAGAGGGAAATAATGACTTCACGTGATCTAGACTGTATGCTTCTGTTAATACATCCTAGAATTGCATTTGCCTTTTTTGCTGCTGCATCACACTGTTGACTCATATTCAGTCTGTGATCTATTAGTATACCCAAGTCTTTTTCACATGTGCTGTCACTTAGCCCTATTCCTCCCATTCTATATATGCTTTTTTCATTTTTATTGCCCAGATGTAGTACTTTGCATTTCTCCCTGTTAAAAACCATTCTGTTAGTTGCTGCCCACTGCTCCAGTTTATTTAAATCTTTTTGAATCCTCTCTCTCTCTTCTCTAGTATTAGCTATCCCTCCTAGCTTTGTGTCATCAGCAAATTTAATCAGTTTACCCTCAATTCCTTCATCTAAATCGTTGATAAAGATGTTGAACAATACAGGGCCCAGGACAGAGCCCTGTGGTACCCCACTTGAGACATTCTTCCAACTGGATGTGCAGCCATTTACAACCACTCTTTGTGTCCGATCACTAAGCCAGTTATGAATCCACCTAACAGTTGCCTTGTCCATTCCATACTTAGTCATTTTTTTTTATCAGTGGATAGACAATTGCTCCTTCAAAATGGAGTCAATCAACACGGCCACAAAGATCCTGTTCCAGCATTGCCTCATGGCAGTGATAGACTTAAAAGATGCCTACTATCACATCCCAATCCATCGGGAGTATCAGAGATATTTGAGAGTAGCGCTCTATATCCAGGGGCAGGTGAGACACTACCAATACGCAGCCCTTCCGTTTGGCCTGTCTACAGCCCCCAGGGTATTCACCAAAGTGATGGCCGAAGTAATGTCTCTTCTGCGATCCAGGGACATAGTGATCGTCCCATACTTAGACGACTTTCTGGTAATAGGGAGGTCGGAATCCCACTGCACACTTCAAGTGAAGGAAGTAATAGCAACTCTAGTAGGACTAGGATGGATAGTAAACATCCCCAAGTCAAGGATAACCCCAGTAAAAGAGCAATCCTTCCTAGGGTTGATATTGGACTCCGAGCAACAACGCTGCCTCCTACCAGAGGGCAAAGTGACCAAGATAAGAGGCCTAGCTCGCACAGCAATACAAAGGCCAAATATGACACTGAGGAACGCAATGTCCCTTTTAGGCTCACTGACATCATGTATACCCGCAGTAACATGGGCGCAGTACCACTTAAGGCAACTACAGTGGGAAGTCCTGTCAGCGCAGAAACAATTAAAAGGGCATTTAGAAGGCAAACTGTCTCTCAGTGGCTGTAAGAGATTCCCTACTCTGGTGGACTGTAGAAAAGAATCTAACAGCTGGTGTCCCATGGCAAAAACCAGTCGAGGACATCATTACGACACACGAGTGCCACAGGGTGGGGAGCACACCTGAGATCCCATACAATACAGGGGACCTGGTCCTCACTAGAAAGCGATCAGAATTCAAATGTAAAAGAACTATGGGCAGTGGAAAAAGCCGTGAAACATTTCTTTCCCTTCAGGGCCGCCACACCCGGGTCATGACGGACAATCAGGCAGTAGTAGCCTACATCAATCATCAGGGGGGAACGAGATCTCGGGGCCTCATGCAAATATCAGATCTACTCTTCCAGCTAGCAGAACAACATCTGTTATCCATCACAGCATTGCACATAAAGGGGGCAGAAAATATACAAGCAGACTTCCTGAGTCGCAGGCATCTAAGACAAGGGGAATGGTCCCTAAACCCCCGAGTCTTCCAACAATTAGTTCAGGCCTGGGGCAGACCAGAAATAGACCTGTTCGCTACCGCACACAACCGGAAGGTCAGGAAGTTCTGCTCGCTAAATCCAAGGGAAAACCCCTTCGCAGTAGATGCCCTGGAAGTTCATCCTGGCCTATGCATTTCCCCCGATAACAATGATCCCAGTAGTAGTCAGGAAAATCAGGGAGGATCGGGCAAGAATAATTCTTATAGCTCCTTTTTGGCCGAGAAGGCCTTGGTTCTCCCTTCTGAGGCTCATGTCAGTGACAGATCCATGGATACTACCAGAGATTCCAGACCTGCTTTCCCAGGGACCAGTGGTCCACTCTCAGGTGAAGGGCTTCCATCTAGCAGCCTGGAATTTGAGAGGGTGCTACTGAGTCGCCAGGGATTCTCTCCAGGGTTAGTCTCCACCCTGTTGAAAAGTAGGAAACCAATAACATCCCAAATCTACGGTAGAACGTGGAAAAAGTTCCTAGACTTCCTGGGGGAACCTTTAGGGGATGTAGCTCCAGTGGGACCTATCCTAGAGTTCTTACAGTCGGGGCTGCAACTGGGATTAGCCACTAACACACTCAAAGTTCAAGTCTCAGCTTTGGGGGCCCTATATAACTGCAATTTAGCAGCCAATAGGTGGGTGTCCCGGTTCATTAAGTCCTGTGGCAGGTCAAGGCCGGTCATTATCCCAAAGATACCACCCTGGGACCTGAACCTAGTTTTGGAGGCTTTAACCAAAGATCCCTTCGAACCACTACTAGAGCTGTCACCAAAGCTACTTACACTTAAAACGGTCTTACTGGTAGCCTTAACGTCAGCCCGAAGAGTCAGCGACCTACAAGCTCTGTCTATATGTCCTCCTTATACACAGATCTTGGATGACCGAGTTGTTCTAAGACCAGACCCGGCCTATCTCCCCAAGGTAGTCCAAAAGTTTCATAGGACTCAGGAGATCTCCTTGCCGTCGTTCTGTAACAATCCCAGAAACCCGGGGGAGCAGAAGTTCCATACATTAGATGTAAGAAGAGCCATAATACAATATATGTCAATAACTAGTCAGTGGAGGAAAGATCAGTCCCTTTTTGTAGCCTTTCAGGGTAGTAGGAAGGGGCACGGGGTAGCTAAAAGTACCATTGCCAGATGGATCAGGGAGGCCATTATGTTATCCTACTCCGCAAGTGGCGCTCCGGTTCCAGAAGGCATCAAGGCTCACTCCACCAGAGCCGTGGCTACCTCCTGGGCAGAGAAGGCTGAGGTATCGATTGAGCAAATTTGTAAAGCCGCTACTTGGTCCTCACCTTCCACCTTTTTTAAACACTACCGACTTGATCTGTCTTCCTCTACTGACCTAACCTTTGGTAGAAGGGTGCTGCAAGCGGTGGTCCCTCCCTAAGGTGTCTTATTCTACAAAAGTCTCTCATGTGTGCCGTCATGGGAGACGGGAAAACACCAAGGTTACTTACCGGTAGCCGGTTTTTCCGGAGCCCATGACTGCACCTGTATATTCCCCCCCCTTTTCACTCCTTTGGTGTGCACTTTAGTTTGGGTGTTTTTTTAGTTAGATATAATGTGGTGATAGTTTTACCATGTGTACTAACCCGGGGGGCCTCTCATGCTCTGTAAACCAACTGAAGCGAGGGAGAGGTACCGCCCCTTTTATCTTCAGTAGGGTTCCTGTCCTGACTGGGCGGATCCCCTCTCTCGTGTGCCGTCATGGGCTCCGGAAAACCGGCTACCGGTAAGTAACCTTGGTGTTTTTGCTCCCCTTCTTTCCACAGCCATAACTTTATTTTTCTGTCAATATGGCCATCTTATGGCTTTTTTTTTTTTTTTTTTTTTTTTTTTTTTGTGGTGAGAAAAAAATCCAAAGTTAGTTTAAGAAAGCGCCATTTTCCGAGTATCGTACCGTATGATCTTTTGATCATCCGTTATTGCATTTTATTGCAATGTTGCAGCAACTCAAAAAAACTTACCATAATTCTATCATTTTATTTGTTTTTTTTCTCGCTACACCGTTTACCGATCGGATTATTTATTGATCGGGCAATTCTGAATGCAGCAATACCAAATATGTATTAATAGAAGGCACACTGGAAGAAAACAAGCTTTACTCAATATGTGAAACCATGTCAGAGTATATAACTGCGTAGGTGTATGTGCTGGCTTAAAGACTTGAATGGCAGGCCATTCAGCTAAAAGGCTATAGAAAAAAGAGGAAAACATTCAACGAGAAGTTAATAAAAATGGTAATAAAATATAAAACTGCTCAAGACAATAATACAAATACTGAAAATGCAAATAAACACCATTATATGCAATTTAAAAGTGTGAGCAGAAGTGTATTCGGGGTATACTGTAACCAGTCACAGGGATATCCACAAAATAATCATAAAAAGATGCCTCAAAAAAACCAATATAATGCGATGGCAAGTGAACAAAATAAATAAATACAAATAGTGAGTAGTAAAACAATTTGTATACAACACCAATTTATTTGTATTATTGTCTTTGAGCACTTTTGCAGTTTTGTATATTGATTGTCATTACCATACTTAACCCCTTAGTGACGGAGCCAAATTTTAAAAATCTGACCAGTGTCACTTTCTGTGGTGATAACTCTGGTATGCTTCGACAAATTCAAGTGATTTTGAGATTGTTTTTTCGTGACACATTATACTTTATGATAATGGTAAATTTAGGTCGATATGTTTTGTTTATTTATAAAAAAAAATATCAAATTTGACAAATGTAAAAAAATTTGTAATTTTCAAACTTTGAATGATTATCCCTTAAATCCAGAGAGTCATACCATAGCAAAACATTAATAAAATTTCCCACATGTCTGCTTTACATCACCATTTGTAAAATGCTATTTTATTTTGTTTGCATTTTAGGAGGTTTAAAAATGTAGCGGCAACTTTTTCAAAGAAATGTACAAAATTATTTTTTTTTTTTTAGGGATCTATCCAGGTTTGAAGTGACTTTAGGGGTCCTATATATTGGAAAACCCCCAAAAGTGATACCATTTTAAAAACCGCGCTCCCTGACATACTGAAAACTGCTCTCATGTACTTTATTAACCCTTCAGGTGCTTTTCAGCACTTAAGACAAAGTGGCATGATAGGAATGAAAAAGTTGATTTCCAGGACATCCACCTGACAGCACCATGGAGGACGTCCTCCTCCGCCTTACAGAGACAGGAAAAGCACACGAGAGGTTAAAAGGTCATGTCCCACCCCCTTTCCCTCAGTGTTTTTCCTGTCCCTGCACGTAGGGACACACGAGAGACCGCTGTGAACTTACCGGAGGGGCTCAGGGGATCGTGCGGCCAGTCCAATCCTTCCCCTGTCAAGAGGTCCCGGGGCCGAAACTCCCCGAGGGGAGTCCCTCTGCTCCAAAGGCCAGGAGCAGGACAACGCTCCTGGAGGGAGCCGTTCCTCCCTGTGGGAGGCTCTCTGCTCCAGGATACACCACCATAGTAGGTGAAGGTTGGCTCCCCGTAGGCGGCTGGCTGAGCGGGCACCGACAGACAGCGCGGTCGGCGCAGGAACGAGGCTGCCTTTCGTCTCCAGCAGTCCGACATAGCAGGCGGGGGTCGGCTCCCCGCAGGCGGCTGGCCGAGCGGGCACCGGCGGCGGGGGCGCGGGCGCAGCCCGGGCAGGAAGTGGAATAAGGCGGCCTATCGCGAGAGTTCGCGCGTCATGTCCGGTGACGTCTGACGCCGGCTTTGAATTCCAGCGTGTGCCCCAGAGGCCCACATCACTCTGGAAGCACAGATCGCGCAGGATGGAAGGAAACGCTCCGGCAGGTGGAGGGGTAAGTGCGCCTGGCGCAGACCACCCTCCCCATACCCATTGCCGTAGCCCGGGACTGAGACGGTTACCCCATCTTGTATTATTAGGATAAGGGAACCCCAGCAGAATCCCCCTCTGGGGTGAAGGACCCAGCTAAAGCCACCTCCAAGTCGGTCCGATGCCCTGTATGCAGGGTAAAGCTGCCAGACACCTATAACCACACCCTATGCGGGCCCTGTACCTCAAGGGTCATGGGCGAGGAACAACCATCCCTCCTTTCTGAGATGAGATCATTGATAAGGGAGGAAGTTCAGGCCTCTAGAGCCAGCCTCGCACGGCGTCAGTCGCCCAGCCAGGACCGAGCCGCAAGCGCCCAAGGTGGGAAGCAGATCCACTTTCGGAAGCAAGCCCTAGCGAGGAGTCCGACTTCCGTGATTCAGATCAGGAGGAAGAAGGCGAGATCCCGGGGAATAGACAGGATCAGGGCAGGAAGTACCCTTTTTAGACTGGAGGACACGGACGAGTTGGTCCAGGCAGTCAAATACTATGCAAATGGAGTAAATCCCTAAACCGCAGTCCAGACAGGACTTAATGTTTGGAGGACTGGTGGCTCGGAGACAGGTCGTGTTCCTCGTAAGTGAGCACATCAAGACGATGGTCCAGGAGGAGTGGAAAGGGGCAGAACGTCGGTTGATACTCTCCCGAGACATTAAGAATAGACTGCCTTTTGATCCCGAGGAAACACGGGCGTGGGACGAAGTCCCTAAAATAGACGTTCCAGTAGCCAGGGTTACCAAGAAGACAGCCATCCCATTTGAGGACTTGTCAAGTCTCCAAGACCCGATGGATAGGAAGGCGGACGTCTTGTTAAAAATAACATGAGAGACGTCGGCGGCTCTTATTAGGGCCAACATAGATAGCAGCCACCTCGGTGGCCAGGTCTATGTTTTTGAGGATGGGGCAGTTGGAGGAGCACCTAACCAACAAGACCCCTAGATCAGAGATCCTAGCATCACTTCCCCTTATGAAATCGGCCACGGCGTTCCTGTCGGATACGTCGGCGGAGTCAGTGAGGTTTGCAGCCAGAAACAGCTCCCTATCTAATGCAGCCCGAAGAGCAGTCTGGCTTAAATCCTGGTCGGGAGATAACGCCTCTAAAACAAAGCTACGCGACATCCCCTTCTCGGGCCTGAGGGTATTTGGTCCAGCCCTAGATAACATTCTAGAGCTAGTGTCTGATAAAAATAAAGGGTTCCCAGAGGAAAAACCCAAGTGGCCCCAGTCCTTTCAGAGAGGCTCCTTCTCTGGAGACACTGATTTCAGGGGTCAGGCTAGGTCCAATAGAGGCTCATATAGGAGCTCCTACAGCCAAGGTGGGAGGAACAAGCGTTCCCTGATCGCGTCAACATCCACATCTAGGAGGCAATGATGCCATGGGTACTGGGGGGAGACTGCGCCACTTCGCAGCAAACTGGTCCCGGATCACCCAAAATCAGTGGGTCCTCAGAACCATCGCAGAGGGCTACAGTATAGAGCTCTACTCTCCTCCCCCCCCAACAGATATATTGCCCCCACCGTTGTCCAGGCAGACTCCGCAATGTGGACGGATCTTCTGGACATGGTCAACTCAAGTGATCGTACCAGTTCCTCCGACGGAAAGCGCGGAAGAGGACATTACTCTTCCCTGTTCTCGATCGCAAAACCATCCGGCGAGGCCCGCACCATCATAAACCTGAAGCCACTAAATGCTTGGGTCAGGTACAAGAGATTCCAGATGGAATCAATCCGATCCGCAATACTCCTAATAGACAGGGACGCAGTCATGTGCACCCTAGACCTAAAGAAGGCATACTATCAGGTCCCTATCCATCCCTCATCCCAGAGGCTACTAAGTGCCTTCCATTTGGGTTAGCTTCAGCTCCCAGAATCTTTACAAAGCTGATGGTGGCCTACCTGAGGGATCAAGGTGTCGTGATCATTCCATATCTAGACGACTTCCTACTGGTGGCAAGATCAGAAGAAGCGCTCATTCGAGACAGAAGCAGAGCAACGACCGTAATGGAGTCCCTCGGCTGGGTGATCAATTGGGCGAAGTCTGACCTCAGGCCAGAGACAAAGAAAGTATTTCTCGGAGTCCTTCTAGACTCGGCCAGCATAATATCCCAGCTACCCGAGAGGAAGCAGAGATCTATTCAGGCCAGGGTCGGAGACCTGATGGAGCGGCAGGGCTCCATAAGAGAGGCAATGGAAGTTTTGTGCCTCATGACGGCCTGCATCCCAGGTGTCCGGTGGGCGCAGTTCCACTCGAGATCATTACAGAAGGAGATCCTCACAAAGTGGGACAGAAGGCAGACGTCGCTCGACAAACCCCTATGGCTGCCAGAACGGGTGAAGGAGTCCTTACGGTGGTGGACACAGCCCAGAAACCTTCAGGTGGGCGTACTATGGACAACCTCTCCATACGTGGTAGTCACCACAGCCGCCAGTACGTGGGGATGGGGAGCCCACATAGGAGGTAAGATCTTCCAGGGAAGATGGCCAGTAGACATCAGGACCAGATCCTACAATTTCAGAGCTCTACGTGGTCTGGGAAGCGCTGCGGCGAAACCAGGCGGTACTAAGGAATCGTCACGTTGGCATCCGACAATGTAATGGCAGTGGCATTCCTGAAGCACCAAGGAGGGCCCAGACATCAACCACTGCAGGCCCTGGCGGGAAGAATATTCGCTTGGGCAGAACGAACAGTCAGATCAGTGACTGCAGTACACTTAGAAGGTTCCCAGAACGAAGTAGCAGACTACTTGAGCAGACAACAGATCCACCCGACGGAGTGGGAACTGAACGGGGAAATCTTCAACCATCTCGGTCAGCGTTGGGGGACCCCCAGTATAGATCTATTCGCAAGCCGAAAGAACTCAAAGGTCCCCAGATTCTACTCCTTGAATCCGGCGGATCATCCAGAGGCTGTAGACGCCCTGAGCCAGACTTTAGGAGAACCCCTCTCTTATGCGTTCCCACCACTGGCTCTCATACCGGCAGTGCCACTGCTCAGGAAGATACGCGAGGACCACGCAAGAGTGATGTTGATCGTTCCATACTGGCCGAGGAGGAGCTGGTTTTCCCTGCTAGGAGCCATGGCAGTAGGAAATCCAGTCTAACTATTCCTGTGGAAGGACATCATTCACCAGGGCCCGATCCACCACCCGAACCCAGCAAGACTCCACCTATCGGCTTGGATCCTGAGAGGGGCATCCTGAAGGCAAAGGGGTTGTCGGATCAGGTCATAACCACCCTACAGGCCAGTAGGAAACCGGTGACAGCCACAATCTATCGAAAGATAATGGAAAAGATTCTGTCTGCAGGGTGGCAGGTCCAATCTCGTGGCAGGCACCCCTGACCTCCCTAGCATACTAAATTTTTTGCAGTCAGGGTTTAATAAAGGCCTTAAGCCCAGCACTCTAAAAGTCCAGATCTCGGCCTTGAGTGCCTTTTTCGATTACCAGTTAGCTTCCCATCCCTGGGTAATAAGATTCATAAGAGCTACGCAGCGCCTGCACCCCACGATTAGGCAACTCACCCCGCCTTGGGACCTGGGCCTGGTACTCGGGTTTCTCTGTACAGACCCCTATGCCCCCAGTGAGAAAATAACCATCTCTTCTCTTACTTGTAAGACGGCCCTCCTGGTAGCCATTACTACGGCCAAAAGAATAGGGGAGATCCAGGCCCTGTCCACTAAGGACCCATATCTCCAGATAAGACGACAGTATAATCTTAAGATTGGACCCGGCATTTATCCCAAAGGTAGCCTCTTCTAAAAATATAAACCAGGAGATAGTGTTACCATCTTTCTGCGATAATCCCCTTAATAAAAAGGAACAGCGTCTTCACTCACTGGATGTGAGGCGCGCAGTCCTAGACTATCTTAAGGCCACCAATAGTTGGCGCATTGACCCAAATCTGTTCATCCTTTTGGGGGTAAAAATAAAGGGAAAAAAGCCTCTAAGGCGTCCATCGCACGATGGATTACCTCAGTAATCTGACGCCTACCAAGCCGAAGGCGCCAGTCCGCCAAATTCTGTAAAGGCCCACTCTACGAGGGCAGTATCCGCCTCATGGGCCGAGCGGGCGGTGGCCTCGGTCGATCAAATCTGTAGAGCAGCAACCTGGGCCAACCTTAATACATTCTGTAAGCACTATAAGCTTGATGTGTTATCTGGTCAACAGACCGCATTTGGGAGAATAGTTCTCCAGGCGGTAATCCCAACCTGAGGAGGTGCTTTGGTACTCTCCATGGTGCTGTTAGGTGGACGTCCTGGAAAATAGGTATTAGACCTACCGGTAATGATGTTTCCAGGAGTCCATCCTGACAGCACTGGTAGTTCCCTCCCTATTTGTTATCTTACGATTATTTCTTGTCATATGCTGTAATATGATTTTCATTAAACTGTAATTTGCATTATCTACATTGTGGTACTTGTTAAATCACTGAGGGAAAGGGGGTGGGACATGACCTTTTAACCTCTTGTGTGCTTTTCCTGTCCCTGTAAGGAGGAGGAGGACGACGTCCTCCATGGTGCTGTCAGGATGGACTCCTGGAAACATCAATACCGGTAGGTCTAATACCTATTTTTTCCCGTCTCCCATGACGGCACACATGAGAGGGGGGATCCGCCCAGTCAGGACAGGAACCCTACTGAAGATAAAAGGGCGGTACCTCTCCCTCGCTTCAGTTGGGTTTCCTGTCCTGACAGGGACCCGTGTACTGAAGATCACGTACCTGCCCCTCTCGTGCCGGCGTGGAAGAACAGGCAGGGTCCTGGGCGCCGTGCGTCGGGAGAGGGAAGCGCCGTCCGCGGGTCCCCCGGGGGCTCGGTGTCCGAGCGGGCGCAGAAGCAGCACGTCCTGGGGCTCTGCCGTGGCTGCCGCGCCGCCCTCTCCCCCTCTGCCGCATCCTGGAGCATGGAGAAAGCAGCGGGCCGCTTCCGGGTCGCGCCCCTCTGACGTCACACGCAGGGCACGCTGGGAAGGGGCGTGACGTCGGGAGGCGGCGCCAGGATCCAAGATGGCGGCGCCCATTGGAAAAAACGCCGGCCGGCAAGATAAGATCCCGGCGGCATGGCATGGCAGGGGGGAGGGGCTGTGGGGGTAACCGGAGGAGGCGGAGAGTGCAGTGGATCTCCCTTACTTAAGGGGGATGAGGACAGAAGATGCACTCATGCCCAAGGCTTCATGATGGAAGTGGGGCAAGATGAGCAGCAGGAGCAAGAGCTCTCGCCAGATGCCAGGCTGGGCCGCCAGCATACCAGGAGCAGCCGCTCGAGTTGTGGGAGCGGCAGTCGTAAACGCGACCGGCATGACTGAGACGTCCAGAAGAAACGTCACGATTGAATCTAAGGAGCCTCTGAGATCGGTACCCCTGATTGACAGCGGTGGTGAGTGATCTACGTGAATGTCACCCTTATGGTAACGGGGTTCCTTTTTTCTCTGTTTGATCACTAGGGGTCAAGGAAGGCCAGCAGCAAAACCAAAAATAGAGAATGCGCCTATGCAAACACCCGCTGGCAGATCAGTGGCAGAAAGACCTCTGCGCTGACTGTATAGTTTTATTTATACAGGAGGAAACCCCTGATTTGGTATCCAGCCTTAAGGCGTTAATACAGCATGAGGTGAAAGGTTCCCTAAAGGCAGCCCTTAAAAAGGATAAAAGAGGTCATAGAAGGGATTCTGATTCAGAGGCCTCGCCTGGGCAGAAGGGGCGGGAAAGATCCTTGTCCCCCCTCCACCACCTCTTCCTCTACTCAGTCCTCAGAATCCTCTGACAGCGATATAGGCGGCCGTCCATGTTTCCCAACAGAGGATGTGGAAAAGCTGGTCAAAGCTATTAGGGCTACAATGGGCCTTAAGGAGGAAAAGACTCCTAAATCATTGGAGGATATGATGTTTGGAGGAAAGGAAAAAACGCACCTTCCCTGTAAATGATAAAATAAAGGCCCTAATTGACAGGGAATGGAAAAAACCTGAGAGGTCAGAGGGCTTGCCTTCTACATCAAAAAGAAGGTACCCTTTTGAACAAAAGGATTCAGAGATCTGGGAAAAAGTCCCAAAAATTGATGGGGCCGTAGCCAAATGCTCAAAAAAGGTATCTCTACCATTAGAGGACTCGGGCATGTTGAACGACCTGCTTGATAAAAAGCAGATGGTTTCCGAAAACATATCTGGGAAGCTTCGGCAGGTCGATTAAAGCCAGCGATAGCTGGTACCTGTACTGCTCGTGCCCTCATGGTCTGGCTACAACAAATAGAAGACCAGATCAGGGATAGAGTTCCTAGGGACGAAATTCTGTCTAATCTGACACTGGTACACGGAGCAGCGGCTTTCCTAGCGGATTCCTCTGCGGATTCCGCAAGATTGACAGCTAGAGCAGCAAGCCTGTCAAATGCAGCAAGATTTACCATCAAAACATAGGTTATGTTCCATTCCATGCGATGGCCAATTCCTCTTCGGAAAAAAAAACTAGAAGAGATTTTGGAACATGCAGGGGATATGAAGAAAAGCTTTCCCTGATTTCCGGGAGAACCTAAAATGCAGCCCTTTCGGAGGAGGAGATTTAACAGGGGTCGTCCCCCGGGAGATAGAAAAAGCTGGGACTTTAAAGAAAGATCGGGCTATATGTTTAAAGGGCCCTCCACTTCCTCCAAAAAATCTCCCCAATGACATCGGGCCAGAGGTAGGGAGAAGGCTTTCTCTCTTCCTTTCCGCCTGGGCAAATATCTCCCCCAGTACATGGGTCCTAAACATCATAAAGGACGGTTTAAAAATAAAATTCATCCGTCTGCCCAGGCATACCTTCAGAATGACACCCAGAAGGCAAGCCCAAGAGCAACAGCTGGCCCTGGAGACGGAAGTCTTGAGACTAGTGGAAAAAAACAAGTCCTACAGGAAGTCCCAGCGCAAATACAAAAACCAGACTGCTCTTGGAGAACCATTGTCTACCTGAGGAGACTCAATCAGTGGGTAGACAATTGCTCCTTCAAAATGGAATCAATCAACACGGCCACAAAGATCCTGTTCCAGCATTTCCTCATGGCAGTGATAGTAGGCATCTTTTAAGTCTTATCACATCCCAATTCATCGGGAGTATCAAAAATATTTGAGAGTAGCGCTCTGTCTAGGGGCAGGTGAAACACTACCAATACGCAGCCCTTCCGTTTGGCCTGTCTACAGCCCCCAGAGTATTCACCAAAGTGATGGCCGAAGTAATGTCTTTTCTTCGTTCCAGGGACATAGTGATCATCCCATACCTAGATGACTTTCTTGTAATAGGGAGGTCGGAGTCCAACTGCGCACATCAAGTGAAGGAAGTGATAGCAATTCTAGTAGGACTAGGGTGGATAGTAAACATTCCCGAGTCAAGGATGACCCCCAGTAAAAAAGCAATCCTTCCTAGGGTTGATGTTGGACTCCGAGCAACAACGCTGCCTCATACCAGAGAGCAAAGTGACCAAGATAAGAGGCCTAGCTCGCACAGCAATACAAAGACCAAATATGACACTGAGGAACACAATGTCCCTTTTAGGCTCGTTGACATCATGCATACCCGCAGTAGCATGGGTGCAGTACCACTTAAGGCAACTACAGTGGGAAGTTCTGTCAGCACAGAAACAAAAGGACATTTAGAAGGCAAACTATGTGTCTCAGTGGCTGTAAGAGATTCCCTGCTCTGGTGGACTGTAGAAAAGAATCTAACAGCTGGTGTCCCGTGTCAAAAACCAGTCGAGGACATCATTACAACAGACACGAGTGCCAAAGGATCGGGAGCACACCTGAGATCCCACTCAATACAGGGGACCTGGTCCTCGCTAGAAAAGGATTACGGTTCAAATGTAAAAGAACTATGGGCAGTGGAAAAAGCCGTGAAACATTTCCTTACTTTACTTCGGGGCCGCCACACCCGAGTCATGACGGACAATCAGGCAGTAGTAGCCTACATCAATCACCAGGGGGGAACAAGATGTCGGGGCCTCATGCAAATGTCGGATCTACTCTTCCAGCTAGCAGAACAACATCTGTTATCCATCACAGCATTACACATTAAAGGGTGTAGAAAATATACAGGCAGACTCCCTGAGTCGCAGGCACCTAAGACAAGGGGAATGGTCCCTAAACCCCCCAAGTCTTCCAACAAATAGTTCAGGCCTGGGGCAAACCAGAAATAGACCTGTTCGCTACCGCACACAACCGGAAGGTCAGGAAGTTCTGCTCAATAAATCCAAGGGAAAACCCCTTCGCAGTAGAGGCCCTTCAAATACCCTGGAAGTTCATCCTGGCCTATGCATTTCCCCCGATAACAATGATCCCGGTAGTGGTCAGGAAAATCAGGGAGGATCAAGCGAGAATAATTCTTATAGCTCCGTTTTGGCCGAGGAGGCCTTGGTTCTCCCTTCTGAGACTCATGTCGGTGACAGATCCATGGATATTACCGGAGATTCCAGACCTGCTTTCCCAGGGACCAGTGGTCCACTCTCAGGTGGATCTCGCAAAGTATTTTTTCTTTTTTTTTTTTTTTGCCTGACGT
This sequence comes from Dendrobates tinctorius, assembly GCF_039654945.1. NCBI lineage: Eukaryota > Metazoa > Chordata > Amphibia > Anura > Dendrobatidae > Dendrobates > Dendrobates tinctorius. The sequence continues at coordinate 21,986,766 of NW_027361858.1, read as the reverse complement.
CATGATTACTCCCCATGACTAGTCAGGTCATTAACTTTGTTCCCTGCTCAAGCTCTGTTCTCCCTGAAATGCTACAGCACTTGTAAGGGTCCAGTCACACACAGCGATCTCGCAGCCTGGCATTTGAGGGCGCTACTGAGTCGCCAGGGATTCTCTCCAGGGTTAGTCTCTACCCTGTTGAAAAGTAGGAAACCTATAACATCCCAAATCTACGGTAGAACGTGGAAAAAGTTCCTGGACTTCCTGGGGGAACCCTTGGGGGATGTAGCGCCAGTGGGACCTATCCTAGAATTCTTAGTCGGGGCTGCAACTGGGGTTAGCCACTAACACACTCAAAGTTCAAGTCTCAGCTTTGGGGGCCCTATATAACTGCAACTTAGCAGCCAATAGGTGTGTGTCCCGATTCATAAAGTCCTGTGGCAGGTCAAGGCCGGTCATTATCCCAAAGATACCACACTGGGACCTCAACCTAGTCTTAGAGGCCTTAACCAAAGATCCCTTTGAACCACTACTAGAGCTGTCACCAAAGCTACTTACTTAAACTGTCTTACTGGTAGCCTTAACATCAGCCCGAAGAGTGAGTGACCTACAAGCTCTATCTATATGTCCTCCATATATATACAGATCTTGGATGACCGAGTGGTTCTAAGACCAGACCCGGCCTATCTCCCCAAGGTAGTCCAAACGTTTCATAGGACTCAGGAGATCTCCTTGCCATCTTTCTGTAACAATCCTAGAAACCCTGGGGAGCAAAAGTTCCATACATTAGATGTAAGAGCCATAGTACAATATGTCAGTAACTAGTCAGTGGAGGAAAGATCAGTCCCTTTTTGTAGCCTTTCAGGGTAGTAGAAAAGGGCACGGGGTAGCTAAGAGTACCATTGCCAGATGGATCAGGGAGGCCATTATGTTATCCGACTCCGCAAGTGGCGCTCCGGTTCCAGAAGGCATCAAGGCTCACTCCACCAGAGCCGTGGCTACCTCATGGGCAGAGAAGGCTGAGGTATCGATTGAGCAGATTTGTAAAGCCGCTACTTGGTCCTCACCTTCAACCTTTTTTAAGCACTACCGACTTGATCTATCTTCCTCTACTGACCTAACCTTTGGTAGAAGGGTGCTTCAAGCGGTGGTCCCTCCCTAAGGTGTCTTATTCTACAAAAATCTCTCGTGTGCCGTCATGGGAGACTGGAAAACACCAAGGTTACTTACTGGTAGCCGTTTTTTCCGGAGCCCATTACTGCACCTGTATATCCCCCCCTTTTCACTCCTTTGGTGTGCACTATAGTTTGGGTGCTTTTTTTTTTAGTTAGACATAATGTGGTGATAGTTTTACCATGTGTACTAACCCGGGGGGCCTCTCATGCTCTGTAAACCAACTGAAGCGAGGGAGAGGTACCGCCCCTTTTATCTTCAGTAGAGTTCCTGTCCTGACTGGGCGGATCCCGTCTCTCATGTGTGCCGTAATGGGCTCCGGAAAAACCGGCTACCGGTAAGTAACCTTGGTGTTTTGCTATCTAAACGTCGCTGACTCTTGAACAGGTCATTGTAGCCGGCAGACTCTAAGGCCGCTATTTGCTCATGAAATGCCATGGCAAACATCAGGACCACACAATCATGATCTCAGGGTGCCGATGGGGGTAAAGAGGGAGAAACCACACTCTTAAACATTTGTCACTTTTGACATCAGAATCTAAGGGGTTAAACAGATGTGGACGGTGACAACACAGATCGTTTGTGATATACAGTAGCAAGTTGTCAGCTATAGTGTACAGCCGACAGCTGCTGGATTGTCACCTGTATGGGGATGCTAGTCTTATATCTCAGGTCAGTTAAATGATGTATTGACTGTCATTAAGGGGTTAATGCAGCAGCCAGGGTCATCCATCTGGCTAATCGGTACTCGGACGCCTCCGCTCTTCGCCAGTCCTTACATTGGCTGCCCATTCTGCAAACGACTTTCGACTAATCTCTGCACTAATCCGTACCTCCCACTCCAAGACCTCCTGCGCTGCGCCAATCCTCTGGAATGCTCTACCCCAAGAAACTAGGACTATCCACAATTTGCATAGTTTCAGGCGTTCCCTCAAAACACATTTGTTCAGAGCGGCCTATCATAGAATCATAGAATCATAGAATCATAGAATCGTAGAGTTGGAAGGGACCTCCTGGGCCATCTGGTCCAACCCCCTGCTCAAAGCAGGATTCGCTAAATCATCCCAGTCAGATGTCTGTCCAGCCTCTGTTTGAAGACTTCCATTGAAGGAGAACTCACCACTTCTCGTGGCAGCCTGTTCCACTCATTGATCACTCTAACTGTCAAAAAGTTTTTTCTAATATCTAATCTGTGTCTCCTCCCATTCAGTTTCATCCCATTGCTTCTAGTCTTTCCTTGTGCAAATGAGAATAAAGTTGATCCTTCTACAATGTGACAGCCCTTTAGATATTTGTCGACAGCTATTAAGTCTCCTCTCAGTCTTCTCTTTTGCAAACTAAACATTCCCAAATCCTGCAACCTTTCCTCATAAGACAGGGTTTGCAGACCGGTCACCATTCTGGTCGCTCTTTTCTGAACTTGCTCCAGTTTGTTGATGTCTTTTTTAAAATGTGGTGCCCAAAACTGGACACAATATTCCAGATGAGGTCTGACCAAAGAGGAGTAGAGGGAAATAATGACTTCACGTGATCTAGACTGTATGCTTCTGTTAATACATCCTATCACGTTCACTAATCAGTCATTCTATGTGTAAGTGTGCATGTGTAGCCCATTCACTATCTCCATCCATCCCTCACTACCTCAAGATGGTTGGACCTTCATTGTAAATACACCATTGTAAACACACACCTGTACTTTGTACCTCCCCCACCTCATTGTAGATTGTAAGCTCTCATGAGCAGGGTCGTCATATTTTGCTTTAATTATTGTATTGTTAAAGTTGTTACTTATGACTTGTGTTTTGAAACTGTTAAACTGTAAAGTGCTGTGGAATATGTTGGCGCTATATAAATAAAGTTAGCATACATCACTTTTTATTTTCAATGTGTACACTGTATTGCCTTTTTGTAGCTATTTCTTTGTGTTTTTATGCATGTTTTCATGTGGCTGCAGGTATTGGTCATGTGCCACTAGTATAATTTTATGAATATTTATATTATCCTAACAAATATTACCTACAGTTTTCAATTTTTTTTTTGTCCCCTCATCTTTTATTTTAAATATTTTTATTTATTACTATTTTTATTAACTTCTTGTTTGATGGTTTCCTCTTTTTTCAATACCAAATGTGTATGTTTGTTTTTTTTTCTTATTTTGAATTCTGCGATTTGAACTTATATTTTTATTTAATATTTTTAATAACTTTTTTTTTCACTTCAATAGTCTCCATCGGAGACTAGAAGCTGCAATCATCCGATCGCTTATGCTACATAGAGCAGGGCTACTGCTCTGCTCTATGTAGCAAAAATGCTCACTTGCTATGAGTGCTGACTGCGGGGCGGCGCTCATAGCTATCCACTATGACAACCACAGGGGTCTTCTCCTGCAGACCCCGGGTTGTCATGCCAACCCATCAGCGACCTGCTGTCTTGTGACACAGGCACCAGTGGAAGGAAGTAATGATGCGTTTCCTGCGAGTACATGTTAAATGCCGCATCAGTTTGACAGCGGCATTTAACATTTTAACAGCCGTGGGTGGATCCCGATTCCACCCGTGGCTGTTAGGGGCACATGATGGTTGATCAGATCAGCTGTCTTCTGCTGGGGAAAAAGGTGCAGCCTCATCGCCGGAGCATGCACCAAACAGGGGGAGGCGTCCAATAGCAGATATGTCATTGGACATTAAGGGGTTAAAGGGAACCTTTTCAAGCAATTCCTGCTGCCTGAAACAGTTAGCAAAAGTTTTAGAGGGACTCCTTCATTTCAAACCAGCATACAGTATTTCACTTAAGCCCCTGTTACACTAAACTATGTCCCAGCGATCCCACCAACGATCCGACATGATGGGATCGCTGGGACACTGTTAGGCTGATCGCTGGTGAGCTGTCACATAGACAGCCCCAGCGACGCTGGTTTCCAAGGTAAACATCGGGTATCTAGGAGTCGCGCGACTCCTGGATACCCGCTGTTTACCTTGGAAACCAGCGTGTACGCCAGTTTCCAAGGTAAACAGCGGGTATCCAGGAGCCGTACTTCTCCTGGATACCCGTTTACTTTAGAAACCAGCGCCGCTGATCGCTGGTCTCTCGCTGCACATGCAGCGGTATGTGCTGGGCAGCTGGAAACCAGCGATCGAAAAACGGCCCAGGCTGCTCGAGCACGATCCGCGATAATCGGCAGGGGGGGCCGGTCGCTGATCCCCCGTCACACACAGCGATCTCGCTGGCGTGTCACAAAATCAGCGATCTCGCTAGCGAGATCGCTGTGTGTGACTGGACCCTTACAAGTGCTGTAGCATTTCAGGGAGAACAGAGCTTGAGCAGGGAACAAAGTTAATGACCTGACTAGTCATGGGGAGTAATCATGACGTCAGGCAAAAAAAAAGAAAAAATACTTTGCAAAGATTAGGCGCGCACATCCTGAAACAGATAAGATATAGTAAATTATTATACCACAAAAATAATTTGACTGGCATCTGAACTGTATAATACAACAGCAAGTAACAAATGTTAATTGTATGTCCAAAAAATATAAGTAAAGGGAATCTTGTCAGCAGGTTTTTGCTATGTAATCTGAGAAAAGCATGAGGTGGGGGGTGGGTTTAAAACATAAAAATCAAGGTTGTCACATATCAAGCTCTGTACAGTTTACTCTGAAGGTTTTCTCACCTGCTGATTATCATCGCTATGATTAACTGGCATGCGCTTGAGTCTGACTCTGCCCCCTCCTTTAATAAGCCCTAACTGGACAATTTTACATAGAGAGGTTGGTATGGGCAGTGTTGTAGAATTGATACAGCACAGAAAGAGGACTTGAAAATCAACCAATAATAAAAAAACAGCAAAAGAGCAAAAGCTGAAACTCCTAAACCCTTTATCCAGTTTTAATGTGGATACTCTCAAATGAAAGCTGAAAGTCTGAACATCAACTGCATCTGAATAGTTTTGTTTAAAATTCATTGTGGTAATGTCTAGAACCAAAATGAGAAAAATGTCTGTCCAAATATATATATGGACCTAACTGTATAAAAAGCATGAAGTGCAAAATGAAGACCATGAGACAAGTGTCTAAAAGATTAAACCATGCATGCCTGGGCTTGGGGGACCCCATTTCTCTATTTTCTGATGAGCTAGATTATATCAGGATAGAGAAATGATTTTTAAATCAGACTTTTTTTTTTTTTTTTTTGTGACCGTCATTCGGTGAATAAGTGGAGACTCCAGAGATTTTATGACGGGGGGGGCGCTATACCCTTATTTCTCAGCGCCTTTAAAATGTGGTGCTGAGGAATAATTGCCCTTAACTGCTGCTGTTAAAAGGCGTATCAGCGATCTTCAAGGGGTTAAATGCATGCAGTTGGGGCTGAAAAATAATTTTTGCTTTTAGGTTTCATTAAAACTTTTACACAGTTTGCCTCCTATAGCCACTGTATGACAGTTTATTGCTGGCTGCTGAAAGAGTTGCTGAGATTGGCAACATTATCTTTATTTTCAGACTATATGTGTGCCTGATGCTATCGCATCGGGAGGGCAGTAATATCATGATGGGGGCAGCTTTTTGGCACTGGGGGTGGCGGCCCACCCACTTCCGTGCAGTCACAACTGGCAAGAAAGACTGTGTTTTGCGGCCTGTGCTGGAGATGGTGTGCGGTGCCACCAGAGGGTGGCCGCACCCAATCTCCAGCACAGGACTCAAGCCGTGGTCTTTCCTGCTGGCTGTGACTGCACAGAGGTGGGTGGGCAGGCAGTGGCGGGATCTGGCGCGTGTAGTCAAGCAGGGGCTCCGGCGGCATCACTCTCTAATTACTCCCCCCTCACTATACCCCCTTCATTACACCCCTTTCACAGCCTCGGGATCTGAGCGGCGGCCGGGATCGCTGCTGCGTCCTGGATCCGAGGGGTATCACTGGGGTGTTCCAAAATGGGTGTCTGCATACTTCCGGTGCGGCGCACTGGATTGTGGGATTCGGGGACATCCAGACGTAAGTGGATGACAGACATTTTAAGGCAATTATATATAGATGTGTTGGGGACCTGATTTTATGTCACTATTATATAGGTAGGGCAGGATCTCCTCTTTGTAGTGCACGTTTCCTCACAGATTGCACGTTTCCTCACAGATTGCACAGCTCTCCTCTCCATATAATGGCTGCTGGTGGAGGAACAATGAGACCAGTTCTGTCCATCTGTCGCCAATGGAAAAGCAGTTTACTTGAGGTTTGTTGTTTGACAGGTCTGGTCACAGGCTCCTCCACTAGCAGCCATTGTATGGACAGGAGATCTGTGCAATCTGAGGAAGCCTGCACTAACAGGAGCAGGAGGAGAACCTGTCCTACCTATATAATAAGTGCCACATAAACATGTTCCCAAAACATCTGGTAAAATAAAGATAATGTGACCTACCCTGCTGGCTTATTCTGCAGCCTTCAATAATGCAGCGGCTATAGGATATCTGTGTTCTCTACAGGGTGGGCCATTTATATGTATACACCTGGGTGGGTCATTTATAAAGTTGGAATTCAAAATGTTCGCCATGGTCACCACCCATCTTGAAAAGCTTCCCCCTCCCATATACTAGTGTGCCACAAACAGGAAGTTGATATCACCAACCATTCCCATTTTATTTAGGTGTATCCATATAAATGGTCCACCCTGTAGTGTGGTGGCCTCTGGTTTATATAGCCCCTGACATGCAAATTTTTTTGAAGACTGACTTTACTATTTTAATTAAGTCCTTTTCTTGTGCACGCAGTTGGAATTGGAAAATGTGTATGAAGCTGGAAAAGTAAATTTTATCACAGTTATTCAATTACTGAATGAAGTCCTAAAGGTGGTTAAAGAAGAAAACGTCCACAATGGTGGCAAAGAATTCCAAGTAGTAGACCTCCAGTATCTCTTGGCAAAAGTGAAGTATGAAACTGAAATTCTTCAAAGAATAAAGCAAATGAGGTGAGGGGTTTTTTTTTTTTTCTTCTTTGAGATAAACAGAAGCCAAATATTGGGAGACTGATACACAAACAAAGTGTAAACTTGCCTTGTTTGTCACAGAATCTCCCTAAAATAACACTGCCTTTTGATGACCGGGATGAAATGAGAGAAATCGTAACGGACAGATACGGGGCAGACATGTTTTTGGGCTTAATTTTGGTAGTCCATGAACTCAATATTTTCTGATCTTGGTGTTCTTTTTAACTATTTTAGTCATAAAGTAAAAAGCGAGGACCTTGTGTCCATTGACAAATCAATTACCGATAAAGAAATTGAATGGGATAAGAAATGGGAGAGGTTTTTGGGCCAGTCACCATTCAGCCTCTCGAAGACATTGAATCCAGTAAGTGTGTGATGTTTTTTCTTTTTTAAAAGCATCTTTATTCATATAGTCTTTTTAAATGACCATGAATATATTTAAGAATACCATATACACTGCTTGGTGGAAAAGTCATACATTTTATAGGTAATCCTTTTTAAATATTCTTTCCCAGGGTCTTCAATTTCAGTCACCCCTGCCTCTATTTTCATTTGAACCTGCCACAGCGGAGGAGTTCATAAACAGTGCTTATAATCTGTTCCCATCTCTCCCAGGTGAGATTTATGTATGGCTTGCGTCTTGGCCGTCTTTTTTTCCTATTAAGGACTCGCCCTTCGGACCAGCAGCATGGTTGTGCCACTAATTCTAGTTGTGCCTTCTCCCAAGTTGCTTTCTGAGGTAGATTTGCCTTTACAGCATTAGAGGAGGACATTGGCACTGAAGCAAAATCCTGTGATGGCTGCGTTCTTTAGGGCCTGTCGCACTAAGCGATAACGCTAGCAATATCGCTATAACGTCACTGGTTTTTGTGACGTTATAGCGATATTGCTAGCGATATCGCTATGTCTGATACTTGCCTCCGACTGCTCCCCCTTCTGGTTATCGCTGATCGCACGAGAACGTCCTGGACCGTTTCTCGTCGTCAGCTTCCTGCTGGAGCTTCCAGCTGTGACGACGAGCAACGCGTGGACGCAGGTGGGAGGACGTCAGGTTCGCCTCGTCTGACAGGTAAGTAGCGACCCCTGCGATGTCGCTGGTGAGATTTGCCTGTGTGGCAGCTCACTAGTGACCACTTAGCGATGCACCAGCGATCCTGACCGCGTCATTTCGCGGGTCGGGATCGCTGGTACATCGCTAACTGTGACACTACCCTATCTCTAAAAGACCTGCTACCGCTTATTGCCTAAATTATGGCCACTTCTGCAGTAAAAGAAAAGTAAGCCCTATGTTCTTCAGAGGTCAGATTTTTTATTTTTTTAAATTCATTATTTTAGTTATATCATAAAGATACAATCATGTCTAGGGAACAATCAAAGTACATAACATCTTATGATCCGATATGTAGGATATAGTATAGGGAAGAAGGTGTGGGAGCTGGGAAAGGGTAGGGGGGAAAGGTAATAAGGTGAGTTAGCTAGGAGGGATGAATAGCTATCAACCATGTAGAAAAAAAAAAAAACAAAGCTAGGTACACATAGCAGAGCTAAGAACTACATCTACAAGTCATCAGAAGGCAATATGAGGGAGCCAAAGACACCTATGGAATCATGCTGAGTGAGGGTCATACCCAAGCTATGGAGATTACTAATATACCAAACCCAACCATGAAAGTAAGATCCTACTTTGGAGTTGCCTCTTGAAGCTTTTTCCATGGAGACAATATTTTGTTATAGATTTCATGGGAATGTGTTTCCCAACTGGAAAGTTCCTCCAGTCGGGAAATTTAATTTACCTTTAATGGTCCATTCTTGTAGAGTGGGAAGGAGACTCATCTCTCTAATGTATAGTTATTAGATGTTTTGCCGCACTAACAGTAATGTGAGGAGCCTATGTTTCAATGGTTTAAAACTTTTGGATGGGCAAGATAGCAGAGCTTCAGTAGCTCGTAGATTGGAATCAATAAGTTTTAGTGTTTTGAGATTAAGATTGATGCCGGACCAAAATTCTCTGACATCTCCAACACGTATTGGTGCCATATAAAATCATGTGGTGAAGTTTGATCGGAGTCATATGCTATCTAGTTAAAATCTTACAGGAGTTTTCCTAGAGTAGAATACATCTAGAAAAACCACAGGCATTGCGTAAGATTTTGGTAATTTGTTCTTCTGAGAAACTAACATTAAGATCTGATTCCCAGGAATATATGTAAGAAGGTTTAAACTTAAGAGGGGGAACACTAAGGTGAGCATACAGACAGGAGATAAGTTTTAATTTTGGACGGTAATTTATTCATGATATCTAGCCAGGACCAATTAGACTTAAAAGGATATTATTGTCTAAATTGGTATTGGGTCTGCCTAACATGTTGCAGATGAAGAAAATCTTTTGGATGAGCCAAGTCATCAACAGGCCACTAGTTATTCCCCAAAATCTTATTGTCATGGAAACTGGTCAATGTTTCTCTAGGTAATGCAGACCAGAGGTTGTATGGATCGTTAAAATCAGGATCTATTAGATATGGTATAGAGCCAATAGGTGTCAGTGTAGATGGGAAAGAGGCAGTCGGAAGCTCACTAATCGTTTAGTCTGAAGAGTAGTAGAGCGGATTCCATCTAACCTAAAGGTGTCAGGGGGATTCGGTTGAGACCATAGATATGGTATTCCTTTTGCCCCTAATAAAATCAAATCAATATCCTCCCGGTCTCCTCTTCGTAATTAAGAACTATTCTTGGCCATCTACTCAAATGTATAGCTTTATAATATAAGGATCTGGGACTCCTAAACCTCCTGAGGAAATCGTGTATGAAAGGAATTTGAAAGGCAATCTTGCTTTTTTTTTTTTTTTTTTCTGATTCCACAGGAATCTAGACATTAGACGTTTTAAAGTTTTGAAAAAAGTTTGGGGTATGTTTATGGGAATCCTATTCATAGTATATAAAATTATCGGCATAATATATGCTTTGAATATATTGACACATCCCATCCAAGAAAGTGAAGATTGGTCATAAGATTTCATTAATGTCTCTACTTTCTTCAAAAGCGGAGAATGGAGAAAAATTAGTTTGGAATAAATCTACGGGATTTTTGGTGATGTATACCCACAAATATTTTAATGCTTTTGTGGACCATATAAAGGGAGATAGCTCGCGAAGAGTAATTGTGAATTTGGCAGATTTATATTAAGTGCTTCTGATTTCGTGATATTGATTTTAAAGTTGGATATATGACCGAATTGGTTCAATATATTGAGGATAATTGGAAAAGCTGAAAGACGTTTGGTTGTAATAAAAAATCATCAGCGAAACCTAATGTTTTCAATTCCACCGTCCCAATCTTCACTCCTGTAATAGATTCCTCTTGTCTTGCCCTCTGAATTAGCGTCTCTATGGTCAGGATGAATAAAGGAGGAGACAAAGGGCACCCCTCTCTAGTGCCGTTGTTAATATTAAAGCTCTGAGTCAACGTGCCATTGACTCTCACCTTAGCAGTAGGCTGTGAGTACAGGGAAAGAACTGCAGAGGTAAACTGCGGAGGGAAGCCAAACTTATCCAATACTAATAATGACTCTATCAAAAGCCTTTTTGGCGTCAGTGGATAGAAGGGCCAACGGGATGCCATGGGCTTTAGCTAACATTATGGATTGGATCATTTTCATTGAATTTTCTCCCTTACCTGCCCTTCACAAACCAAGCCTGATCTGTATGAATTAGCTTTGGTATTACTTAATCTCGTCTCTAAAATTTTGGCCCATAGCTTTGTGCCGGCATTGAGTAAAGAAATCTGTCTATAACTGGCGCAGAGATTAGGATCCTTCCCATCTTTCGGGAAGACAGTAATAAAGGCCTCTAAGGACTGTTTAGGTAAAGAGTGACCATTTAAGTAAGAGTTGAACAGAGTTACTAGATATGGGAGCAAAGGATTAATACATTTTTTATAATACAAGATGGAGAGTCCATCTGGGCCTGGGGCTTTCCCATTGGGAATAGTCTGCAGGATATCTAATAATAATAATCTTTATTTTTATATAGCGCTAACATATTCCTCAGCGCTTTACAGTTTGCACACATTAGCATCGCTGTCCCCGATGGGGCTCACAATCTAAATTCCCTATTAGTATGTCTTTAGAATGTGGGAGGAAACCGGAGTACCCGGAGGAAACCCATGCAAACACGGGGAGAATATACAAACTCCTTGCAGATGTTGTCCTTGGTGGGATTCGAACCCAGGACTAACCAGCGCTAACCACTGAGCCACCGTGCCGCCCTATCTAGCACCTGTTGAGTAGTGACAGGGGCTATCAGCAAGGAATGGTCTTCTAGAGGGAGTTTAGGAAGGTTTAAAGGGTCTAGAAACCCGGCTAATCTTTAAGAAGCTATTGCTGGATCTAGAATGTCCCTAGGTGTTTCCAGATTATACAGCTTTTCATAAGTTTTAAACTCCCTGGCAATATCCACTGTTTCAGAGATCGCAGAACGATCAGTGGCATTAAGTTGCTTTGTGAATGACTTGTCATTACGTTTCCTTAATAATGAAGACATGATTTTACTGCCTATATTACCATGGGGATAACATTTTTGACAACTTCTCATATAAATCTTTGCCGACTGGACATTCAAAAGATCCTTCAAATATTGTCTGAGTTTAATCAATTCTTCCTCTGTTTGTCGCTAAAGATTTTTTATGCAGCGTTTCAAGAGTTTATCTGGCGGAGGATAAAAATAGTCTCTATCGACCTTTCCTCCTTTAAATGTGAAGCCAATGCTACAGATTCTCCTCTCATAACAGCCTTATGCGCCTACCACACCATGGGCAGTGATGGGCCTGAACGAGAATTCTCCTGAAAGAAAAACCTCGAGAGCTGGTTAGTTTAGAAATATGGGAACTAGAATCCAATAAAATCTCATTCAGCAAGCATCCATGAGCGAAGGGCCTTTTACACACAGCGATATCGCTAAAGCGTCACCGATTTTGTGACGCAGCAGCGATATCACTAGCGATATCGCTACATGTGACACTCGCCTCCGTCCGACCGGCTCTCCCCGCTGGTTATCGGTGATCGCGCGAGAACGTCCTGGGCCGTTTTCTCGTCGTCTGCTCCCTGCTTGTGCCGACAAGCGAGCCATGGACGCGTGCGGAAGAAGTCTTCATCGCCGTGTCTGCCAGGTAATTATCGACTGCTGCTGCATCGCTGGTGAGATCTGCCTGTTTGGCAGCTCACTAGCGACCATTTAGCAATGCACCAGCGATCCTGACGGGGTCGTATCGTCGCTGGTGCATCGCTAAATGTAACGGGGCCTTAAAGGGAGAGAGGTAATACTAATTTCTAAAAAAAAAAAAATCTGAGCGTGATGTGAAAGGCAGATAACATCAATTGTTGCCGATTTTACAAGTTGAAGGTGTGTTGATTGCGTCAGATTAGCTATTGTAGGGAGAAGAAAAAAAGTATAATCTTTGGTCGAGGGATTTAAAGTTCTCCATGGGTCTATTAAATTAAGTGATTGTAAGTTGTTTTCTCAGGGTTTTTGGGAAATAGAAGATTTACCAGATGAGGTGTCTATTAATGGGTTAAGTGAGACATTGAGATCTCTCCCACCACAAGAAAACCCTCAGTGAACAGGTGAGGAGTATGTAGGACTTTAACAAGCCAACTAATTTGGTTGGTATTGGGGGCATATAAATTACACAATGTAATTTTAGTATTGGCCAGTAGCCCTTTTTATCATGCAATAACTTCCAACCGGGCAGATATAATGTCACTCAACGTGAAACGTACATTCTTCTTAAAGGCAATACTCCCCTAGAAGCTGAAGAACCCGTACTATGGTACAGGGTCGGGAAGCGTGTTCTGGTCACATCAGGAACACGACCTCTCTTAAAATGCGTCTCTTGAAGGAATGCAATACTGGTGTTCTTAGAGTGTAACAACTTCATTATCTGGCTACACTTACTTGGGGAGCACATGCCCTTTATATTATATGAGGCTACTACTATAGCAACTGTTATGGTGTTATTAGCGATAGTTTAGAAGTAAAATGGGTTAAAATGACTCCACATGTGCACCTCACAGTTAGAACAAACGAAACAATGGGGATAACTGGGTAACAAATATTTACAGAAAACATCTGATCTGCGGTGGGGGGGGGGGGGGGTCGAAGCATCCTCCAAAAGCAGATGGGACAGTCCATTATGCATCAAATTATAACAAACCTAGAACAATTTCCTTAAAAATGAAGTGGGTAACTCCCACCAAAGAACTGAGATGTGTGGTCCACACCTCATTAATGAATAGACACTAAACCATAACTTTCCAGAAAAAGAAAATTTGAATACAGGATACTCATTGCTAGGCTATAAAATGAAAAATGAGCAATGAGTGAGATTGATGACTCAAGGAGGGTGTTTCTTTTTTGCGCCAAGTTTCCCTTGTTTAGGGGAGGAATACCTCTTCCCAGGTCCTTCCAGCGAAGGGAATAGTGGAGGGGGAGTACGCAGGTCCATGTTGAGGGGCAGCCAAGAGGAGACCTCCACAGAATGGATGTTGAAAGTTTCCCAAACTTTAGAAAGGTCATCTGGAGATCGGACAATGACCTGTTTTCCTCCATCATGTATTGCCAGTCCAAAAGGAAATAGTCACTTGTTTAAAATTTTGTTTGATCGAAGCACATCTAAAAGAGGTTTCAGTTTCCGGCGTTTAGCGAGAGTCTATGTTGCCATATCTTGGTACAATTGGATGGCAGTGCCTTCGTATGTGATAGTTTTGCAATCGCGAGCAGCGGATAGGACAGCTGAGGTATCTAAAAAATTTAGTAAGCCACAAATTACATCTCTCGGAGGGGTCTGAAGACCTTGGTTTAGGTCTAAGCGATCTGTGGTCCCTCTCTAAAATTTGTTCACTTGTCTCCTGCGGTAATATCATTGTAAATATCTCTTTAGTCGCTTTTTCAAGTATATCTGCTGACACGCTCTCAGGAATACCTTTAATTCTGACATTTTTCCTGCGACTCTTGATCTTCTATAGTAAGAGATTCATTATTCAGCTGGGTTTGGTGAAAAAACAGTTGATCTTTTAAGTTATTTGAGTGGTTTATTAGTGAAGCCTGTGTATTTTCCAAAGACTCCACTCTGTTGCCAATTTGTTGTAGGTTAGGCCTGTTTCACACATCAGTTTTTTTGGTCAGTCAAAATCCGCTAAAATGGCGGATAACGGATCTGTGCCTGTACTGACCACAACTTTTGGCACCGGACTGTGATTTTAACGGATCCGTCAAAGGAAGAATTTTAAAGGAACCGCTGCCTGGGGAAAGAGAGAATTTTTCAGCCGCCAGAATAGATTTTAGGGTCAAATTTGCGGCTGAGTGAAGTCTTTCGGGCATGCGCAGTGAGAAATGCGGATCCGGCCACCCGAAAAAACGTTGCATGGTCCGTTCGGGCATGTCGGCGGACGTCAAAATGTTTGCGGATCCGCAAAAACACGGATGGCCATCCGTTGGATCCGTCAAGATCCGCCGGTAATGCAGCTCAATGGGGAAAAAAAAACGGATCCGCCAAGAAAAATGTCGTATCCGTTTTTTTTGCAAAACGGTTGATTTTGACTGACTGGACACAAACGGATGTGTGAAACAGGCCTTAGCACGCATGCCTATTTCGGTGACCAAGGCTTCATTGCATTGCTTGTGCCAAAGACTTTTTAAGGAAAGGTCTAGTCTGAGTCTGACTGTAGGTGTTCACTACCAGAGGCCTTGTCACTTGAGTCAGTCATCTATAGGTTCATCTGTAGCCGGATTTGATTGAGAAATTTTAGGAGGGACACGGATTGTTGATGCTCTGCGTTTAAAATATACATAGTTAAATCACATGCTTGCACTTTATTTCCATCTGTGCGCTGAGAGGATATTTTAGGGTGATTAATTACCAAATTCCAATAGAATTTTTGCTAGTGAGTCAAAGCACTAAAACTGAAGAGCGCTACCGGGGAAAATACTGATGTAATCTTAAAAGATTAAATGAGACTAATTTGCAGAAGTCCAAAGTTTACTTAATATGAGATCCCGGCTAATGAGGCAAGGAGGGGTTAACTAGGTGTTGAAGAGTAAAGTCCCCATCACACACAGTGAGATCGCTAGCGAGATCGCTGATGAGTCACAATTTTTGTGACGCAACAGCGATCTCGCCAGCGATCTCGCTGTGTGTGACCTGTATCAGCGACCAGCCCTCCTGCCGGGTATCGCTGATTGTGCTCGAATGCCCTGGACATTTTTTTGATCGTTGGTTTCCCGCTGGCCAGCACGCATCGCTGCGTGTGGCAGCGGGAGACCATCGATCAGTGAGCTGGAGCTGGTATCCAAGGTAAACCGCAAGTAACTAAGCGCGCACGTCGCTTAGTTACCCGCTGTGTACTTTGGATACCAGCGTGCTTGCGCTGGGAGCTGGTATCCAAGGTAAACAGCGGGTTTCTAAGTGCCGTACGGCCATCATAACCCCTATGGACGTACCGTCTTTTGACAGCGTGGGAACCGCATCTGACCGGTGGGGATGATTTCCCCGCCAATCAGAAGTGGTGGTTGCTGCGCTGTCATGTGCATGGCAGCACGGCAAACGCTGGAAGAGGGGGGTAGTCTTATACTCTGAGTATATCCCAAACTGTATATTATAACTATAAAAGTTGGGGGGTCGTCTTATACGCCTGAAAATACGGGGTATATATGTGTTTGTGTGTATGTTAATATAATTTTATTATTTTACAGTTGCATGAAACTGTTTGCCCATTCCTGATTTCCTATTCTTTGGTATGTTTGTCACACTTAAATGTTTCAGATCACCAAACGAATTTGGATGTTAGATAACACAAGTAAACACGGTCTTTAGAGAAAAAAATTCAAACCTACAGGGACCTGTGTGAAAATGTTATTGCCCCCTAAACCTAATAACTGGTAATGAGTCTTTTTTACAGCGGAGGAATTTTGGCCCACTCATCTTTGCAGAATTTGTAGTAATTCAGCCACATTGGATAGTTTCCGAACATCTACCTTTTTTTATGGTCATGCTACAGCGTGTCAATCTGATTGGAGTAGTCATAGTTCTGACCTTTAAAGTCTTAATTTTGTTTTTCTTAAGCCATTCAGAGGTGAACTTGCTGGTGTTTTTTGGATCATTGTCCTACTGTATAACCCAAGTGCGCTTCATTTTGGGGTCATGAAGAGATGGCCGCACATTCTCCTTCAATAATAGGGCATTGCCAAATCATGTGTATAAAGTCTGCATCCAATGAGTGACATCTCAAACACATTCCGATGATTGGAATCGGCCCATCCTGAATAGTCGGGTCGGGGTCAGATATGATTGATTTATAATATATAATTTTATCATTCTGTTATATTGATAGACGGAGACACCCCGATCGGAGATTCCAGAATTTCTCCCCATTCTCCCTGTACATCGGGGATGAGCCTCTCCCACTTCCCTTTAACCGAGTTTATGGCAGATTCTGCCCCTACCGATAGCATATATGTGTACAAAGTGGAGATAAGACCCTGGGGACCTTGCGATATAAGGATGCCTATCAAGGGCAGAGACGATATAGCTTTGTTTATCCCCATATTTCTCATGTGTGATTGAAAGGCCAACCTCATTTGTAGATAGCGGAAAAATTGGCATCTTGGAATGTTACATTTGACCTGTAATTGTTCAAAAGACACCAAGATTCCATGATCATGCAAATCGCCTACCGAGGAAACATCGTGTTGAATCCAGAACTCGGCAGACGGGTGTTCAAGCAATGCCGGAAAGTAACCATTTCAGCCACCATGTCTCCAAATCCAATTACTCTCTTAATCTGCCTCCACACTGATCGTGCCAGGCGAAGCAGGGGCAACAAACGGACATTTATTTTTTTTCCAATTCTAGGAAACCCAGTAGACAGCTAACTCTTGCAGCATGGAGTAAGTGGCTTTCAGAGTTAGGGAGGTGATCATCAGGCATCAACTTGCATATGGCTTTGGCCTGTCCAGCCAGATAATACAGAAAAAAGTCTGGTAGCACCACCACCACCATATTTTACTGTTGGTATGAAGTTCCTTTTCTGAAATGCTGTTACTTATACGCCAGATGTTATTGGGCATATACCATCCAAAAAGCTCAACTTTTGTGTTGACAATCCCTTTTTTCACACACAGCCCTGTAGGTTTGGATTTCTTTTCCCGTTAATAATAAAGACCCTAATTGAAAACTTTAATCTGCATTTTGTGTTTTTACTTGTCATCTTTTGCCTAATATTTAACTTTGATATGAAACGTTTAAATATGGCAAACATGCAAAAAAATTAAAAATCAAGAAGGGGGCAAACACTTTCACACAACTGTGTGTATGTGACTGTGCGTGTGTTTTATATTATGTTTTTCTACAACCTGTTGGCTTATCTGCAATATAAATTTACAGGTACAGAAGCAAAATATCACTTTTGAGACTCAATTTTTATATACTGGGCCAAATTAAGTCTATTGCCTGCACTTACGCATTTATCTTTCTGTACTTTTGTATTGTTAGAATACTCAAGCAATGATTCTAGCTTTAGGAACAGAGAACCCGATGATTCCTTAATGAATTTTATGGATCCTCCATTGGTCACACCTACTGGAAGGCAAGTGTTTCATATTACAAAGTCATTATATGGAAAGGAACACAGGAGGTATCCTCCAGTTTTATAAACAGCATTAATGTGAACGATTTCAACTTGGCCTTTACACATTTTTGGAATAAAAATTCAGTGAATTTTCTAGATGTCACATTAACAGCAGGTCTAGATGAAAATGATAATAAAAAAATCTTTATTAGCCCCTACCGCAAAAGCACTGCCAAAAATACATTACTGGCAGCTGATTCTTGCCATCCTCAACATGTGATAAAAAACATCCCCATAGGAGAGCTTATAAGGTATAAACGAAATTCGACTGATCCAAAAACATATAAAAATGCACAGGAATTAGTCAATATGAGACTAAAAAATAGAGGATATCCAAATTGGATGTTAGAGAGCAACCAAAATAGTCAAGGATATTGATAGAAAGGATTTAATAATAAATAAAAAAAAAAACAATTTCCAAATAATAAAAAAAAAATTTTCTCTACTCCATATAGTCTTCAGTATAACAACATAGTCTCTATTATAAAGAAATATATTCCAGTGTTAAGCCAGGATCCAAAACTAAAACAAATTATTGCAGAAAACCAAATTACTTATGTAGCAAAAAAAGCACCCACTTTGCAGGATAAACTATCGCCGAGTCTGTATTTGAATTCCTCGCTGGAAACCAGTGACACCTGGCTGAAATTAAAGGGGTTTTTTAAATGTGGAAATAAGAGATGTACTTGTCAATATGCACATAAAATCAACAAATTTTCCTCATTCCATAGCAACAAAGAATATCCTATTAACAGTTTTTTGAACTGTAATTCCACCTACGTATATTTGATTGACTGTACATCATGTTGTAAACAGTATATAGGTTGCACAACGGGAAAACTGAGGAAAAGAATTAGAAGACACATTTCTGATGCTATTAACCCCTCCAGCTTCAATCCATCAGCGGTCTCCAGGCATTTTTCACAATATCATTCTGGCAATTTTGATAGCTTCAGGTTTAAAGCAATAGAGTTAAGCCCCCGTTACACACTGCGATATCGCTAGCAATATCGCTGTAAAGTCACCGATTTTGTGACGTTGCAGCGATATTGCTAGCGATATCGCTGCATGTGATACTTACCTCCGACCGGCTCCCCCGCTGGTTATCGCTGATCGCGCGAGAAGCTGCTGGATCATTCCTCGTCGGCCACTTCCTGCGGCGCTTCCTGCTGTGACGACAAGCGACGTGTGGACGCGGGAGGAGGACGTCAGGATCGCCTCGTCTGACAGTTAAGTAGCGATCCCCGTCCCCAGCGATGTCGCTGGTGAGATCTTCCTGTGAGGCAGCTCACTAGCGACCACCTAGCGATGCACCAGCGATCCTGACCGCGTCATATCGCTGGTCGGGATCGCTGGTGCATTGCTAGGTGTAATGGTACCCTTAGTAACACGGTCTACCAGAGGGGGCGATAGAAAACGTAAACTACTTAACAGAGAATCTGCTTGGATTTTTACTTTGGAAACTAGGATGCCAATTGGCTTAAACAATAGACAAGATCTAATTAGAATTTATTAAAAATCCTAAAATTATGATTCTTATGTTAATTATTACAACATGCTCTGTCCTAAGTTTATAATTATACTTTTTTGAGCAAAATTTATATTATAGAAGTATTGTGGAGGATAACATGAGAATAAAATCTGTGTATGTATGTATATATATATATATATATATATATATATATATATATATATATATATATATATATATATATATATATATATATATATATATATTCTGTTATATCATGTATTGTAAAATATATGGAAAAATTACTGCTAGCGTATTAGCTTTTGTTAGGGTTAACACTTGTTTTTAAATAGTTAATCTTATAGGTGGATGCCCACAAGTGTGATCTATTAACGCTTAATCAACTATAGCACCACCTATCTTAGGATCTTTTCCTTCTTATATCCCAGAAAAATAGCAATGTGTATTATGGCAATGATAAAGGTCTAGCCGAAACGCCTCTTGCCGTGCGCTTTACAGCAGTAATTTTTCCTATTTCTGCCTATATCTATAATATGCTGCTATGGATAAATATTTTTAATCTACGTTTGAAATAAAGAAAAAGATTTTTTAAGTACTTCAAACTTGGCTCACTGGATTTATCTCCTTTTCCATATTACAAAGTATCCTTCATTTTTAGAATGCTTTTTGTTTACAGCCATGAAAGCTAAAGTTCTACAGGCATGTTCTCATTATACCGCAGAGCTTTTAAAGGAGCAATAAGCCTAAACAGAAATTAACATGCAAAATAAACAAAAAATCTGCACTGTTGAGGAATTGGTGGAGCAAGTTGATTTGAGGGTAAATGTACATAATGCCTTTCCACTTGGATTGGTGTCTAGAAAGTGTAAAGCTTTGTATATTACCACCTGAAATTGTAAAGGCAGTTTGTCTTGCCCACATTCAGATTATTGCTACAGTCACGAGACTTCACTCCCATTAAAAATCATACCTTTTTAGTATGAATTCTTCACTTTTTTCTTTTGCATATGCAAATCAATGAGCCCATGGTGCACCCTTGGCATGTCTGAAGGCCTAGTGCACCATTCTGACACCTCAATTAGGATAATCTGCAGTTCCCTTTACCTTGATATTTCTGCACTCTTAATTGAATTCCTTACCCTTCAGGTGTTTGCACACATGCATGCTCATATCACTCTATCATGTCTGCAACATCTATTCCCTACGGAGTGAGCCATGAATGGTCGCTGCAGATGGGATCACTCAATAGTGAGTGCCAGACACACCTCTCCTGATTGTATTGATGTGCACTCTCACTAGGTTCTTTCAGTGTCTGTACAGGGCCAGTGATTCACTTCAAGTAGCATTCGGTCTTAACAAAGTATGTAAAGCGAAGGCACAATGCAGAGGATGCTAATTGAGGAAGTGGAATGCTGCTCTGAGCCCTTAACTATGCCAAGGACGCACTCAAACACTTATTTGCATGTTTTAAAACTTTTTTTATATACTGTATTTAAAACTAAAGTTACTATAGTGGCTAAGTCCCCTATGTGACTTTATAAGTATGTTTAAAGAGTTGTTGCATTGCTACATTCCCTTTAAAGGTAGGGGGACCTGACAAATTCCCTTAAATATATGCATTTTCTGTGTTTATTTTAATGCTGCCTCTGCAGTCAAATGCACAGAAGTAATATAAATATATATATATATATATATATATATATATATATATATATATATATATATATATATATTTTTTTTTTTTTTTTTTTTACAGGGGCCAGCAACCTGTAGTATGGCAAGCCCCACCCCATGGCCGTTGTATAGTAATTCTGGGATGTCGCTTATGTTAGAGTAACCATTGCAGATACTACAAGTACATGATGATGGTTGTCTTGTAGATCCAAAAGTTTGCCTTCATAAATGCAGCCTTTCTCTAGTTTCAGTGAGCATGAGACCTATTGCTGCTTTTGTCTAGTTTCCACCTAACTCTTGACCAAGTGCCATCTTTCTTCTTTTTTTGGGGGGGCTTGAAAGGTTTGCTATGTTAATTGAGAAGTATTGTAATGAGTTACTTTTTCCCCTCTCTAGGAAATCTCTACCTCTTGATAACAAACTGACTTCTCATATGCGTAGATTGTCCTTAAATGAAAAGGTAATTTTTTTTTTTATGCTTTTTAATTACGGCTGAGTCTAATAATAATTTCAATTTTTTTTATACTGTGCTGCATGTGTACATGCAGAATGTGCCTGACGATTGCTATAAATGCTACAATTTTGACCATAGAAAAAAGCAGGGTGCTGGTTTAAAAAAAAAACAAAAAAACTGCCTATTAACTCCCCTAGTTACCAAGTTCATTTATGCTTTTGCATAAAGTAAATCGAAAACTATTTTTGGTAACCATGTCAACTGAGAGCTTTATTGCGACTCATGGGTCACTGACTGTGTGCTTGAATGAATGTACCATCACCATGTGAGATGCTGTATATCTACTAATTGAACTTTCACAGGAACTTCTCTCACCTAACTCTACTGGAGAAAATAGTTTTGTACAAAGAACTCCAACCCCTACAATAGAGAGAGGGTCAGATGCTAGCTGGACAACACCTGCAGGCAGCTTACTGCAGGAAACTCCAAAACCATGTGACCAGGATGCGAAGAGTGCTGCATGTCTACAGCTTGCACAACAGGTTTGAAACCTTATTTTCCTTAATTTGCTTGAGATGTTAGCATAGATGTTCATTACTGTCTTCTGCTTTTTGCATCTTGTCTTGAGTAGTCATACATAAGCAAGTTTACCTCTCATTTATTTTAACCTGTTGGCGCAAAGTGAGTTATTTGTACACCATTGCAAGTATGGTGGGAGCTCAAGAGCTGAACTCGGTCTCTGCGCAGCATTTGTGTTTAGCAGCAGGGTCTTGAACTGAGCTGCACTTACTACACTTAAAGGGAATCTGTCACCTAATTTTTCACATACACTGTGTTCCAAAATTATTATGCAAAAAATATTTCCTCATATTTTCTCTAAATTACCTATATGAATTGCAGTCATTGTTGTTTTCCAGTCATCTAATATTCTAGTATAATTGGATTGTTTTTGAACAAACTGCCTATGAAAACAGTATATTTTTAAAAATAAGAAACACTCAAAATGCATGTTCCTAATTATTATGCACAGCAGAGTTTTGAACCTTTTTTATTTTTATTTTGAACAAAAAAATGGTCAATTGTGAAATTATAAGCATTATCAGCTTATTACAAAATGAAATCAAACAGTTTTCAAGTCATAACTTTATTCTAGGTGATGTTACATTTGCACATAGGACCCCTTGTTCGAAAGAAGCTTCTGAACTCTCTCGTCCATTGAATTTGTCAGTTTTTGGATGGTTTGTGCTTCAATTGTGTAGCATGTGGACAGAATACCCTCCTAGAGCTGTTGCTTAGATGTGAACTGCCTCCCGCCATCATAGACACTCCTTTTGATGATGCTCCAGAGGTTCCCAAAGGGGTTGAGGTCAGGGGAAGATGGTGGCCACACCATAAGTTTGTCCTCTTTTATGCCCATAGCAGCCAGAGATGCAGATGTGTTATTTGCAGGATGAGACTGTGCATTATCATGCATGAAAATGATCTTGCTGCGGAAAGCACGGTTCTTCCTCTTGAACCATAGCAGGAAGTGCTGTTTTAGAAACTCCACATAGACTATGGAGTTCATCTTTACCCCTTCAGGGATCCTAAAGGGGCCGACAATCTCTCTCCCCATGATTCCAGCCCAAAACATTACTCCACCTCCTCCTTGTTGGCGCCTTAGCCGTGTTTTCATGGGGTGTCCATCAACCAGCCATCCTCCACTCCATCCATCTGGACCATCGAGCGTTGCACGGCACTCATCGGTGAGCAAAACAGGTTGGAAGTCAGTCTAAATGTATCGTTTGGCCCACTGGAGCCGTTTCTGCTTGTGTGCAGTGGATAGAGGTGGTCGACAGGATGGCTTACGCACAGCTGCAAACCTCTGAAGGACCCTGCATCTTGATGTTCGGGGGACGTTGGAGGCACCAGCAGCTTCAAAAACTTGTCTGCTGCTATGACAAGGCATTTTTGCAGCTGCTCTTTTAACCTGACGCAATTGCCTGTTGGATAGAGTCCTCAATTTTTCCTTATCAGCACGCACACGTGTGTGCTGGGAATCTGCTACATACTTCTTGATTGTGCGATGATCACGATGAAGTGTCTTGGCAATGTTGATTGTAGTCATGCCTTGACCTAAATACTCCACAATTTCTTGCTTCTCAGCAGCCGACACATCCTTTTTCTTACCCATTTTGGCAAAAAATGTAGGCTGCTTAAATAATGTGGAACAGCCTTCTTAAGTAGTCTTGCCTTTATTTGGACACACCTGCCAAACTAATTTGCACAGGTATCTGCAATTGCTTTCAGTGATATAAAGAGCCCTGACACACATCACCATCAATGAGTTTAAATGACAAACAAAAAAAATTCTAACCTTATCACTCCTAAACTCTTTTTGCATAATAATTTGGAACACCGTTTATAAGCTGCGGCCACTGCCATTAGGGGCTTATCTACTGCATTCTGTAATGCTGTAGATAAGCCCCTGATGTAACCTGTAAGATGAGAAAAACAAGTTAGATTATACTCACCTGGGGTCCGGTCCGATGGGTGTCGCAGTCCGAATCCTCTCATCTTAGTGCGATGATGTCGTCTTCCTTGGTTCTGTTGCAGCTCCTGGGCAGGCACGTACTGATTTGCCCTGTTGAGGGCAGAGTAAAGTACTGCAGTGCACAGGCACCGAGCCTCTTTGACCTTTCCCGGCGCCTGCGCACTGCAGTACTCTGCTGTTTCCTCAACAGGGCAGAGAATTTCGCCTGCGTAGGAGCCGCGACAAACAATGAAGATGACGTCATTGCATGAAGATGGGAGGCGCCAGACCGCGACACCCATCTGACCATTCCACCCCCCAGGTGAGTATAATCTAACTTGTTGTTCTTATCTTTCAGGTTTCATCGGGGGCTTATCTACAGCATTACAAAAAACAATTCAATTTGAAAATGGCACCCGCCGCGCCTGCGCAGTAGCTAGCTGTGTCTATAGCTGTGATCCAATAGGTGATGGCAACTCTCAGCTATTTCCGAGCTACTACTGCACGGGCGGCACCATATTGGAGGAGGAATTTTTTTTCCTTCAGTAAGATGGTGCCACCGGCGCATGCGCAGTAGCAGCTATCAGATTACAGCTATAGACACCGATAGCAGCTACTGCGCAGGTGCGGCGGGTGCCATTTTCAAATTGATTTGTTCTGGGTTTTTTTTCTTATTGGCACATAAAACATGCAGTTATGCTGCAGAGCAGGGTTTTTTGTTTTCTTTTTTTAAGTATGTACAGATATTCATTATGTAAACTAGGGGACAGATCAGTGACCTGTCAGCAGCCTGCATTATGAATATCTAATCGGAGCACCACATGAAGACCCCCCCCCCCCCCCCTCCTCCCTGCAGGCTTGCCTTAGGCACAAGCATATATCATTAGCTACAAACTGAAAATAAAAATTAAAGAACAACCACAATTACTCCTATTACAATTCCGCTCTAGTGAGGTCTGTGTGATCCATTATTTTAACACATGTTAGAAAAGGTGGACTGCACGGCTATAGACTAGCAGTTGTATACCAGTGGAAATGTGACTGAAAGAGTTCAATTATATAGGTTTGTAGGTTGCTGTATCTTAAGCAGTCTGGAATTTTGTCAAATTTCAAAATTATTGCACAAGACACTGCCTTATGAGAATCTGCTTTTGCACAATTATTGCTGTTGCATTGCGTTTGTTACTATTCAATTACTCACTTCATTTTCTTTTTGTCTAGGTTGCTGATTACATAGTTGACGAATCTCAAAATTCTGCATCTGATCGAGGAACAGAGCTTGAGGATTTAATTGGTATGCTATCTTCAGATCCTTTTTTGTCTAAAAAGGAGATTCCTAGGACCCCAGAGAACTTGAGTAAGTCAACTTAACCTTGTTAGATTGCGACCGTTCTGACCAAAAGAACGCCCGTAGTGATCATCAGAACTGTCCCAGTGTGGTCACGGGACGCTTTCTCGTGCCTCCCTTACTGCACTAAGATTACCCATAGTGGGTCTAATGTCTGCGACGCTCCTTACTCTGCTGCTGCCGTCCCCTTCTTCTCCTAGCTCTGTAGTAATAGGAAGTGCTGACACTGATGTGATGCCAGCTGTCATAAGATCTCCATTATATCAGAGGGGGCCTGATTCTTGCACAGCTCCTTTTGGTCACATCAAGCAGTACATAATCCCAAAGTGACCCCCTCCCCCACCCCACTCATAAACCTATTCAGTAGTTTGTGCCACCAATCACCATCCTATTGAGCCCAATGCGCTTTTGTATTTGAGCGATATCTTTATTGCTTTTTTTTTTTTCCCGTTTGAAATCTGTTCCCAAATATAAAAGCCTTTTTTTGTTTTGACCGGATAAAGGCTATTTTAAATGTTTTTCAAGTATGGCTTGACAAATTCAGTGCCGAAGAGGCGAATGGCAATGCTTGCTAAATCAAGAAAGGCACATCCAGCCCATAAACAGCAGTGCTTCCCAGGACTCGCATCCAAAAATGATATTTCACATTTTTTTATTTCATAGGTTAAAAAAGATACAACGCGTTTCGGATACAGTGTATGTCCTTCATCAGGTATCATAAAAGCACAGTACAAATCCTAATAGTATAAAATTGACTGAATTTTATACTATTAGGATTTGTACTGTGTTTTTATGATACCTGATGAAGGATATACACTGTATCCGAAACGCGTTGTATCTCTTTTTTTAACCTATGAAATAAAAAAATGTGAAATATCTTTTTTCCATTCTACATGACGGCACCACGAGAGAGGGGATCCGCCCAGCGAGGACAGGAAACCTTCAAGATAAAAGGGGCGGCTCCTCTCTCCGCATCAGTTGGTTTCCTGTCCTCGATGGGAAACCCTCAAGATGAAAACCTCTTGATGATTGGAAGAAAGAAGAGGATGCCTGGGTCGGGTGATCAAATAGCAGGCGCCGGTCTGCTACACCTGATACCAGGTGCCGGTAGTCGCCTCGGGGGTCATATATTCCTATGTCCCCCCCTGAGCGAGTGCATGGCCACAGCCCATGGGGCAGATGCCTGGGTGAAGCTGGATACCTTGGAGACCACAGGCGGTGTACCCTCCAAGATGTAAATGTACCCCGTAAGACGTCCACGGAGGCCACTTTCCGTGTTCCCTCCCTGTCGACGTACGGTGGCCATGCAGCCCATGTGACACATCGGTGCCTGGGCGAAGATATTGCTCCTCGGGGGTGCCACATTGGTGTACCCGCCCTATTGAGACTAGACGCCAGTCCCCGCAGAATTCGGCTCTGGAAGGTTTACCTGGTGTATACGTTGGTGGTATAGTGGATCGTCCATCCTTTCTCCTCAGGTAAGAGGGAGTGCGCAGGTGACCGGTATGGGGCCCAGGCGCTCACCGGAAAACCCGGGTTCGCGCCGCTGGGCACACCAGGGCGGCAAGGACGCGCGCATTGGTAGCGCGCATGGCGGGGCCTTGCTGGGAGGAAGCCGACGCTAAACCGGAAGTGGTAAGCGGCGACCCGGAAGTAGAGGTGGCGCGCACAGCAGAGACACAGGAGGGTGTGCGCAGTCACTAGGGGGCGCGCGGACACAGGTAGTGGCGCGCGCGCACAGAGGGCGCAAGCGGGGTACGGGGACCAGGCGGTCCAATTTAAAAAAAAAAAAAAAAAAAAGAAAAAAAAAAAGAGGAATAACCTTCCCTCTTGGGCTGAAGGTGACTGCTCTCATTAGGTGGCTCCTGCTAAGCAGCTTGAAGCTGGGGGCTGCTATTTAAACCGGTAGTGGCTGGCGTCACTACACCATTACATGGTCGGGTGTGACTGCTCTCAGCACAGGATAGCAGCAGACATATACGGCAGGATGGAGAGCCCCCTCGCCAGAGCATATACAACCATGCCAGGAAGCAAAGGCGGTCACGCTCACACGAAAAGAGCCAGACACGCCGCAGCAGCAGTGGAAGCCGCTCGGGCAGCGCACGGGCGGATCGTCAACGCAAGAAGGAGGGGTCCCTAGTCTCCTTAGGAGACAGTGAGACCAGTCAGCCTCCAGATCCGGTACCTGTTTTGTGAAAGCGTCCGAGTGGTAAGTGAACTACGAGAAAGTCCAGTACTCTAATGTCTGTTCTCTTTCTCTTGTCTCCTCTCTTCCCTCTCCTCCCTCTCTTACATACATTGGCGGGGTGGAGTATAGGAAGTCTCTAAGAAAAGTAGGGGAAAATCTAAGAATAAAGAATGTGCTTTATGCAAAAGTCCCGTAGGAACAGCCTGGAATAAAAAGTTATGCCAGGAGTGTATTAACAAAACAATAGCGGAGGAGACTCCCTCATTCTCGGATAGTCTGAGGTCCCTAATTCAAACAGAGGTTTTTAAGTCAGTAAGTGCATTACAATCTGCGGATGCAGATAGGAAAACTAGGGATAGATCCAGCCCCTCAGGGGTCTCTCAAGAAGACTATACAGGGTCAGAGGAGGACTCAAATAAAACGCACTATTCAGATAGTAGCTCAGATGGGGAAGATACGTTCCCAGTAGAATCTACGGATGAACTTATTAAAGCAATCAGATCTACCATGGGGCTGGTAGAGGAGCGAGCAAAAAAGACAGCCCAAGAACTCATGTTCAGTGGACTACAAAAGAAAAAGCGTAAGACCTTCCCTATTAATGAGCAACTAGAAGGGCTCATAAAACGCGAATGGGAAAAACCAGAGAAAAAGTCCCAGATATCTAATTCTCTGAAGAGGAGGTATCCCTTTGAGGAAGAGGCATCCTCATCCTGGGATAGGGCTCCTGAAATCGATGTAGCGATATCAAAAGTCGCCAGGAAAACCTCCCTACCCTTTGAGGATCTGGGGTTTCTGAAAAAACCGCTGGACCGGAAGACTGACAATTGCCTTAAGACAGCCTGGGAAACCTCGGCTGGGGCACTAAGACCGGCTATCTCAGCTACGTGTGTGGCTAGGTCTCTAAAGATATGGGTAGACAACTTGGAGGATCAACTAGAACATGGAGTTCCCAGAGAGTCAATTCTGGAAGCATTACCGGCTATTAGAGCGGCGGCAGACTTTCTCGCAGAGGCTTCTGCAGACTCGGCCAGACTAGCAGCAAAGTCAGCAGCCTTAACCAATGTAGGACGGCGTGCAGTATGGCTAAAATGCTGGCCGGGGGACACTCAGGCAAAGATAAAACTGTGCTCTCTGCCATGTGAGGGAAATTTCTTGTTCGGACCAGCATTGGATGACATGTTGGAAAAAGCGGGTGATACAAAGAAAAATTTTCCAAAACAACCATTTCAAGCGTTTCGGCGCTCCTTTCAGAGGGGCCGAAAATTCAGAAAGCAACAATTCCGAGATCGAGACAAAAACAATTCTGACAGGCGATACAGAGGTGGGAGAGGCTTCTATTTCGGCAAGCCCTCCAGGGAAGCCAAAAAACCCTCCCAATGACTGTCCTTCTCAGGTGGGGGGAAGGCTCTCTCACTTCCTCCCAGCCTGGGAGAGAATCTCATCCAGCACCTGGATCCGACAGATAGTAGGGTCAGGTCTGGAATTAAAGTTCCACCATTGGCCACCACAAAAATTCATTCAGACTCCAGTGCAATCTTCTCAAGAAAGAAAAGAGTCTGGAAGAGGAGGTATTGTCACTCATACAGAAACTCGTACTGGAAGAAGTTCCGGAAAAAGAAAAAAAGGAAGGCTTTTACTCCCCCCTATTTCTAATAAAGAAACCAGACAATTCCTGGAGGACAATTATAAATCTGAAAGGCCTCAACAGATATTTGATAGTCCCATCATTCAAGATGGAAACCATAAGATCTGCAGTGAAACTCCTCTTTCCTCGGTGTTACATGGCGGTCCTGGATCTTAAGGATGCTTACTATCATGTCCCGATCCGGCAGCAAGACCGCAAATATCTCAGGGTGGCAGTCCAGATAAAATCTCAGTGGCATCACTTTCAATACAGGGCTCTGCCCTTTGGGGTAGCAATAGCCCCCCGGGTCTTCACGAAATTAATTGCGGAGGTCTCGGCACATCTCAGGGAAAAAGATGCTCTGGTAATACCATATCTGGACGACTTCCTGATAGTGGGGAGAGATTTCTCTCACTGTCAGGAACAAGTCAAGATAGTGATGGAGACACTTCAGACTCTGGGTTGGCAACTGAACCTCAAAAAATGGCTTCAAGATCCTTGGGCTCAGGACGAAAAAGATCTATCCTCAAACAATTGGGAGCTACTAGCCATCGAAAGGGCGCTGGAAGGTTTACTGACACACCTGACAGGACATCACGTGAAAGTCCTATCAGACAATCGTACAGCAGTAGCATATGTGAACCATCAGGGGGGCACCCGTTCTCGGTCATTAATGAAAATAGCGGGAAGAATCCTGACTCTAGCGGAACGTCAGTTTCTCTCATCGGCCCTGCATATCCGAGGTGTGGACAACCTGAAGGCAGACTTTCTGAGCAGGAACCGGTTGAAGCAAGGCGAATGGTGCCTAAAAGAGTCCATTTTTCAACGGATTAAGCTTATGTGGGGGAAACCCATAATAGATCTCTTCGCCTCAAAAACCAACAGGTTCAAAAGTTCTGCTCTCTAAGTCCAGCAGACATGCCACTGGCGGTAGACGCCTTCAGGATAAAATGGACATCAGGTCTCCTGTACGCCTTCCCTCCGATATGCCTCATTCCATTAGTCCTGAAGATCAGGGAGGACCGAGCCAGAGTAATTATGATAGCTCCCTTTTGGCCAAAAAGGCCGTGGTTCTACTGGCTAAGAGTGATGTCAGTGACGGACCCATGGGTACTCCCAGAGGACCACGACCTCCTAACACGGGGTCCCTTCAATCACCCTCCGAACTCCAGGTTGCATTTGACAGCCTGGAATTTGAAAGGTCACTGTTAGAGAAAAAAGGGTTTTCACAAAGGTTAATTTCCACCCTAATCAGTAGCAGAAAGCCAGTGACTACAAAAATATACGGGAGAATATGGAGAAAATTTTTGTCCACCTCAGGCCCAATATGGGAGGGAGAAGTACCGGTGAGGGCAGTGCTAGAGTTTCTGCAAAGGGGTTTAGACTTGGGCTTAGCTGTCAGCACCCTCAAAGTACACGTTTCAGCCCTGGCAGCATTATTCAACTATGACCTAGCAAATGATAGATGGGTGGCCAGGTTTATCCGGGCCTGTACAAGAGCTAACTCTGTCCCATCTCCTAAACCTCCTCCCTGGGATCTAAACTTAGTCCTATCATCTCTAACAGAAAGTCCATTTGAACCACTAGACGTGACATCAGATAAAGTGTTAACTTTAAAAACAGCCTTATTAGTGGCACTTACATCGGCACGTAGGGTGGGGGACTTACACGCACTGTCAGCAGACCCGCCATACACTCAGGTTATGGACGATAGAGTTGTCTTAAGATTAGACCCAGCATACCTCCCTAAGGTAGTGTCGAAATTCCACAGATCTCAGGAAATAGTCTTGCCATCCTTTTGTCCTAACCCTGGTAACAAGGAGGAGAGGCTACATTGCTTAGATGTTAGGAGATGTATCCTACAATATTTAGAGATGACAAAACCCTGGAGGAAACAGAGGGCCCTGTTTTGTTTCATTTCAGGGGGCAAGGAAGGGCCTTAAAGCCTCTAATCAAACTATAGCTAGATGGGTGAGAGAGGCCATCATACTAGCATATAGTAGTGCAGGCAGGGCTGTTCCAGAGGGCCTAAAAGCCCATTCCACGAGGGCCATGGCAACGTCCTGGGCGGAGAGAGCGGACGCCTCCATCGACCAAATCTGTAAGGCGGCCACTTGGTCCTCTCCATCTACCTTTTTCAGACAGTACAGATTAGACCTATCTGCTACCTCTGATCTCACATTCGGGAGAAGAGTGTTACAAGCAGTGATCCCCACCTAAAGAGAATACAAATCTCTGTAACTCTCTCGTGGTGCCGTCATGTAGAATGGAAAAACACGGGTATTACATACCTGGTAATGTGTTTTTTCATGAGACATGACGGCACCCTTATATTCCCGCCCTATTGATCACGTCATTAGTTGGGTGCATTATTAGTATTATACACTCCCTTGGTGTCGGAAATTTAGCAGTATTAAAGTTGTATTATTTATGTGTACACTAACCTGCGGAGTTCCTCTCGTGCTCTGTAAAACTGATGCGGAGAGAGGAGCCGCCTCTTTTATCTTGAAGGTTTCCTGTCCTCGCTGGGCGGATCCCCTCTCTCGTGGTGCCGTCATGTCTCATGAAAAAACAAATTACCAGGTATGTAATACCCGTGTTTGGATGTGAGTCCTGGGAAGCACTGCTGTTTATGGGCTGGATGTGCCTTTCTTGATTTACTCATCCTGTGTGAGCCTGAACCTGGCTCTTTCACTTGGATCCACCCGAGGCAAGCTGCAAGCCCTGTCTACTGAGGTATCCCAAAAGGAAGGATTTTTGAGGATACACAATCTAAAGCTATATTAGTTTTCTATCAGGTGAGTGCATAAAATTGTGCACCCTTTAAAGACTACAATATTGTGTTTACGCACTTATGGCACCGCGATTTCTGTTCTTCTCTCCCAAAAAGGGTTTTTTTTTTTTTTTTTTTTTGCACAATGCTTGCTAAGGCATGGAGTCTGAGTATGCGGCTGTGTGCCCACGATGCGATTTTTAAGCGTTTTTGCCGTGATTTTTGGCGCAAAAATGCTGCGAAAACGTTTAAAAAACTTGTACAGAACGCACCCCATGCATTCCTATGGCATTCCGCACATGCTGTGCTAATGCGCTTTTTTCCACGGCGGAATCGCATCGCGGAAAAAAATCGCAGCATGCTCATTCTTTTTTGCGGAATCACAAAGAATTGCCGCGATTCCGCACCCATAGGAATGCATGAGAACCGCTTCCCGCATGTGGCTATGCCCACCATGCGCGAACGCGAAGTTAAGCGTCTGGTACCCACGGTGTGGAGGAGAGGAGACTGTCCTCCAGGCCCTGAGTACCATACTCCTGTAAAAAAAAAAGAATAAAAAATAGGGGTATATTTACCTTCCGGTGTCACGCGCAGCCTTCCCGGGCCTCAGCGTTCCCAGTAATGTCTTGCGGCATGGTCCTGTGATGACGTAGTCTCGCGTTACTCTAGCGGTCTCGTGAGATCGCTATAGCAGCGCGAGACCGTCATCACAGGTCTCGCAAGGCATCGCTGGGAACGGGAGCGTCGTCGAGACTGCGCGGAACGCCGGAAGGTAAATGTACCCCAATTTTTTTTTTTTTATTTTTTTTTTTTTTAATCATTTTTAACATTCTATCTTTTACTATTGATGCCGCATAGGCGGCCTCAATAATAAAAAGCTGGTCACACTTGTCAAACACTGTTTGACGAGTGTGACCAACCTGTCAATCACTTTCCAAGTGATGCTTCAAATTGCTTGGAAAGTGCTTGAATTAGGAAGTTATAAGTTTTAAAAGTTGAACAGCAATTTTTCATATTTTCAACAATTTACAAAACCATTTTTTTAGGGACCACCTCACATTTGAAGAGAGTTTGGGGGTCAATATAACAGAAAATACCCAAAAGTGAGAATTCTAAAAACTGCCCTCCCCAAGGTGTTCAAAACCACATTCAAGAAGTTTATTAACCCTTTAGGTACTTCACAAGAATTGAAGCAATGTGGAAGGAAAAAATGAACATTTAACTTTTTTCCCCCAAAATTTTTGTTTGGACAGTGTTTTTTTTTTTTTTTTTTTTTTTTTTTTTTTTATTTTGTCAAGGGTATCAGGAGAAAATGAACCACAATATTTGTTGTGCAATTTTTCCTGAGTACACAGATACCCCATGTGTGGAGGAAGACCAATCTTCAGGCGCACAGCAGTGCTCAGAATAGAAGGAGCATCATTTTGAGGTTTTGAATGTCAAATTGGCTGGAATCGAGAGCGGACGCCATGTCGCGTTTAGGGATCCCCTGATGTACCTAAACAGTGGAAACCCCCCATAAGTGACCCCATTTTGGAAACTAGACCCCCCCCAAGGAGCTTAGCTAGATGTGTGGTGAGCACTTTGAACTTCCAAGGGCTTCACAGAAGGTTATAACGTAGAGCTGTAAAATTAAAAAAATCATATTTTTTCCACAAAAATGATCTTTTCACCCCCCCCCCCCCCCCCCCCCCAATTTTTATTTTCCCAAGGGTAACATGACTCCAAAAGCTATTGTGCAATTTGTCCTGAGTACACTAATACCCCATATGTGGGGGTAAACCACTATTTGGGCGCATGGCAGAGCTTGGAAGTGAACGAGCGCCATTTGACTTTTTTGGCTGGAACTGAGATCGGTCGCCATGTCGCATTTGGAGAGCCCCTGATGTGCATAAACAGTGGAAACTCCCCACAAGTGACCCAGTTTTGGAAACTAGACCCCCCCCCCCCCCCCCCAAGGAGCTTATCAAGATGTGTGGCGAGAGCTTTGAAGTGCTTCACCGAAGTTTAGGACGCAGAGCCGTGAAAATAAAATCATATTTTTTTTCCACAAAAATGATCTTTTTGCCCCCAAATATTTTCACAAGGGTAACAGGAGAAATAGGTCCCCAACAGTTGAGCAATTTGTCCTGAGTACGCCGATACCCCATGTGTGGGGTGGATCCACTGTTTGGGCGCATGGCAGAGTTCAGAGCGCCGTTTTGGAATGCAGACTTTGATGGAATGTTCTGCGGGCGTTGTGTTGCGTTTACAGAGCCCCTGATGTGCCTAAACAGTAGATATTCCCCACAAGTGACCCCATTTTGGAAACTAGACCCCCCCCCCCCCCAAGGAGCTTATCTAAATGTGTGGTGAGCACTTTGAACCCCCAAGTGCTTCACAGAAGTTTAGAACGCAGAGCCGTGAAAATTTAAAAATCATATTTTTTTTCACAAAAATGATCTTTAATGAGCTATAATTTTACCATATTTCGTCCGACAGTCATGTGCAGTCTTGATTTTTGCGGGTCAAGCTGACGTTTTTATTGGTACCATTTTCGGGCACATAACGTTTTTTTTTTATTGCTTTCTATTCCGATTTTTGTGGAGGCAGAATGAACAAACCTAGCAATTCAGGAATGTTACACCCCCCTCCGTTCCGCGCTTGGTAAAATTGGTAAGGCAGCTTTATTCTTCGGGTCACTACGATTACAGCGATACCTTATTTATAGTGTTTTTTTATGTTTTGATGTTTTTTGCACAAACTTATGCAAAAATAAATAATTTTTTCTATCACTTTATTCTGCGAGCTATAACTTTTTTGATTTTTACGCTGATGGAGCTGTATGGTGGCTGGTTTTTTGCGGGACAAGATGACGTTTTCATCGGTACCATGCTTATTTATATCAGTCTTTTTGATCGCGTATTATTGCACTTTTTCCAATCGGTATGATACCGCTTGGAAATAGTATTATTTGCTACGCTTTTTTTTTTTTTTTTTTTAACGACGTTCACTGAAGTGGTTAACTAGGGAGACACTTCTATAGATGGGATTTTTACGGACGCGGCGATACCAAACGTGGTTGTGTTTTGTTTTTTTTTGTTTTTTTTTTATGAACGTGTATTTTTTCGAGGATTTTTTATTTTTTAATTCTTACATAATGTTTTTTTTTTTTTTTTTACCTTGTCCCTTCATGGGACTTTTACTTTCGCTTTAGGTATAATACATTACAATACTCAAGCATTGTAATGCATTATGCCTCTGCTGAAAGCTGCTGACACCATGCTGTGAGCATGGTCTCTGCAGCTTTCCGTAGGTGGATGACCCGGAGGTTGTCATGACACCTCCAGGTCATCATTGCGAGGAAGCTGACCAGAGGCAGAGGGAGCCCCCTACCCTCTGCCTCCCCCCCTGAACGCTGCGATTGCGTGCGCTTGATCGCAGCACTCAGGGGGTTAACAGCGGGGGTGGAGGGGACGCCGCTCCCAGCTGTCAGTTCAGAAGCTCAGCCACTGCAGCGCTGAGCTCCTGCACTGAGATCGGGCAGGAGATGCTGAAATTTCAGTCTCTCCTGCCCGATCGCTGCTGTGTTTGGTCGGTTAGATTGACTGACCAATCACAGCGCTTAGGGGGCAGGGACCCATTGCAAGGGTCCCTGCCCCCTTGCTGTGCCTCTCAGCTGTCGACACTGAACTACCACTGCCTGTTTAAACACAGTGGTAGTTCATTGGCATGACAGGGATAGCCCGTCATGATGCGGGAAGTTACCTCCTGCCATGACCGGCTATCCCCATCAATGGAAGTTAAGGGGTCAAACTAATTTCATTAATGGTTGCGCAAACCAACCTGTTAATTTCCCCAAGCCCACATCATTTCATGTTCATAAAATGAATCCATACTAATACAAAGCAAATGCATATATATTTGGAGAGTTTTACTGTGAGACTTGCTAAGAGAACATCACTGAGGGCGTGCCCATGTATATTCATTAAAAGACCAAAAAATCTATATAGATCCAGTAGCAACATCTGAGAGGCATTTTAGAAAAAATTTATAGGATAATCCCTGACTAAATACCATCAGAATAAACTACAGGGTAGTAATAAAATGAGACCACAAGAGGGAGCCATAGGATAAAATTAGAATGCGAGCAGTATGTCGGGAGAAATCAGATTGATGTACTGTGGATGTATGCACCAAAGAGAACAGGGTACTGGAGACTGGTAAGAGTTAGACAGCCACGGCTAAGCATGCAGAGACAGAAGTACAGAAGTAAACTTGCTGGATTGCACTAGGAACACTGTTAGAGGTGCTATATGGTAAAGGGATGTGATGACCAGGACAATTGCCCTCAAGTGGCTGATTCTGAGGAGGTGTGAAATAGAAAAGAAGTGTGCACGATTTTTGGGGTTGGCGTGTGGGTATGAGGCCGTAAGAAAATGCTAAGCTTTGACATCACCATCACCTTCTCTCAGCTGGGCCAGAAATGATGTGCAGGGGAGTGTGATACTGAGGGAGGTGCTGCGGGTTGTCACTGGTGATCTGCCCAGGATCATAGATAATTGTGCTGCAAATAAAGAATGACATTAGATATGGCTACAATAACGACAACCATGCAAGGAGACGAGGAAGGGATGGAAAATGTCAGTACAAGGGAGATGAGAAAAAAATTAAGAGTAATATACCCTGCGGCTCCATCCTCCGCTAATGTATCGACTGTTATCTGCATCCTGGGGCAGCAGGTAGCGATGATTTCAGGGCATGGTGCGGCTTATGGGCCACTGATGTTCAACCCTCTGTCTCACTTTGTCCATGTTTACCCTAGATGAATAACTTTAGTGGTGTAGTTTCCATAATGGTGTCACTTTTTTGGGTTTTCTGCTGTTCTGACATCTCTGGGGCCCTGGAAATGTGAAATGAGGTCTGCAAAATCTGAGCTCTAATAATGAATTGGCATTTGCACTTTACTAAACCCTACTTTGTGCCCAAACAGCAGTTGGTGGTAATATATGGATTGATGTACTCGGGAGACATTGTCTTCAGAATTACTTGGCTATGTAGAAATACTCCAGATTATTAACCCTCCAAAGTGACACATTCCAGACTTGAAAACTGGGGTTTGGTCATGAAAGCCCAAACTGGCTGCATCTTTTTTAGGGTTTAACGCTGTTTTTGTTTCAGTTTCAGATATTCGTACATCTTGGAGAAAAGCTATCCAAACTGAAGAATTTTCTGATGTGTCTAGTCCATTGGAAGTTCAGGGTGCAGAGTCCCCTGCTGAACTAGAATCTGCACTCGGCAGTCAAATAGACCTTAGCATGGCTTGCTTCTTGTCTACGTCTCACTTGTCTGAGCAGAATGAGTCACCAAGCCCACCAGTTGCCACTGGTGCTATAACTGCTTCTTCGCTACCAGAGGCAGCTCTTAATCAAAGTGCTTTGCATTTACCAACAAGCGCACTGCTGCCAGACAGTGAGAACTTAAAGCAGAGTGAGCAATCAAGGATGTTTTCTCCGCTTGTAGAAAAGGACCAAACACATTTATTGGAAAGCGAGTCATCCAGAAAAATAATGGAAAGCACAATTCTTCTATCTGCTCTTCAGCTGGATGCTTCTGTACACACAACCCTATCTTGGAATTCTTCAGATGTGGCAAATACTAACAATTGCTTAGACAGTCATGAAGAGATCCAGTTTGGTATAATGCATGAAACCCTTCCAGAAGGAGCTGGGAATGCAAGTCTGAACAGTACAACTAGTCTTGAAACTTCAGAAACTCATAAGAACATTTCAAGAGGCGATCAACTGCTGTTTAGCTCTAATAGTATGGACCGCAAACTGGACATTGACTCAATACGCTCCAGATATGAAGCTCTAAAAAAGACTTTTTCTGCATCTTTATTGGATGATGAGACTGATCATTATCAGGTCCCTTTATGCAAGTTTGGTAAGCATAAATCCGAATCCAATTTGCTTACAGATTCTGGGAATGTGTATAGTCCCTTAGACAAAGGTTTAGCCTTGAAATTGGAACATTTAATGACCCCGTCACCAAAAGCTAGAAGATTTTCCCTCCCTCAGCTTATTTGTTTTTCTCCTGCTGAAGATGTCCATGTGAGGTGTCCAGAGGAACTTGCAGATGTGTTTGATTCTCAAGGTGAGTTTCCCTTGCCGGGATTATAACTCTTAATAATAATATACATTTTATTTTTATAGCGCCGACATATTCCGCAGCACTTTACATTTCAGAGGGGATTTGTACAGACAATAGACATTACAGCATAACAATCACATACAGTAGATTATAACAAATACCAAGAGGAAAAAGGGCCCTGCTCGCAAGCTTACAGTCTGAGGAAAGAGGTAGACACGAAAGGTGGGTGGTAACAGTTGCCCTGATTGTATGGACCAGCCATAATGTTAAGTGTGTAACAGTACAAACACAGAGGGCTAATGGATGCATAAAGCATGTGGGAACATGATGCGGGAAATCTCGTTATGGTAAAACTTTTGGCTGTGCCACACAGGGATAGATTAGGTTAATGTGTTGAGGCGATAGGCCAGTCTGAATAAATGCGTTTTCAGGGCACGCTTAAAATTGTGGGGATTGGTGACTACTCGTATTGACCTGGGAAGTGCATTCCAAAGAATTGGCGTGGCACGTGTAAAGTCTTGGAGACAGGAGTGGGAGGTTCTGACTATTGAGGATGCTAACCTCAGGTCATCAGCAGAACGGAGGGCGCGGGTAGGGTGGTATACTGAAACAAGGGAGGAGATGTAGGGTGGTGCTTAGCCGTGAAGTGCTTTGTCAGTGAGGGTAATAAGTTTTTACTGAATTCTGGAGTGGATGGGTAGCCAGTGTAATGACTGGCACAAGGTAGAGGCATCGGTGTAACGATTGGTGAGGAATATGATCCTGGCTGCAGCATTCAAGACAGATTGGAGAGGGGAGAGTTTGGTAAGAGGGAGACCGATTAGAAGAGAGCTACAATAGTCGAGACGAGAATGAATAAGAGAAACAGTAAGAGTTTTTGCAGAGTCAAAAGTAAGAAAAG
Organism: Dendrobates tinctorius; assembly: GCF_039654945.1. Classification (NCBI taxonomy): domain Eukaryota; kingdom Metazoa; phylum Chordata; class Amphibia; order Anura; family Dendrobatidae; genus Dendrobates; species Dendrobates tinctorius. The sequence continues at coordinate 21,947,870 of NW_027361858.1, read as the reverse complement.
GTCGAATTCTAGAAGTGTTTTTCAGGTGCAGATGACAAGAGCGAGCCAGTGATCGAATGTGGGTGGGGGGCAAAGGAAAGCTCGGAATCAAGTATGACCCCAAGACAGCGGGCCTGTTGCTGGGGAGTAATAGTGGAACCACACACAGAAATGGCAATGTCGGGTATAGGTACATAAGTAGAGGGAGGAAACACCAGGAGTTCAGTCTTTGACAGGTTCAGTTTCAGATATAGTGAGGACATGATATTAGACACAGCGTTTAGACACTCGCCGGTGTTTTCTAGAAAGGCTGGCGTGATGTCAGGAGAAGAAGCGTATAATTGGGTGTCATCAGCATAGAGATGGTACTGGAAACCAAATCTACTGATTGTTTGACCAATAGGGGCAGTGTACAAGGAGAAGAGGAGGGGGCCTAGAACCGATCCTTGAGGGACCCCAACAGTAAGGGGAAGGTGAGAGGAGGAGGAGGAACTCTTAAACGTATTAATCCTTATTTCAGATATTAATTTAGATTTTTTGAGGGGGGGCAAGGTATGTTTCACTACTGCCAGTTGCTCTGCTTGGAGCCTTTTTTGGTAGTCCAAGTATAGTTGATGATTAAAAAACATAGCAAGGCTAGCACTGCATAAAGCAGATGCACATCAAAATATAATATACGGACAAAAGTGTTAGGGCACCTACACATTAAGCTCCTGTTAGACATCCCATTCTAAATTGAAAGGCATTTATATACAATTGGTCACCACCTTTTGTTGCTATAAAAGCTTTCTATAAGATTCTGGAGTTTCTTTGGAATTTTTTTTGTCCATTAATTCAGAAGAGCATTTGTGAGTTCAGACACATGCTGGCTCATAATCTCCTCCATTCTAGTTCATCTCAAAGGTATTTGGGGTTGAGGTGAGGATTTGGTGTGGTCCAGTAAAGTTCTGCCTCATCAAATTAACCCAGCTATGCCTTTTTGATATTTGCTTTTTGCACTGGGCCACAGTGATGCTTGCCCAGTGCAAAATTGTTCCCAGAAAGTTATATAATAGTGCTTCAGCATATCAAGACGACATGAGCACTAAGCAGCCTGGGCCATCTCCTTTTAAAACCCGCTTAATGTCATTATCTGTCGTCTTTCCTTTACAGATGGCACAGTGCCGTCGGGCAGGTATATTTCTCCATCTTACAGACTGATATACACTGCTCAAAAAAATGAAGGGAACATCAAAATGTCACATCCTAGATATCTCTGAATGAAATATTCCATTTTGAAATTTTTATTCATTGCATAGTGGAATGTGTTCAGAACAATAAAACATAATTATCAATGTAAATCAAAATGAATATCCCATGGAGGTCTGGATTTGGAATGATACTCAAAATCAAAGTGGAAAATCAAATTGCAGGCTGATCCAACTTCAGTGGAAATGCCTCATGACATGGAAAAGATACTCAGTGTTGTGTGTGGCCTCCACGTGCCTGTATGACCTTCCTACTGTACAACGCCTGGGCATGCTCCTGATGAGGCGGCGGATTGTCTCCTCCCAGACCTGAACTAAAGCATCCGCCAACTCCTGGACAGTCTTTGGTGCAACGTGATGATGGTGGATGGAGCGAGACATGATGTCCCAGATGTGCTCAATCAGATTCAGATCTGGGGAACGGCAGGCCAGGCCATAGCTTCAATGCCTTCATCTTGCAGGAACTACTTGCACACTCCAGCCACATGAGGTCTGGCATTGTCCTGCATTAGGAGGAACCCAGGACCAACCGCTCCAACATATGGTCTCACAAGGGGTCTGAGGATCTCATCTATGTTCCTAATGGTAGTCAGGCTACCTCTGGCGCGCACATGGAGGGCTGTGAGGCCCTCCAAAGAAATGCCACCCCACACCATTACTGACCCACTGCCAAAACCGGTCATGCTGAAGGATGTTGCAGGCAGCAGATCGCTCTCCATGGCATCTCCAGACTATCACATCTATCACATGTACTCAGTGTGAACCTGCTTTCATCTGTGAAGAGCACAGAGCGCCAGTGGCGAATTTGCCAATCCTCGTGTTCTGTGGCAAATGCTAGGCGTCCTGCATGGTGTTGGGCTGTGAGCACAACTCCCATCTGTGGATGTCGGGCCCTTAGACCTTCCTCATGGAGTCAGTTTCTAACCGTTTGTGCAAATGCACATTTGTGACCTGCTGGACGATGTTTTGCAGGTCTCTGGCAGTTCTCCTGTTCCTCCTTGCACAAAGACTGAGGTAGCGGTCCTGCTACTGGGTTGTTGCCCTTCTACGGCCCCCTCCACGTCTCCTGGTGTACTGGCCTGTCTCTTGGTAGTGCCTTTAGCCTCTGGATACTACGCTGACAGACACCGCAAACCTTCATGTCACAGCTTGCATTGATGTGCCATCCTGGATGAGCTGCACTACCTGAGCCACTTGTGTGGGTTGTAGTGTCCGTCTCATGCTTACCATAAGTGTGAAAGCACAGCCAACATTCAAAAGTGACCAAAACATCAGCCAGAAAGCATTGGTACTGAGATGTGGTCTGTGGTCCCCACCTGCAGAACCACTCCTTTATTGAGGGTATCTTGATAATTGCCAATAATTTCAATCTGTTGTCTATTCCATTTGCACAACAGCATGTGAAATTGATTGTCAATCAGTGTTGCTTCCTAAGTGGACAGTTTGATTAACTTTGATTTACTGAGTTATATTCTGTTTGTGTTCCCTTTATTTTTCTGAGCAGTGTATATGTCTGGATTTGGAGAAGTGTGGTTTTTCACTCCACTGACAATGTTTTCGCCTGCAGTCAGCAGGGCGCTGGCATCATTCTACACTGTACTCCTCAGCACTCTGTGACCCATCTCTGTGCGTAGTCTGCTACATTGTGGCTGAGCTTTCTAAACACTTAAATTGTTCAATAATACAATTCCATTTGTTTGTGGTATAGATTTTAGGAAGGATGACATGTTATGAAATGGCTTGTTAAAATGGTAGCATCCGAATACATTACCACGCTCAAATTCAGTGAGCTCTTTTGTAAAGGTATGCTAACAAGAAAGCGTTTTATACACCTGTGGCAAATATCTTTAAATGATAAAACAGTTTAATTGAGGTCAGTCCAAATATTTTGTCCATGCAATGTATCTCAGTAAGGCCAATTGGGATGGGAGATGGTGGTATCAGTCACTTTCAAATGTCGCAACTCAAAGTTTCACAAAATTTTTTTAAAATGTTGGTGTTTTTATACCATTCCTGAACATTTATAACAAACTGAGAGGGGAATGGCTAAGACCACCGATCTAATAAAAGCTGGCACTACTTTGGTGTAAGGCTAGTTTCACACTTGTGCTTGGAGGCGCAGCGGATGCTCGCCATGAAGCTCCGCCCCCGCTGCCGCGCCTCCTCCGGTCAGCTCCGCCTATGGGCGCATGCCGCTACATGCGACCTGCGTATCGTATCTTTAGCATTGGGTACGCAGGCCGTGCGCAGGTATGCTTTTGCCGCCACATGCGTCCTTTTGACGATGCGGCGATCGCACCAAAATGCAACACGTTGCGTATGGCGCAGGTCGCCGCACCGTCAAAAGGACGCATTCAGCGGCCAAAGCATACCTACACACGGCCTGCGTACCCAATGCTAAAGATGGGGTATGCAGGTCGCATGCAGCGCCATGCGCCCATAGGCGGTGTGACCGCAGGGGGCGGAGCTTCACGGTGAGCGTCCGCTGCGCCTCCAAACGCAAGTGTGAAACTAGCCTTTATTTTAACAAATGTACTCTAATACCTGATTGGACTAATCTTTCTGGCAGTGGTGTACGCCAGTTATAAGATGCTCCTAATTCGTTAAATTGGGTGTGGTATCACTGGAGTGAGGTTCACTTTAGTGGCTGTCAACAGGATTGTGCTGAGTAACCTACAGACAGTGTCAGGTTGGCACCGTTATACTGATTACAATAACGAAAAAAGTGGTTTAGTACCGTGTTAGCCAGTAGAAAAAAATATATAAAGTGCTCTCAGTGAGAGAAACAAAATAGGAATCTTGTGGGTATGATACCTTTTAATGGCTAACAAATAGTGAATGTTGTTACAAAGCAAGCTTTCGGGACTGCTTACGTCCCTTCATCGTGCTGATACGACAAAATATTTGAAGAAACCTTATTTATATACAGTTTAAAGCACAACATTTCAATAAACAAGCAATGAGCTTGAAGAGAGAATCCTTAATTAGGTAAGATTAGATGGGTAGTGTGAAAAGTTCTGTGAGATCAAAGGGCTACTTGCAGGAGATGGGTCATAAAACTTTCTGACAAATTGAGTCCTGTGTGAATAGAATCAAAGATTGTAACGAATTTGTGCTCCCACACTCTCCAATGTGTCTGTGATTTAAAATTGCTTTTTAAAATGACAACTTTCATATTGCCTATGTTGTGTCCTGGATGACAGAAATGTATAGCCACAGGTAAATGGGTTTTTTTGTCTGTAATTGTATGACGATGAGTCCTCATCCTTGCTCTCGGTCTCTCTCCTGTTTCTCCAACATAGAGGCCACCCATAGGACATATATTGCATAGAATTAAATACACCACATTGGAAGAGGAACATGTGAATGTCCCTGGGATCTTAGTCCTGCTGTGTGTTGGGAATTTGGATTTTGTCTTTGGTCTCTATATGAATGCAGGTTTTGTATCTTCTCCCATTGCAAGGATATGTTCCTCTTGGTGAATCTGAGGGCGTTGAACTTCGGATAATGATGTTTCTTGGATTGGGAGGTTGTCTGTAGCATAGCAAGGGGGGGTCTTTGAATAGTGTTTTTAACCGGTCATCCTTGTGTAGGATATGGTGAAGTTTCTTAGCCATTTTTCTGAGTATTTCAAGCTGTGGGTTGTAGGTCACTACCAGAGGTACACGATGATTTTCCTCTTTTCTGTATTGAAGTACTTGACTTCTAGGGATCCTTGTGGCCCTAACGATCTGATCATCAATGGAGGTGGGATGGTAACCTTGATTTAAAAATGACATTTTAAGCTGGGTTAGGTGTTCATCCCTGTCCTTGGGACTGGAACAGATACGGTTATATCTGAGGGCCTGGCTGTAAACAATGGATTTCTTAATGTGTTTTAGGATGGAAGCTGTCCCATTTGAGGTATGTGGGACGGTCAATTGGTTTCCGATATACTGATGTTTGGAATTAACCATTTTGGATTTTTATGGTGGTGTCTAGGAAGTTGATTTTTGTTTTTGAATGGTCTAATGTCAAGTTTATGGTTGGATGAAATTTGTTGAATTTGTCATGGAAATTTAGAAGTTCTTCAGGCTCAGTCCAGATTATTATGTCATCAATGTAATGGAAATAGGCAAAGGGTTTGATGGAGCAGGATGTTAAGTCATTTTCCAGTTTAGCCATGAAGAGGTTAGCGTACTGGGGTGCTATTTTACTTCCCATAGCGGTGCCGGTGCGTTGTAGGTATAGTTCCTCACCGAAAGAGAAAAAGTTGTGTGTGAGGATGAAGCTGGTAAGTGCTATTACAGACTTGGAGGGGATCCCATTGGCCTCAAGAAACCTACAACCCACAGCTTGAAATACTCCGAAAAATGGCTAAGAAACTTCACCATATCCTACACAAGGATGACCGGTTAAAAACGCTATTCAAAGACCCCCCCCCCTTGCTATGTTAGACAACCTCCCAATCTAAGAAACATCATTATCCGAAGTTCAATGCCCTCAGATTCACCAATAGGAATATATCCTTGCAATGGGAGAAGATGCAAAACCTGCATTCATATAGAAACCAAAGACAAAATCCAAATTTCCAACACACAGCAGGACTATAAGATCCCAGGGACATTCACGTGTTCCTCTTCCAATGTGGTGTATTTAATTCTATGCAATATATGTCCTGTGGGTGGCCTCTATGTTGGAGAAACAGGACAGAGACTGAGAGCAAGGATGAGGTCTCATCGTCATACAATTACAGACATAAAAAAAACCCATTTACCTGTGGCTAAACATTTCTGTCATCCAGGACACAACATAGGCAATATGAAAGTTGTCATTTTAAAAGGCAATTTTAAATCACACACATCGGAGAGTGTGGGAGCACAAATTCATTACAATCTTTGATTCTATTCGCACAGGACTCAATTTCTCAGGTTTTATGATCCATTACCATATCTGAGCTATCTCCTCCAAGTAGCCCTTTGATCTCACAGAACTTTTCACACTACCTATCTAATCTTACCTAATTAAGGATTCTCTCTTCAAGCTCATTGTTTATTGAAATGTTGTGCTTTAGGCTGTGTGCCCACGTAGCGATTTTTAAGCGTTTTTGCCACGATTTTCGGCGCGAAAACGTTTAAAAATCGTGCACAGAACGCCCCCCCATGCATTCCTATGGCATTCCGAACATGCTGTGCTAATGCTGCGCTTTTTTCCGCGGCGGAATCGCATCGCTGAAAAAATCGCAGCATGCTCATTCTTTTGTGCGGGATCGCAAAGAATTACCGCGATTCCGCACCCATAGGAATGCATGAGAATCGCTTACTTCCCGCATGTGGCTATGCCCACCATGCGGGAAGTTAAGCGTCTCATGTGCGGTTGGTACCCACGGTGTGGAGGAGAGGAGACTGTCCTCCAGGCCCTGGGTACCATACCCCTGTAAAAAAAAGAATTAAAAATAAAAAATGGGGGTATATTTACCTTCCGGCGTCCCCCCCTGCCTTCCCGGCCTAAGCGTTCCCAGTAATGCCTTGCGGCACGGTCCAGTGATGACGTAGTCTCGCGTGACTCTAGCAGTCTCGCGAGATCGCTATAGCAACGCGAGACTACGTCATCACAGGTCTCGCAAGGCATTACTGGGAACGCTGTGGCCCGGGAATGCAGCGCGGGACGCCGGAAGGTAAATATACACCGATTTTTTTTTTTTTTTTTTTTTTTTTTTTTTCATTTTAACATTCTATCTTTTACTATTGATGCCGCATAGGCGGCCTCAATAGTAAAAACCTGGTCACACATGTCAAACACTATGTTTGACGAGTGTGACCAACCTGTCAATCACTTTCCAAGCGATGCTTCAAATCGCTTGGAAAGTGCTTGAATATCGCACACGAAAATCGCGGTGAAATCGCACGGGAAAAAACGCGCGATTTCTGGGAAGGAGTCCGGTTTTTGATGTGCGTTTTAACACGCACCGTGGGCACATAGCCTTAAACTGTATATAAATAAGGTTTCTTCAAATATTTTGTCATATCAGCCTGATGAAGGGACGTAAGCAGTCCCGAAAGCTTGCTTTGTAACAACATTCACTATTACTTGTTAGCCATTAAAAGGTATCATACCCACAAGATTCCTATTTTGTTTCTCTCACTGAGAGCACTTTATATACTGATTACAATGATACCTGGGTTGATGAAATCCATCTTTTGGTTGTTTAATCTTTTATTTATAGATTTCAGTTAATGATATACTCGTGCTTCCGGGGAGGCTTCATGTCTTCTGCCTTAAATATTCATCTGTATGGGCTTATGACAGGTCATTGATCCGTCAGTGACCTACCCCCTAGTTTACATACTGCTTATCTTATAGTTTGAAAAAATAAAATAGACATTCATCATGTAGGCACCTGCACTGTAGCATGTTATGGTCTACAATATCCATATTTTCACTTTTGTCCTATGAATTCCTAGAGGAAAAATATATTTTAATCAAAATGGCGCCTGCGCAGTAGCATAACTCAGTGATCCGATGGATGGTACTGTGCAGGCGCCATCTCGAAAGCTTTTTTTTTTTTTTTTTTTTTTTTTTTTTTTCCCGCTAGCAAAATGGTTCCTAGCCACTCTGATTACACTTTTTCATTTTTAAAGCAAATTCAAATAAATATGGATATTATAGATCGTATCATGCTACAGCATAATATGTAAAATAGGAGGCAGGTCACTTAGGAATCGGTGACCTTTCTTTATTGCCTTATTGGGGGACACAGATTACCATGGGTGTATGCTGCTGCTGCTAGGAGGCTGACACTATGCAAAAACAAGAAAATTGGCTCCTCCCCGGCAGTATACACCCACCGACAGATACCAAGTACCTCAGTTTGTACTTAGTGTCTGTAGGAGGTGGACCGGGATCTTCTCAGATCCGCAGTTACTAATTCCTTTCTTTCCTTAGGTGTTTGTTGAACTTTTTAATCCTTTCTCGTTTGTTTTTCATGTTCTTGGTCGGGAAACGGGGTGTAGTTATCACCCTGATTTCCCATATCAGGCGGCTGAGCGAGCAGTGTGGTGTCATCCACATCGCAACTCTCAGTACCGCAGGCAGGACTCTTTTCCCCTATCACCATTCTGTGCTGTGGGCTGATGACGGGTGGCCGGTTCTTGCCAAAGCAACTCCTCACCCCTCTCCCAAGCTCCGCCCACTGACTTCACTGCCAGCTTCCATCCTGCAATTTCACTTGCTTCCTCACTGCTTGGGGGACACTTCAGGGTCCTGCTGCTTGTCAGATTCCCGGTAGGCTCGGCGCTTTATGGCAAATTGGCTCTCCTCTGCAGTCCCTGTCTATTCAGTGCGGCCATAACGAGTGACCCACCTATGCCCAACCCTTCAACTGTGCTTTCCTTTAAGCCCACCGTTACTCACTACACCTGTGCACGCTGTAAAAAGTGGGCTTCGGGTCAGTCGTCACTCTTCTGTCCGTCCTGCAGTCCTTCAGCTATGTCAGCCTCTCGGGAGCACACAGATTCCCGTGATGAGGGTACTTCCCCTCTCCCAGAGTGGGCCGTTGCTATGTCTGTCGGTCTCTGATCTGACTAAAGTGTCTCAGTCCCTGGTCCAGGTCCTAGAACGACTACCACAGCTATCTACTGCCACCTGTGTGCCGACCGCCTCTCAGGGTGTGTCGTCCGCTCTTAATCACGACCTTCCGAGACACAGACAGGGCAGGAGCTCTAGGAAGCGGGCTCTGTCTACTTCGTCCGTCCTCTAGCTCGCAGTGTCCCTCTGAGTCTGCCAGGTTTCATTCCCCTTCCTCCGATGACGACCCTAAGTCTGGCGATGAATCTCAATCGGATTCTAGTTCAGAAGCAGACAACGTTTCTAAAACACGGTACATGGTCGATAGTCTCATTTCGGCTATCTTTCAAACCCTGAAAATTAAGCAAGATAAGGCTCCCCCTCAGTAATGCTCTGTGCTCTTTAAACGAGCAAGACTTCCGTCTCGAACCTTTCCCAATCACAAAGAGTTCGATACTACCTTGTCCAAACACTGGGAGCGCCCTGAGCAACGTTTCTCAGGCCGCAAGTACTTAGACATGCTGTACCCTTTTGAGGCAGACCTGCTCACAAAATGGACCAAGGCTCCCGAGGTGGATCCCCCAGTGTCCCGGATAGCCTCTAAAACGGTTCTATCCCTGCCAGATGGGGCATCGCTTAAAGCTCCTACGGACAGGCAGATTGAATCTCTGGCTAAGTCAATTTTTGAGGCATCCGGTGCCTCCCTCTATCCTATTTTCGCATCCGCCTGGGTGGTAGCTAAAGTCATATCCGCTTGGGCAAAAATCCTTTGCAGGGGGATCTTGGCGACAGCTCCTCAGGATGAGTTGGCAGATCTGGCAGATCAGGTTAACCATGCCGGTAAATACCTTTTGGACGCGGCCGGGTGCGTAGCAAGGGCTAATAGCAACATAGTAGCTATACGCCGAGTCCTTTGGCTAAAGTCATGGAATGCGGATACCACTTCAAAAAAGTCCCTTACTAATCTGCCATTCCTCGGTTCTAGGCTCTTTGAGCCAAGCTGAACCAGCTAATCTCCGATGCCACTGGTGGTAAAAGCACTTCTCGTCTCCAGTCTCGATCAAAACTGTTTTTTAATAGAAAGGGTTTTCGGCCGTTTAGGCCTTTTCGTCCCTTCTCTTCCACGGACAGATCTGCCCAGCAAGATCGCTCCTCTGCCACTAGAGAGCGAGAACAGAAAAAAAATCTTACAAGCCCGCTCCCCGCTGGATATCTAGAAGACAATACTCCAGATCTTCAGGCGACATTTCCGGCAGGTTTTCCTCCAAGTGACGGGTCACCCCCACCTGGAAGTTCTTTCAGGGTGGGAGGCAGACTTTCCTTTTTCGTGGATGCTTGGCTGTCTGTTGTCGACGACGCTTGGGTCAGAGAAATCGTCGCATCAGGATACAAGATCGAATTTGCTTTCCCCCCCGAACAGACGTTTTTTCCTGTCTCGGCCTCCGAGACAGCGGTCCCAGATTCTGGGGTTCCTCCAGGCCATTTCCTTCCTTCCTTTCTGCTGGAGTGATTGTTCCCGTCCCTCCAAACGAACGGTTTTCAGGGTTCTACTCAAATCTCTTCGTAGTCCCGAAGAAAGACTGCTCCCTTTGTCCAATTCTGGACCTCCAATTTCTCAATCGCCACGTGAAGATTCTTCGTTTCAAAATGGAGTCTCTTCGGTCGGTGATAGCCTCCATGGAACCCGGGGAATTCCTCTGCTCTGTGGACATACGGGACGCCTATCTGCACATTCCGGTTTGTGTGAAATATCTTCGATTTGCGATTCAGGGAGATCACTATCAGTTCACGGCTCTTCCCTTCGGCCTGGCTTCCACTCCCCGTGTTTTCACGAAGGTGATGGTGACTGTCATGGCCATCCTTTGCTCCAGAGGGACCCTCATCATCCCTTATCTGGACGATCTTTTGATCAGGACTGCCTTCAGAGTCTTCAGATAACCCTGGACACTCTCTGCCGCCTCGTTTGGCTAGTCAACAAGGAGAAGTCCATTCTGATCCACACTCAGCGTCTGACCTTTCTGGACATGGAATTCGACACAAATCTAGCCTGGGTTTTTCTTCCGAGGGAAAAATTTGCGGCTCTTTCCAAGGGTATCAGAATTCTCAAACGGCCAACTCCCATTCCCATTCGGTTCTGCATGAAGGTTCTGGGGAAGATGGTGACTTCCATGAAAGCAGTGCCCTTTGCACAATTTTATCTTCGCCCCCTCCAGCTGTCTCTGCTTTCAGCCTGGGACAAGACCACGATGTCCTTGGACTGTCCCATTCTCCTCCCTCTGAGTGAGGCAATCCCTCACTTGGTCACTGCAAGCGTCAGTTCTCCAAGGGAGGTCCTTCCTTCCGCCTCAGTGGCAAGTCATCACCACCGATACCAGCCTTCTAGGATGGGGAGCCGTGTTCCATCAGAAAGCGGCCAAAGGACGCTGGAATCCACAAGAAGCTCTTCTCCCTATCGATCTTCTGGAGATCAGAGCAATCTTCCTGGCCCTTCACTGGCAGCCTCTCCTCTCCGGCAAGCCGGTCCGTATTCAGTCGGACAACGCCACGGCTGTGGCGTACATAAACCACCAGGGGGGGGCACGCGCAGCAGGCAAGTAATGTCAGAAGTGGCCAAGATACTCCGCTGGGCAGAACGTTACGTTCCGGCAATCTCCGCCATTCACATTTCATGGGTGGAAAATTGGGCAGCCGACTTTGAATCGTCAAGGCCTAGCGTCAGGAGAATGGTCCCTTCATCCCACAGTCTTCAATCAGATATGCCACCGTTGAGGCACCCCGGACATCGATCTCATGGCATCTCGGATGAACCACAAAGTTCTGCGTTTCATAGCCAGGTCCAGGGACCCTCTAGCCGTCGCATGCGACGCTCTAGTATTTCCGTGGTCTCAGTTCAAACTTCCTTATCTGTTTCTGCCTCTGGCCTTGATCCCACGAGTGGTCAAAAAGATAAAATCGGAAGGAGTACCAGTGATTCTAGTCACTCCAGATTGGCCAAGACGACCTTGGTACGTGGAACTGGTGAACATGCTCGCGGACGTTCCCTGGAAACTTTCTGTCCATACAGATCTTCTCTTGCAAGGCCCCCTTTACCACACGAATTCTCAGTCTGAGTTTAACGGCATGGCCATTGAGGCCGCGATCCTGAGAGAATCAGGTTTGTCCAACCAGGTGATTCAGACTATGGTCAGAGCCAGAAAACCAGCCTCTTCCCGTATTTACCATAGGTACTGGAAGGCTTTTTTCCGTTGGTGCGATGATAAGGCCTGTTTCACACTTCCGTTTTTGTGTCCGCCAAATGGATCAGTTTCCGTTTTTTTGACGGAAACTGATGCAAACGGATCCGTTTTTTTAAAAACGGATCCGTTTTTTTGACGGATCCGCGGTAAACGCTAAGGGAAGTCTATGGGACAAAAAAAGGATCCTGAAAAAATGGCGGATCCGTTTTTTTACGGAAACCAACGGATTTTGACGGATTTGAAAAAACGGAAGTGTGAAACAGGCCTAAGTCTTTCCAATGTCGTCCTCCATTCCATCTATACTTGGTTTTCCCCAGTCTGGCTTAGATGCGGGGCTGTCCCTCAGTACCCTCAAGGGCCAGGTCTCCGCTCTTTCTATCCTCTTCCAAAGAGAGCTCGCTTCCTTACCGCAGGTCAAAACCTTTCACCAAAGGGTCGCCCATGTGGCTCCTCATCATTCGCCGATAGACCTGTGGGATCTCAATCTCGTCCTTAGCGCTCTCCAGAAGGCGCTGTTCGAGCCTATCCAGGACATTCCTTTGTCCCTTCTCTCGTGGAAGGTAACCTTTTTGATTGCCATTACATCCATCAGAAGAGTTTGAGTTGGCGGCCTTGTCATGTCGTTCCCCTTACCTGATTCTCCATCAGGATAAGGTCGTCCTCAGGCCCGTTCCTTCTTTTCTTCCAAAGGTGGTATCCTCTTTCGACATCAATGAGGATATCGTTATCCCATCTTTTTGTCCTGCTCCTTCACACCCTCTTGAGAAAGAGCTCCACAAACTGGACGTAGTTAGAGCCCTGCGTGTCTATCTCGCCAGGACCTCTTCCTTTCGGCAGTCCGATTCCTTGCTGGTCATGTCTGAAGGTCGCCGGAAAGGGCTTCCGGCATCAAAATCCACGATCGCTCGCTGGATTCGTTCTACCATTCTGGAAGTGTACCGACTTCAGGAAAAACGGCCCCCTCCGGGAGTAAGAGCTCACTCCACCTGGGCTGTGGCGGCTTCGTGGGCAGTTCGTCACCAGGCTTCGGCCTTGCAAATTTGCAGGGCCGCAACCTGGTCGTCCTTGCACACCTTTGCGAGGTTCTAGAGGGTTCATACCCAGGCCTCGTCTGATGCAGTTGTTGGTAGGAAGGTTCTGCAGGCGGCGGTGGCTCACCGGCCGACCTAAGCCTTTCTGGTTCTTTCGTTCCTTATGTTCCCGCCCTTGGGACTGCTTTGGAATGTCCCATGGTAATCTGTGTCCCCCAATAAGGCGATAAAGAAAGATGGATTTTTGGTTCTTACCGTAAAATCTTTCTTGGAGCCTTCATTGAGGGACACAGCACCCTCCCTGTTTAAGTTGTACCATATTGGACTTTGAACTCCTTGTTGGGTTGGTACATATGTTTAAAGTTCCGTGGTTTCTCCTACTACGTGCTCACCAACTGAGGTACTTGGTATCTGTCGGTGGGTGTATACTGCCGGGGAGGAGCAAATTTTCTTGTTTTTGCATAGTGTCAGCCTCCTAGCAGCAGCAGCATACACCCATGGTAATCTGTGTCCCCCAATGAAGGCTCCAAGAAAGAGATTTTACGGTAAGAACAAAAAATCCATCTTTTTATAAGCCATAAGGATGAATCTCTAAGCTGGGCACCACATGAGACATGCGCGCTCTGAAGCTTGAGAATCTCTAACTAAAAACTACAAATAAAGATTAAAGAACAACCACAAGAACGATTTCATCACCCAGGTATCATTTTATAATGGGTATAATGGTGCCAACCTGACACACTGTAGGTTACTGAGCACACTCCTGCTGACTGGCAGTGTGCCAGTCTTAAAGGGAGCCTGATTTAATAAATTAGGCCCAATATGATGTAGTTTTTGTTAACTGTTAGAAACCATGAAGTTAATATGAACATTGCCTTATGATCGCTCTTTGCTTTTTCTCCATTTTGCACTGGGATTGAAATCAGACTATTTGTATCACTCTCTCCTCTAGATCCCGGAGCTTTGAATGAGACCATTGACTTACTGCAGCCAGAACTAGCTCTTCAGACCTGCACAGATGAAGGCGAGGGGCAGTTAATAAAACTAGAATCCTAATCATCCTTCAAGTGGATGGGCACTGTGTAATAAGTCTAAGCGATTGCAGACATCAGGAAGATATATCTGGAGACTGCCTGACTTACTGTAGAAAATTCTGAACTGTAATCCCTATTGTGCTGTAATTTTGTTCCCAGTTGGGGAAACCCATCTGTAATATTGAATTCAGGGGCTCTTTTTGGGTTAATAACACACCACAATTAGTATTCATTCATCGTGTTTTTATGTAGGTAAAATTCTAATTTTAGAAAATTCTCAACCCTTTATGACAGAAATATAATATTGAGCTTCTCCCATCTTCATTTTGAGTTTAGTTCTAGCCTCTGAAATTAAGCCTTTATAGAATGATATAGATTTGTCAAGCAAATGAGCGCTAAATTAAGTTTAAGCAGAAAGGAGAATAAATGTATTGCGTTACCCAATTTGTGCTGATGTACCTTTAGACTGGACACCATTGCAGGATATTAGCAGCACTGGTGATGTCTTAGATTTGCTTTCATAGCATTAAAAGCCATCTGATCAATGGTTTATTATGACTTTTTGTTCTAGCCATAGTGTAAATTACATGTGATGTTGAGCCCACTTGATTACAAATTTGGGCAAAATGTTATGTATAGAAGGAAGCAATCATTAGCAAAGGTCTGAGATGATATTGCACATTAGGTGTGGGGTTTTTTTTTTTTTTTGTGTGGAGTTTACAAATTTAAGAGTAAGAATTAATCTAAAATGTTAGTATTCTAATAAATATTACCCATATGTTTTTGTTTTTTTTATGTGAGTTAGAATAATCAGATAAATTGGGGATGATGCATCCTTAAATACAGAAAATGCAAATAAATTAAAATGACATGTACTGGTCCTTTTTAAAATTAGCTATTGGGTACTGTATGCACGGTTTCATTCTAAACAGTACTTTCATGACTAGCTCCAGGTGCAAATGGGAAAAAAATCAATCTGCATCACCATCTGATCACAATCAAACGTATACATACCTTGGGATGCAAATGAAAGATTGGAGGTGTACAAAGACTTATCAATACAATGCTGGCAGTATAACATCAGTCCAACCCTATAGCTTGATATTATTGGTCTTAGTTACAGGATGTGTTTTGGAATTGGATCAAATTGTGTTGGACAAAGACAACACAATGGTAAAATCTTCATATTAAAGTGACTCACAATCTTTGCTCATTTAATAGAAGGTGCAACTAGGCTGCACTTTAAAGAGGTTGTAATGGTAATGTCACTGTAAACATTTCATTTGAGATCTGTGCCCAGGATTTGTAATTGACAACTATTCCTCCCTAACTGCAGATTGATCATCTGGGACTTTATGATCTAACAGCATTTTTCATACAATGCTGCAGAGCTGAGAATTGTGATAAGGCCACCATCAGGAAGCTGTAACAAACTATTATGCTTTTATGATCCAATAGTCTGAAATTCTGAATACTGGCTGCCTTATTCATCTGTGAACGACCTGGGAATTGGTTGAGATTGTCCCATATCAAATTGTTCCCATTAAGAGAAAGCTTAAAGAGAATGTATGACCAAAAATCCATTCTAAATGTACGTGTGTTTGATGTTGTACTACAACATGCATGTCTGATTTTGCAAGAGATAAGCAACCGACCTGATGTCTGACATTAGGCGTGTTCATGATGGAATGGGAGAGGATAACCATTTCCTATGTGTAGATGTGCTTATTGCTTTCTCACTTTACAGATTTCCATCCATAACATTGTAGAGAATTATAAATGAATTACTTATACTTCTCCATTCAGACTTATACTTTGTTTAAATTGCATAAAAAAACTGTGTGAATTGGACCTAAAGGAGCAATCTAGGTTTCTACAGAAACCTTGGGATAATGCACTGCAATAGTGTTACCATTGCAATTTCTGATATACTTTCTATTTTCACCTTTTTATTTTTTCTGGCAATTTAGCTTCTGCACGCTCACCTACCTTTCACTTTTCACCTTTTATAGATCCCTACTTGATCACAGATTATAACTATATGGTTGTAAACTAATTCCAAAATGTCTATGAAGTGCACGGTTTCTCAGCTGTTTTAAACTCATGTTAGCTGTGTCCTGAAACTAATGATTCTAATAATTGACTTTTTATATTAAACAGTAACTAAAGAGTCTTCCTGATATTTCATATTTAGCAGGCTCTTGAGTTGCCGGCAGATCAGTTGGGAGGCCAAGTCCTGAGACCTCAATCAATTGTGAATGGCTCAGCAGATGCATGTGGGGTACAGATTTAGTAGACAGCATAGGCTATGAAGCATATGCATGCTATGGAATCCATACTCTGGCCTCTATGCTTCTTGGTTGTCTGATTGGGAGTATCAGGAAAAAGTTGCCTACTGCAATCATGCAACAGATTCAGTTATATTCTAACCTGCATACAAATGAAGGGTGCAACAAAGCTGCTATTATGCTGTGTTCAATGCAATAAATATATTTTGTGGCTGCTGACTTATTTTTTTTTTCCTGTTTTATGTTTTGTTTTTTTTTTTGTTTTTTTTTTTTAAAAATAAAATAAAACATTCCAGTTTTGGTGTATGAAGTCGCTTTGTCATGTTTCATTTGCTTATGCTTAAGGGTCATTCCATATCAAGTGATCCAAAAATGAGTATTTTTTTTTACCTGACGTCTTTAGATTTTTTTTTTATTTTTTGTTTTTATGAAGTACAAGTTTAGTTAATTACAAATTAAAAGTTTTGATTTTTTTTTTCTTCAGTTAATTTTTTACAGACTTCTAAAGTTGTGAAAGAGCGAATTTTGGCCTGGTATGGCTTTACATTTATCATATCTTGGGCTAGAATTAAGATACAAAGGTGGGAGAGGCATCATTTTTCTCAGAACGGTAGTGGCTTTCATTTGATATGTCACAAGACTGTTTCTTTACATTTTATTTTTGTGAAATCAAATTCATAACTTTGATGCTCAATTGAGAAAAAAAACGTATGTTTTAAAAAGGTGAAAAAATGCATGTGCGTTACTTGTGTTCTTGTTTATATTTGTACAGGGATTCAACTTGGGACCTATCAAATTTGTATTTTTTTCTTAAGCCTTGAATCATCTGATTTTAGGTTTGTGAGTTTATTCCTTTTTTCTTTTCAAATTACAGCGTATTGAACTCCACATTTATATGTAACAATAAAGAAACACAAAAAACAAATCCCAAAGTGCCAGAATAAATCCATCTTAATCACCATAACACAACTTGCTCAGCATTTTCAACCTGAATACAATGAACAAACCAAAAGAAAAAAGGTGATCCTATCCTCAAGTGTGACTTTCTAAGTGGTCTCATCCTAATTATATGTTAAAAACAAGAGTAAAAGAACCAATATTTATTCGGACTCCCATGACAGCACCACGAGAGAGGGGATCCGCCCCATAGGAACAGGAAACCTACAGATACAAAAGGGCGGTACCTCTCCCACGCATCAGTTGGTTTCCTGTTCCTGAGGGGACGAGATCCTACAGAAGAATGGGATCCCAGGCCGGCCAGCCGACACCGGTAGCGAGGGGGTCTCCTACCTCGGCTTGGTTCGGATTTTCTGGAAGACGCCACGGTGGCCCAGGATGGGTATCACGGCGGTGGCGTGGACAGCAGGGAGCGGCGTCCGGAGGATGGCCGTCTCCGGAATTAAGCCACCGGTAAGTATTTTCCCCCCCGGGATTCCCGGCTCCGGCGGCGCAGATAGGTTGCCAGCGCTGTGCAGAGGGCTGCGACCGGGCGCTGCTCCGGAGCTCCCGGGCGTCCCGCGGAGCTTCCGTCGTTTCCGGGGTAGCGGTGACGTCAGGGGGCGGGCGGAGGAGGCGCTTCCGGGTCAGCGTGCTACTGCGCATGCGTGGCGATCCCAAGATGGCGGCGCCCATCGGAAA
Source organism: Dendrobates tinctorius (assembly GCF_039654945.1). Classification (NCBI taxonomy): domain Eukaryota; kingdom Metazoa; phylum Chordata; class Amphibia; order Anura; family Dendrobatidae; genus Dendrobates; species Dendrobates tinctorius. The sequence continues at coordinate 21,929,872 of NW_027361858.1, read as the reverse complement.
CACCGATGGCGCGCGGTGGGGCGCCAGCTGGGGTAGGGAGATCCATTAAGGGGGGGGAGGGGCGCGGCATGGAAACTGCTGACCGGAGGAGGGGTATTTAGGCGGGACCCGGGCAGGGTGCCTTGCCTTGGCCACATTACTACATGCAGCAGTGTGCATCAGCAGCAGTGGTGATGGAAAGCGATCGAGAGCAGCAGCGACAGAAGCAAGGGCAGCAGCGGCAGACATCACTGCCGCCCCTGGATGACCTTCGGCAGGTCAAACAGAAAAAGAAAGGGTCCCGTGACAGTAATGCGGGACGAAGTGACCAGTCCACTCGTAAAAGCTCCTCCAGGCAGACAGGAGCATCGGCTGAAAGAAATCCCCCTCGTTCTCCGGTACTTGATTGTGGCACTGGTAAGTGATCTTCGTGAAAGTTCACTCAGTGACGGGACCCCCCTTCTGTGTTTTTCTTTTTCTAGGGAAAAAAAAGCTACAAATAAAAATAAACATAGGGAATGCGCACTCTGTGCATGCCCATTACCAGACGCGTGCCTCAAAAGATTGTGCCCCCCTGTATTCAGCAGACGGCAGAAGAGTCGCCTGCAGTAGCGGCGAGTTTGAGAGACATTGTCAGGGTAGAAATGAGGGAAACCCTAAAGTCCTTGTCTCAGCTGCAAAGTCTAAGGGGCGAGGTCCCGGCGGAGTCTGATTCCTCAGCAGAGTGGAGAAAAAGCAGAGACTCCCAGGCTTCATCTCCCTCGTCCTCTTCAGGAGAAGAGGACTCGGGGCGATTTTGTCTGCCTCTTGACCGGGTAGACAAGCTGGTCAAAGCAGTCAGAGGGACAATGGAGGTAGAGGAGCCTAAGCCCCATTTATCCATGCAGGATGTCATGTTCGGTGGGCTGGAACAGAGGAAGCGGAGAGTCTTTCCGTTAAACCAAAAGATACAGGATCTGATCCACAGAGAGTGGAAAAGACCGGACAAAAGAGGGTCGCTACCACCAGCCCTCAAAAGGAGATACCCCTTCGACGATCCGGCAGTAAGTTCTTGGGACAGAGCCCCCAAATTAGACGCTGCCATTGCGAAGGCATCAAAAAAATCCTCGCTCCCCTTTGAGGACATGGGATCCCTTAAAGATCCCTTAGACAGGAAAGATGATACCTTCCTGAAAAACACCTGGGAGATGGCGGCCGGGTCCTTAAGACCAGCAGTGGCTTCAACGTGCACGGCCAGGTCCATGATGGTCTGGTTGGACCAGTTGGAGTCACAACTAAAGCAGGGTACATCAAGACAAACAATTCTTGGGGCCCTACCGACCATCCAAGAGGGAGCAGCTTTCCTAGCAGATGCCTCAGCGGATGCAATGAGAATGGCCGCCAGAGCAGCAGGTCTCTCTAACGCAGCTCGCAGAGCCCTGTGGCTAAAGTGCTGGCGGGGAGACATCCAGTCCAGAGCAAAGCTCTGTGCGATTCCATGTGAGGGCGAATACTTATTTGGAACTGTCCTAGACGAGCTGCTTGAAAAGGCGGGGGACGACAAGAAAGTTCCCAAACCTTTCATCAGCGTCCTACCGTCGCCCATTTGGTAGAAGGAGATTTGGCCAGGGGAGAAGGCGCAACTCTTCACCTGTTAGAGATCGACCCAGATGGGAAGACAGAAGGAGACGAGGTACGGGCAATATGTTTACACGCTCGTCAAGAGATCAAAAGAAACCAAATCAATGACTAGCGGTTCCCGTAGGGGGTAGACTGTCATCCTTCTTCCCGGCATGGTCGCAGATTACGAATAGTGACTGGGCGCGCAAGGTAATATCCACCGGGCTTAGGTTGGAATTTACCCAGATCCCGCGGGACACCTTTAAACTGACCCCCTAAAGACCTTCTCATCTTGAACAAGCGGCTTTAGAAGCGGAAGTCTTGAGCCTATGTCAGAAGAATGTTCTGGTAGAGGTCCCAGAGGCTGAAAGAGGAAGAGGGTTTTACTCTCCCCTGTTTCTAGTCCAGAAACCTGATAACACATTCAGAACGATTATAAACCTTCGTTCCCTTAACGAATTTTTGATTAATCATAAATTCAAAATGGAGTCCATTAATACAACAATAAAAATATTGTTTAAAGGTTGTTTTATGGCAGTCATAGATTTGAAAGACGCGTACGATCACGTACCTATCCATACAGACTTCCAGCAGTTCCTGAGGGTGGCAGTTTCAGTAGAGGGCACAGTACATCATTTTCAGTATAGAGCCCTTCCCTTTGGTCTCTCAGCAGCACCCAGGGTTTTTACAAAATTAGTGGCCGAAGTTATGGCTCACTTACGAGAGGTTGACGTCTTAATCATTCCATATTTAGACGATTTCTTGATTGTAGGAAAATCGATGGGTCATTGTAAATCCCAGATAGAAAAAGCTAGATCCAGGTTAGAAAACCTAGGATGGATTTTAAACTACGAGAAATCCCGACTCCAGCCCTTAAAAATACAGAAATTTTTAGGATTGATACTAAATTCAGACACTCAGCGGTGCCTGCTACCACTAGATAAATTACAAAAGCTACAGGAGCAGGTTCTTCGGGCAATGGATAATCCATCTATGACCCTCAGACAGGCCATGTCCCTGTTAGGTTCTCTAACTTCATGCATCCCAGCAGTAAGGTGGGCACAGGTCCATACCAGAACCCTTCAAGACGACGTCTTGATTAATAGCAGGGCGCTTGGAGGCTCCTTACAAGGTCGGATGTGTCTAAGCCCCTCAACTGTTACATCACTAAGATGGTGGCTTCAGAGCGAGAACCTAGCGTCAGGGGTGCCCTGGATAGCACAGATAACCCGTATTATAACCACAGACGCTAGTTCCTTTGGTTGGGGAGCCCATATGGGGGACATAGTGGTACAGGGCCAGTGGGATTCTAATTCTGAAATCTCATCCAACCAGAGAGAACTATTGGCGATAGAGCGAGCAGTCAAGAAACTCATTATCTACCTGCAGGGCCATCATGTGAGGATACACTCGGACAACCAGGTAGCGGTAGCATATGTCAACCACCAAGGTGGAACCCGCTCCAGCGCTCTGATGCAGATAACAGAACGGCTCCTCCAGATAGCAGAGAGAAATTGTCTATCTTTGACCGCGCTCCACATCAGCGGAAAGGACAATGTAAGAGCAGACTTTTTAAGCCGCAAGGCTCTAAGACAAGGAGAATGGGCTTTGAACAAAGACATTTACCGCCAGATTGTCCGCAGATGGGGCCAGCCAGAGGTAGACCTCTTTGCCACCAGAGAAAACAGAAAAAGATTGTTCTGCTCTCTGAACCCCAGGGAAAATCCCCTGGCGGTGGATGCCCTACTGATAAGATGGGACTTTTCTCTGGCATACGCCTTCCCACCATTGAATCTTCTTCCCCTGGTAGTCAGGAAGATCAGAGAGGATCAGGCAAGAGTCATACTGATTGCCCCCTTTTGGCCCAGGAGGACCTGGTTCGCGTGGTTGAGGACCATGTCGGTAGGCGATCCCTGGGTACTACCGAACCTTCCGGATCTCCTCTACCAGGGGCCAGTCAGCCACCCACAAGTAGCGAGACTTCATTTGACGGCGTGGTGTTTGAAAGGTCACGATTAAAAAATAGAGGGTTCTCCAAGAACTTAATTGACACCCTCCTAAGAAGCAGAAAATTAACCACCACTAATATTTATGCTAGGACCTGGAAACGCTTCCTATCCACCTTTCACTTTGACATCAGAGATGGAATTCCCACGAAACATATTCTGGAATTTCTCCAGAAAGGTTTCGAATTGGGTCTCTCCACAAGTACGCTAAAAGTACAGGTTTCAGCCTTAGGGGCCCTGTTTGCAGCTGATATTGCAAAAGATTATTGGGTAGCAAGGTTCATCAGAGCAGCGGCCAGATCGAGACCTATACACAAAAACAGATGCGTACCGTGGGACTTAAACTTAGTCCTTACAGCCATGACAGAAAGTCCGTTTGAACCTTTAGATTCCGCCTCACTAAAGATTATATCCCTTAAAACAGCATTCCTGGTAGCAATAACATCCGCACGTAGGGTGAGCGACATACAGGCACTCTCCAGATTGCCTCCTTACACAGAGTTCTTACAGGATAGAGTGATCCTAAGGCCAGATCCAGCATACCTTCCCAAGGTAGCAACACAATTCCACAGGACACAGGAGATAGTTCTGCCTTCCTTCCTCCCTAATCCAACCAACCCTAAAGAGCAGAAACTTCAGGCATTAGATATTAGGCGGTGCTTACTGACATATTTAGCAGCCACGGATCCTTGGAAGAAGGAGAACGCATTATTCCTATCCTTCCAAGGTTCCAGAAAAGGATACAGAGTATCAAAACGCACATTAGCAAGGTGGATTAGGGGGCTATCTCTTGCCTACACAGCAGGTGGCGGTCCGGCTCCACAGAACCTGAGGGCACATTCCACTCGGGCCATGGCATCATCCTGGGCAGAGAGATCTGGAGTATCAATTGATCAAATATGTAAGGCGGCCACCTGGTCATCTCCTTCCACCTTTTTTAACCACTATCGGTTAGACATGGGTGCCTCCTCAGACCTCACCTTCGGGCTAAGGGTGCTGCAGGCTGTAGTCCCTCCCTAAGTTAGTTTACATCTCTGTAATTCTCTCGTGGTGCTGTCATGGGAGTCCGAATAAAGTATTAAGTTACGTACCGGTAACGGTATTTTTCGGAAGCCCATGACAGCACCCTTAGTTCCCTCCCTTGTTCACATATAGGGGTGCACTCCTTAGAAGTTTGTTCATAGAATCACCTTATGTGGGAGATGGTATGAAATAATTCTGTTAAATAGGGTAGATAGGTTGTATATATCATATGTTGTGTACTAACCATGGTAGCCTCTCAAGCTCTGTAATCCAACTGATGCGTGGGAGAGGTACCGCCCTTTTGTATCTGTAGGTTTCCTGTTCCTATGGGGCGGATCCCCTCTCTCGTGGTGCTGTCATGGGCTTCCGAAAAATACCGTTACCGGTACGTAACTTAATACTTTTTACCACCTATTTATACATGTAACAATTCATCACTAAACATGTCATTTATGAAGTGTTTAAGAAGAATAGTACAGTAGTTAAATCCTCGTTCTATAAAATATGAACTAATCAAACATTTAATAGTACATTTTTAAACTGGCCTTTTATCATCAATTTGTCCCTTCTAGTGGGTGAAGTGTAATCTGGTCCATAAGCGCTTACTAGCAATGGCTATTTCCTTTTGTGTCAGAGTATGTGTGGCCGGTCATGGTGTTGGGCTCCACCTGAGTTAATATCTGATTTTTGTTAACTTTTAAAATGTCTGGTTTTCTTGGATACACAAAGGATGGCGCTGGGCCAGAAGGATGCAAAAAAGTCACTTCTACTTCATTTTCACAATTTTTGGAGAGTACAGTAGCCAGCCACCAGTGCCGATCATATTCACAGGTCACATAACCAGTTAAGTCATCCATTGCCAATCTTGTGCCGCCTTCTACCACTTCATGCACTTCACTGTCTTTGCTGAATGAAAAAATCCTTGTTTTTATTTCTGTTTCACTACATGGAATGACAGTGTGGTATTGCTGAGTCCCTTTGATGCGTTCTGCTTCCTGTAACCGATGCTTTAACAAACTCTCCTCCTATTTGTAGTCCTGGTTTGTACAATACATGAACTGGATGTTAAGAATATTTTTCTCACTCCATTTGAAAAGTTGCATGGGTGTTAAGATTTGGTCTGAATATGGCCTCTGGAGGCTAGCCCGGGCTGCAAGGCGTTTCACTGTTCCTCCTAAGCCATCACATACACCTTTGCCATGAGCAGTGGCAAAAAAGTGCCATTCAGCTTCCACTCCAAAGTCTTTCTTGTGATGGCATACATTTTATAAAGTTTTTCCTGTTTTTATACTGTGCAGAAGAGCCATCCGAGAAGTAGTAGACCTTGCTCAAACTTGGTAGGATGTCTGTTTTTATCACTGAAATCAATTTTTTTTGGAACAAATGCACAGCTATTGAATCATGAAGTAAGCACTCAGATATCATAACTACACTTTTGGACTTGATATTTCCATTCTCATTGTAATAGATCGCAAAAGGGTGCACAGTTGCTTGTTCATTGTTCCAGTGAAATGACTGTGCTTCATCCTGAACAACAAAGGAATAGTTCTCTGAAAAATCTAAGCTTATTACTGCCTCATTCTGTTTGATGCTTTCTTTGAGGTGATTGTAGTAGTCAGACTGTTGGCGAGCTATAAATGAGTGTTTCTTAAGGACTATCAGCTGTTCACAAAAACATTCTACAAAAAGTTCTGCACTTTTAAAAACCGTGTCAAAAGTACATCTGTCAACAGATATCCACTGTTTATAAGTTATATTATCTACCATAGCCTCTTCAAAATAATTTAATATTTTTTCTTTGAGAGCCAATACTGAAGGACAATTTTTGCAAATATTGAGAACTCTCTTCTGGACACAATATTTGAGACAGACTTACTTTAATCACCAAGGTTGGACTCGCCAAACTGAATGTCTTTCAGCTTACCCCCTTCAATCATGAGCTTACTGTTCTGGTGTGTTGTACATACGCATACTGAATGTGTACCACTACCACCAGCCAGGACACAAGTCTTCGGTCGCAGGTCAGCAAATTTTGAAAATCCTATTTTGGCAGAAGTGGAATTTTTTTCTTTAAAAAGTTCATAGGTTTCTTTCAAATTGGTAAGAACCAGCCTCTTCTGGACAGGAGTTTTCTTACCGTTCACTTTTATAGACACAATCTTTTTTGCCAGGCATAATTCGGCTCTCTTCATCACTATTGTAAAGATCTTTCACTTTACCCACTATAGCTTCATCTAATGTTTTGCCTGGTTTAGGATCAGGACAAGACATGAAACCTTTTTGTTCAACTAGAGATTTGGCTTTTCTAGCCTTTCTATTGCGAACGTTAAATTCATTTTCTATTCTTTTGCATGTCCAACTCTTCGGTAGTGTAGTCAGTATCATGAACTGTTCACTTCTGCTGTGGGTGGATTTAAATTTATCTTTAAGCTGCAGAATGATCTCTGAATCAGTGTCATTTTTCCTTCACCTTCTACTGTTTCACCTGCCAGCTCAAGTGTCAATTTTTTTGTAACTTTTTCTAATTTTTTTTGGCAATAACCTGGATAATGGATTCTTTTTTTGCAATGGGTGATTCTTCAATGTTAGAAAGTGATTTATTCAAATACTCTATTGTGAAATCAGGATTGATAAAATCCTCTGTGTTGGAAGTTACAGGTTCTTCGAAATTTCCTGCCTGCTGAGCATTTTTCTCTTTTGCAAGTTGCTTTCTACAACTGTCACAAATTTTCATGCCTGCATTGATTGATGGATTTAAATGAAACATCCAATCTTGTACTGGCCTAAGATTTTTTTCTTGTGTGTCCAGTTTTTTCAAAAGGATTGCAACAGCACATATTATAAAATGCTGTTCTTTGAGAAGTAGCAGCCATTGCTGTGTGAGAAAAATACAGTTAATATTATGTTAGGAAGATGGGTAATAAAAATAAAGATTTACTGTACACTTGAGATATAACTGTTACTATAAAGTGAGTATTAGGGCTAATGCACACACAGCTTTGTCTGCGGATAAACGCTGCGGTTTTGGCACATTTTTCTACCGAGTTTTCACTATATCTGCATTAGTCTTTTTAATCGCTAGTGAAATCTATGGCAGCTTTTTATATAAATAGTAATAAAGGTGTTTATTGCAGATCAAAAAGTAGTGCAAGCAGTGATTTACTTACTGTGTTTCAAGAAACACTGCATGTGTTTAAACCCATTGAAATCAATGGGGGGCATTTTTCTGAACGATCATCACTCAGAATAGCGCTGTGTGCATTAGCCCTTAATAAGAAAAGCATTAAACTATTAATATAAGTTTACTCAAACTTTAAACACACTCACCAATATTGTAGCACACAGACTCCCTTGATGCCGTAGAGACTATTGTTTGTTCAAGAGTGAACATGTCAGGACATGAAAGCTCTGTCTTACTTCCTGACTCTGCGGTGGGCAAATACTCAACATGACTGACAGAGCTGCTGGTCTGTCATTTGCTCTGCATTCACTGTCTAGCCCTGTTCATTCTCAGGTTGAGCCCTAACAAAGCTTTCTCATCTGTCCTCTCCTGCTTCTAAGCTGTAACATAATAAAAAATACAGTAATATCTAAAAATCATGGATTATTTGGTAAATATAGACCCCACACTTCTAGACCACAGGCTGAACAGATCTGAATTCCAGATTTTGGAATTGACACTGTATAGTTTAATTTTTTAAAATATGATCCCATCATGATCCCAACTTGAATTTTGGTACAGATGTGGCTAGGAGCATAGCAGGCACATGTGCAGTTTTTGAAATTTCTAAAAAAACGTTTTTTTCAGAAATAAGTTTTAAACTTTTGTGATTGCATTCGCATGGGTAAAATATTAACAAAGATACTCTTGTGACATATCTGGTCAAAGCCTGTACAGTTCTGGGTAGACTGGTGTTTATTTTGTTTGTCTATCTTTTTCCTAGCCTGAGTTATGAGGAGAAATGTTAAGGCAGGCAACACCGAAATTCACACTTTTTCTGAACTTTGAAAATCAATAAAAAATAAAAAAAAATCTAGAATTTTTTTTCCTTCACATTTCGCAAAATAATGACTGCAATATGAAAGTGTGAATAAGGCCTTCGTTTAGGAGGTGTTTTACGAAGTGAAGTGATTGAAGCTAATACAAAAGGTAACCGTTCCAATGGTGTGACAATCATTTTTCCTTCATGCGGCTTTAAAGCTTTAATAAAAGTTTTATCTCGGACAAAAAAAGTTCCTTATCTCACTGAGATAAGTGAAGTACAAATCTAAGCTATTTCTGAATGCAAAATGTTCTACATAGACATACTCCTCCATAAACGGCACGCACTACTTCTATTTCTGCCTGAATGCGGCTTGACGTTTGGCAGAAATTTAGTCATTAGATATAATTATCTGAAATCTGACTGACCTTCAGAAATAAGTTTCACATGAATGCTTTGAGTGTTGTGCAATTGCAGCCAAAATGTTCGATGACTTTTAATGGCTTGCTAGAGTCTTTGTTTGGCTGTGGGTCTCCTGACCCGAGTGATGTCTTCACAGACACATAATGACACTGTCACGCTTTGGTTGAAAGACCTGTGGCCAGTCTCTGCATTGCGGTTCATGTTGCAGAAGCCCTTATTACCCTTGTTTTGGAAATGGTGATTCACTGAAGGAAATAAAGATATTTGGGAAAAAATTGAGACCCTTCCTAATTGTCTTCAGGTGCTTCACTGAAGTCCATTACGAATAAACTTAAGCCTACAGTGATTACATATTTTATCAAAAGGCCACTAGCAAGATCTGGCAGAGGTATGAGCTTTAAATGCAGTAATGTTATAGGATAACACCTTCTGCCCTGAACTTTTTATGGTGTGTGTCTGAGCTTAGAATGTTACTGTCAGGAATAAGAACGTATGGATTCCTGTGGGGCGAGTTCAATAATACTTATTAGACAGCAGAAGGTCAGGTTATATTGATATGGAAAACACGGGGATAAATACGAGGCATGGTTTCCAATACACATTTACCTAGTGGGTACTGTAAGGAAAGATCAGTGTGGCTGCAGGGAAGTAAAACAAAAATTGTTAGGTGAGCCAGTTGTTTGTTTTTTTTTTTTTTTTGTTTTTTTTTTTGTTTTAGGCCTTTAGGGGCCAAGTATTGAAGAGTGTGGATACAGTAAGCTTTCCTGCCTTAATGCCATCTGGATGTGATTGCTGCTACATCTGTGTTTGGGGATCGGTTTGATAACTCTGAAGACTAGTTGTCATACAAAGTGTCTGGCACTGGCAAAATCGCCAGTTAGAGGTAAGGGGGTTTTACACTAAGCGATATCGCTAGCAATATCGCTAAAACGTCACTGGTCTTGTGACGTTATAGCGATATTGCTAGCGATATCGCTATGTGTGATACTTACCAGCGACCGGCTCCCCCGCTGTCCATCGCTGATCACGCGAGAATGTCCGGCTCCATTTCTCGTCGGGCGCTTGCTGCTGAGACTTCCTGCTGTGACGACGAGCGACGCGTGGAGGCGGGCGGGAGGACGTCAGGATCGCTGTGTGTGAATGGTAAGTATCGTACGCTGCGTTGCTGCTGAATCGCTGTGAGATATTTCTGTATGAAAGCTCACTAGCGATCATTTAGCGATGCACCAGCGATCCTGACCGGGTCGGATCGCTGGTCGGATCGCTGGTGCATCGCTAAATGTAAAAGGGCCTGTAGCCATGCTTTGCTGCAGCAGATAGTGGATTTAAGGGTAGCAATACGGTCCCTAACGTGCTGGATGGTCTTACTGACCTATACGAGGCTGCAAGGGCATTTGATAATGTAGACAACAAAGTTTTAATCTCGTGCCTAGTTATTACTAGGGATGAGTGAACGTGCTCGGTAATACTCTGATATCACTCTAGCATCGATGTGCTACACCCAGGGAGCATTAGCTGGTGGTCAATGTCAAACTAATTCCTGCCCTGCATGTTTGGTGCCTGTTACAGTCCATAAACATGTGAGGGATTGCCTCCGAATCACTGTAATGCCATAGCCATCTTGGTAGTGGCATTACTGTGATTAGAGGCCACATGACGTAATCAGCCTGTAAAAGAACAGGCGCCGCAGCGCTTGGCCGACTGACACTATGGCCCAGCTCTGTGACCATTCTTATTGAGAGAGCGTGCTTGTCCAGTCCGGTGTGAGCACAGTATAACTTATCAGAGGTCTGGTAGTATTGATGTTGAAGCTGAATCACGGTGGGAACCAGGGGCAGACACAGACAGCTTGGGGGCCCCCCCTGTGCAAAGAGTGTTTGGTCCCTCTTCTGGCGACCAAGCTATAGATAGTGTTTTGTTTTTTGTTTTTGTTTTTTTTAACAATCTCTCATTCTATACAGATTCTTGTCACAAAATTAGAATATCAAAAAGTTAATTTATTTCAGTTCTTCAATACAAAAAGTAAAACTCGTATATAGTCATTACAGACAGGGATCTATTTCTGTAAATTTTGATGATTATGGCTTACAGCCAATAAAAATCTAAGTCATTATCTCAATAAATTAGAATAATTAACAAAAACACCAACAAAGGTTTTGTAAATGTTTAAAAAGGTCCCTTTAGTCTGTTGCAATAGTCTCCACAATCATAGGGAAGACTGCTGACTTGACAGATGTCCAGAAGACAGTCATTGACACACATCACAAGGAGGGTAAGCCACAAGAGGTCACTACTAAAGAAGCTGGCTGTTCACAGAGTGCTGTATCCAAGAATATTAATGGAAAGTTGAGTGGAAAGAAAAAGGTGCACAAGCAACTGGGATAATCGCAGTCTTGAAAGGATTAAGAAAAGGCTATTCAAAAATTTGGGGGAGAGTCACAAGGAGTTGACTGCTGCTGGAGTCATTGCTTCAAGAGCCACCACACACAGACGTATCCAGGACATGAGCTACAAGTGTCGCATTCCTTGTCTCATGACCAACGCCAGAAGTGTCTCACCTGGGCCAAGGAGAAAAAGAACTGGACTGTTGCTCAGTGGTCCAAGGTGTTATTTTCAGATGAAAGTAAGTTTTGCATTTAATTTGGAAATCGAGGTCCCTGAGTCTGGAGGAAGAGTGGAGAGGCCACAATCCAAGCTGCTTGAGGTCTAGTGTGAAGTTTCTACAATCAGTGATGGTTTGGGAAGCCATGCCATCTGCTGGTGTAGGTTCATCAAAGTCAGCGCAATCGTCTACCAGGAAATTTTAGAGCACTTCATGCTTCCATCTGCCGACAAGCTTTTTGGAGATGGAAATTTCATTCTGTAGCAGGACATGGCACCTGTCCACACTGCCAAAAGTACCAATACCTGGTGTAAAAACAGTGTCACTGTGCTTGATTTGCCAGCAAACTCGCCTGACCTTAACCCCAGAGAGAATCTATGGCGTGTTGTCAAGAGGAAGATGAGACACCAGACCCAACAATGCAGACGAGCTGAAGGCTGCTATCAAAGAAACTTGAACTTCGATAACACCTCAGCAGTGCCACAGGCAGATCTCCTCAATGTCACACCACATTGATGCAGTAATTGATGCAACAAGAGCTCCGACCAAGTATTGACTGCATTTACTGAACATAAATTTCAGTAGGCCAACATTTCGGATTTTAAAGTCATTTTTTCAAGCTTGTGTTATAAAGTATTCTAATTTACTGAGATAATGACTTTTGGGTTTTCATTGGCTGTAAGCCATAATCATCAACATTAACAGAAATAAACACTTGAAATAGATCACTCTGTTTGTAATGACTCTATATAATAGGAGATCACTTTTTGTATTGGAGAACTGAAATAAATTAACTTTTTAATGATATTCTAATTTAGTGAGAAGCAGCTGTATCTATATAATATATATACATGTGTGTGTGTGTGTGTCACTGACATCTAATATATACCTATCCTATGTGTATATATCCTAAACTGTCACTCTGTGAATTTACTGTACGCTGCGCACATGAATTGCTGGCTTTTATTCTATCTAAAAATATACTGTATATCTGTGTTTTTTGAAGAATATTTCCTTAGAAAAATTCTGTCATTTACACATAGTTTTCAATGTAAAAGCTCATGTTAAAATCGCATTGCAGTCGGATAGAAAATCGCACTGCATTCGGATGTAAATCTGATGCTAGGTGTGTAAATCGGATTGTATTCACATGACACTTGCATTACACTTGTTCGACTCTCGGCAGGGAGACTTGGAACGATTTTTCAAATGTTTAGTGTGACTCCAGCCTTAAACAAAAAAACAGTAAACAGCAAAAAGAAAAAATAAAGAGAAATTATAATAATAAGGGTTAAAAGGTGACCAGCGATTTATCCTTTTTCTAACAAAATTTGCAAAACCATTTTTTTAGGGACCACCTAACATTTGAAATGACTTTGAGGTGTCTATATGATAGAAAATACCCAAAAGTAAAACCATTCTAATCCCCCCCCCCCCCCAAGGTGCTCAAAATCCATTCAAGAAGTTTATTAACCCTTCAGGTGCTTCACAAGAATTTTTGGAATGTCGAAAAAAAAACATTTAACCTTTTTTCACAAAAAAATTACTTTAGCCCCCCCAATATTTTTATTTACAAGGGTCACAGGAAAAAATTATCCCCAAAAGTTGTGCAATTTCTCCTGAGCATGTCGATACGCCATATGTGGGGGAAAACCACTGGGTGCACGGCAGAGCTTGGAAGGGAAGGAGCGCCATTTGACGTTTTGAATGTAAAATTTGCTGGAAAATTAGTGGATGCCATGTCCTATTTGGAAGGCCCCTGATGTGCCTAAACAGTAGAAACCCCCCACAAGTGACATCACATTGGAAGCTAGACCCCTCAAGGAGTGTATTTAGTTGTGTGGTGAGCACCTTGAACCTCCAGGTGTGTCACAGAAGTTTATAACGTTAAGCTGTGAAATAAAAAAAATCACATTTTCCCCACAAGAATGTTATTTTAGCCCCATTTTTTTATTTGCACAAGTTTAACCACTGAAATTGCACCATAAATTTTGTTGTGCAATTTCTCCTGAGTTTGCCGATATCCCATATATGGGGGAATACTACTTTTGAGGCAAAGTGCAAAACTCAGAAGGTAAGAAGTGCCATATTGGAGTTCAGATTTTGCTGGAATGGTTTGAGGGTGCCATGTCACATTGGCAGAGCCCTTGAGGTGCCAGAACAACAGAAACTCCCCAAATGTGAACTCATTTTACAAATTACACTCCCGAATGAATTCATCTAGCAATGCAGTCATAATATTGACACCACATGTGCCTCACAGAATTTTATACCATTGAGCGGTGACGAAAGAATACATTTTTTTTACCATTAAAATGTTTTAGCTCCAAGTTTTTAATTTTTCTAAGAGCTAAAAGGATTTTTTTTTTTTTAACATTTAACTGTGCTCCATTTTTTCCTGAGTGTGCCAATACCCTACATGTAATCGGGAAATATTTTTTAGGCACAGTGCAAAGCTCAGAAGAGAGAGAGCAACAAACTATAAGGCCGGTCTCGCCCGTCCAGATAATTCTGGTACTGGAGCTATCCATGTCCGTGTAGATACATGGTACCTCCGTGTGGTACACGTGTGGTAACCGTGTGCCGCACGTGTGCTGCATCAGGACCACATGGACGGCCGCCGGGAAGAAGCGGCTACAGTAAGCGCTGTTCCCGGTGGCTGGTGCTGAATGCCGCTGTCATTCTCTCTTGCTCTGTCGGCAACAGCGAGCAGGAGAGCAGAATGAATGAAGACCCAATGTGGGGTCCCCCTCAGTTTGTGAACCAACCAGACGAAAGTTACAGCAGGGGGCTGCAGCCCTCAGCTGTCGGCTTAATCAAGGTTGGTTCTCAAGAATAGAGGGGTCCCCACACTGTATTTTTAATTATTTAAATAATTTAAAAAAACGGCGTAGGGTCCCCTCTATTTTTAACAAACAACCTATTATATATTCCATTATAGGGAATCTTCTGCTGTGTGTCCTGACTGAATCACATGTCTCAGAGAAAACCCAGTGTAAGCGCTCAGCGCAGAACGCAGGATAAGTGTGTGTCGGGCCTTATGCCACTCCTCATGCAGTGTAAGTGATATGACTTTATTCTTCGCTGCGATTACAGTGATACCAGATTTACATCAGGCTTTTATGTTTGGCTGCTGTCACACACTACAAGACGCTTTTTATTGCATAAACTAGTTTTTGCATCACCATATTTTGAGAGGTATAATTTTTCCATATTTCTGCCCACAGAGTCATATAAGTGCTTGTTTTTTGCGGTATGAGCTGAAGTTTTTTATTGGTACCATTTTCAGACACATGACATTTTTTGATCGCTTTCAATTCTGATTTTTGGGAGACAGAATGAAGACCAGCAATTACGGATTTTTTTCAGAGTGTTTTTTTTTTCTGTCATTCCGCTTGTGGTAAAATTGATAAGGCAGATTTACTCTTCAGGTCAGTACGATTACAGCGATACCACAGTTAGTTATTTTTTTTATGTTTTGGCACTTTTACACAATAAAAACTATTTTTTATTAAAAAAATAATTATTTTTGCATTGCTTTATTCTGAGAACTATAACTTTTTTATTTTTCCACTGATGGAGCTGTATGATGGCTAATTTCATGCTGGACAAGATAGCGTTTTCAGTGGTACCATGTCTAATTATATTTGTCTTTTTGATCGCTTTTTATTCCACTTTTTTTTTCGGCGGGATGATTATAAAGCATTGTTTTTTGCCTTGCTTTTTTCTTTTTATAGTGTTCACTAAAGGGGTTAACATGCAGGACAGTTTTATAGGTCGGGTCTTTCCAGATGCGGCGAAACCAAATATGTGCACTTTTATTGTTTTTTTTTTTTTTTTTTTTTTTTTTTTCTTCATAAAAAGTTATTTTATTTTGATTTTTTTTAGTTAATTTTTTATATGTTTACTATTTTTTAAAACTTTTTTTTTTACTTTTTCACTTTGTCCCACTATGGGATTTTCATTTTTTGCAGGTTGATTGCTTGTATAGCATGGGGCTACAGTAGCCGAGATGTCAATTTGTGCATGCGTAGTCCACCGCATAGAAGAGAATGGAAAGTGCGGGGGCTCTGGGCTTCCACACTGCCAAACACTTCGTCGTATCAGCCTGTGGCCCGCATCCATCGCCCGACTCCTGCCTCTGCCACCAGAAGCTTCCGGCAGCAGCGACCCTGGGATCCAGCTCCACTGCAGCTACAATTAGGATTTTAAGACGCACGCCCATCTTCCCCAAAGATGTTTTGGGAGAAAAAATTGTCTTATGATCTGAAAAATATGATGTATATACTGATCCCCATAAATATGTAATGTGGAAAAACCAACAACAAAGAGAAGAGAAGATGGAAAGAAACTAGAGGGCATTAGACTAGAATTATTTTGTATTTTCAATGCACTCATTTAACTCTTTAAAGATCCAGTAGGAGTCTCTATCAATGAGTTTTTTTTTTATCTATTAGGAACATATTCTGGAATTTCCTCAATTAAAATTATTTGAAGATATGCAGGGTGTGACGACGCTAATCACTTCTCACGGCTAAGCCGTGAGTCAGAGTGGTCAGGGAGTCCAAGGTCAGAAGCCTGGAGGATACATCATAAACAGAAGGAAGAGACAAAAGTTTAGTCAGGTAACATTCCGAGGTCAGAATACCGGGAGGATAATGAATCAGAGCTGAAGGGGTTAAACAAGCAGATGGTCAGAACGAAGTCCAAGGTCAGGCAACAGATCAAGCATATGGTACATGGCACACAACCCTCACAAGATGATTGTATGTCTGGCAGTGGTTTGGGAGAAGCTGCTCAGTTAAGTAGGCATGGCCATTACCCGGGATAGTGAACACCTGAGACAGCCAACGTCTCCCAGTCACAGATTGGCTAGTCAAACTGTCAATAAACACACTGACAGCTCAGCACGCCCCTGAACCAGATTGGATGGTCATGCTGTCAATCAAAGCTCTGACAGCTTCAGCACGCCCCAGGACCAAATTGGACACCCTGAGGGGTTGAACCGTGACACGGGGTCCTTCTGGGGTTCAATCAGAAAGTGTCTGGAAAGGCTATGGTTTGTTACACCATTCCTAATATTACAGCAATACTTATTCATCCTAATATGTTCTGCCTGGATTGTTCTACTAATATACTGAAGTTTGCAACTACATTGAAGTAAATAGATGATGTAAAGTTACAATTGAGATGTTGAGAAATATTTTTTATATGAATTTTGTAATTGTGGAGCTAATTTTCTTGTTACTTATAATTACAGTAATCTCTGATGCACCAATAATGTTACATGAACTGATCTCTATAAAAGGTCAGGGTAGTCATTTTGTATGGTATATGCCTGATGAAGGAGTCATATCGACTCTGAAACGTGTTGCATGAATAAAAGATTGTTCTCTATACCTCTGCATGTTCCCGTCCTTGGAAGCCCTCTGTCACAACACTTGTTTTTTTTCTTCAGGGGAGATGCGAGGAAGAAAGTAAGAGCAAAAACTTGTTACTTTTGACCTCTTAGCACATCCTCTTTAAGTAAAAAACAATTACATCCTGTGTAAAAATAATAAGTATCTCAGTAGGGAAAGGTGCATTAGTGAAGCAGAGTTCCATAAAAAATGGGATGACTCAGTATATAGACTGACCAAATGCTTAAATCGTGTGAATGTTGGTGGAATTTTTATAGATCCTCCAGATGTGCTCACCCTCTGCTTTTCTAGTAACAGTAGCCTGATCTCCATGCCACTACACCCAGCCTCCACCAATAATGTCCTGTTAAAAGTGACCACTGTAGTCTATGATATATACGTTTTTAGACTCTGGACTTTTCTGCAAGCAGTCCTCACCAAAATTCACAACTGTTGGGATTTGTTGCAGATTTTGACTTTTCCACCAAAGCCACATCGTTAAATGACTTATTGGCAAAAATAAAAATCCACACATCAAGTTAAATTTTTGAAGCATATGGATGAGATTGTTGTCTTCTGTGAAGAAGCAATTTGCATACAATAAAGGGTAAGACCATGCTGAAGGCTAGGATTAGTAAGTGCTAATGGGAAATACTTAGGTTAGATACAGTTGGTGTCAACCCTGTTTCCAAGCAATGAGAGCAAGCAGAGATTTTTAAAATTTGGGACTTTTGTTACTCAATGAAGGTTGCAAAGATGGAAAAATTCCTTTATGTCTCTGAGATTGTAGTAAGGGATGCAAAATGTATGTAACACTGGTAGAGTTGAGAACATTTTTAAAAATTTGGTTCCGATTATAATCGACACCAAATATTGTTTTTGCAATATTTGCCGAGCACAGCTGAACATCATTGGAGTCAATGGTAGTAGAAATGTACTAATATATTTGGAACCGATCATCAAACATAAATTCGACACGAATAGGGTACCGATATGGCACGAATATGGCAAATTCAGATTTGGTGTCCGATTCCGAACATATTAGCTCAACTGTAATCACTAGTCACCTTGCATACTGTTATTATGAGTTACAATAACTATTAAGTATAGCATATAGATATTTGTTACATGCGTTGTATATTTTTTTTTTAATTGTTATGATACTCAATATAATGTAGCCATAATATTGTTGGCTATTTGGCTAAAATTTGACAGTGACTGATTCTGTTTCAAGAGCGCAGGAAAGAGACTCAGACAAGAGATGGGTTTAAACCACAACGTGTTTCGACGATCCGTCTTCATCAGGTGGATGTTGAAAACATCCACCTGATGAAGACGGATCCTCTGTCGAAACGCGTTATGGTTTAAACCCATCTCTTATCTGAGTCTCTTTCCTGCGCTCCTAAGACCATTTTCCATTTTCTCATTGCTCCTATCCTCCATTGGATGTTTTCCGCTGGAGCTGCGGTGGAGACCTGACATCCTTGTCTGCCCCTGGGTTGCTTCCTAAGCGCTCCTCTATGACCGCTTGTCACTGACTCTGATTCTGTTTCAAGGACATTCAATACATATTGACATCAATAGTGGTATCACAATGTTTCTTCCAAATCTTGTAAGGTCTATTGTTCTAAAGAGCGAGAATCACCACATATTCATTTGGCAGAGGAGATATGTTCTGGGACAGACTATGAAACATTGCTTGTTTGGCTAAAGGTTTCGTTGGACAGATTCACTGTATGCTGAAAAACTTTGGCCATGGTGTAGAGTAATGACCTGATGCTCTTGTGCACTTGTAAAAGCTAATAAGGTAAAATGAGACTAGCCAATGGACAGGGTAATCAATTTCAGTGCAAGCAGATGCGATGGAATATGTATTGAGGTCAATGTCTGGAAAGTGATGTAAACCGCTCTGGGAGGAGAGTATACCAGATAATATAGTTTATATAAGTAGTGATTGCTTAAACCAATAATCTGCATGTTAGGGGTAGAAACAGTATCGTTTCCTAACACTGAATTCTGATCCACCAGATAACTTGTAATAAATATGTCAGTCTTTTTCAGTTACCATGTGGTATATGTAAAATTTAATTGGGCTTTTAACTTGATATGTGGATAATGTGTGTAATAGAAGAATCAGAATGTAGCAAGAAATAAGCAAATAATTGCAGTAATTAATAAATACATTTAAAATGAAATAATATCGATTCGCAGGAACCAATCCATTGGCTTCATCGGAAATCTGGTTTCTTTTAAAGGGATCCTATTAATTAGAAAAGCAAATATATTGCACATGTATTGGTAATCTGCAGGTAAATGACGTTTAAAGGTACTGTCACACTTAGCGATGTACCAGCGATCCCGACCAGCGATATGACGCGGTCAGGATCGCTGGTACATCGCTAAGTGGTCGCTAGTGAGCTGCCACACAGGCAGATCTCACCAGCGACATCGCTGGGGACGGGGGTTGCTACTTACCGGTCACACTAGGCGATCTTGACGTCCTCCCTCCCGGCTCCACGCGTCGCTCGTCTCTCCACAGGAAGCGCCGCAGGAAGCTGACGACGAGAAGCAGTCCTGGACGTTCTCGCGCGATCAGCGATAACCAGCGGGGGAGCGGGTCGTAGGTAAGTATCACACACAGCGATATCGCTAGCAATATCGCTATAACGTCACAAGTTATAGCGATATTACTAGCGATATCGCTTAGTGTGACAGGCCCTTAAATCATGTTCAGCTCTTTTACTTTAAAAGTGACTACAGGGAGAAAATTGTTGTCTTGCCCCTCCTATAGAGTTGAGCTATGTCTATTCCAGAAGTAGCATCCTGAATCTTATATTTATCTGTGAGATGTAAATGTCACCAAAGTGGTGTGCGATCCAGTGCACCTTTTATACCATACTTTTGCTAAAGCCATTCTGTTGAGTATATGGTTAGATTCCATTCCTGACCTGCCTTTTTCTTTGCAATTTTACCCTGTATTAAAGCCTGGTGGTCAGATAGTTGTGGAGTGGTATTACAATATATGTCTTCTCTAACTTCACCACGATGCAATGCTAGGAAGTATGTATAAAAAGAGGTCAGCAAAAGTCCACCTCCCTGCAATATTACATTTTGCCTGTATCAACTGCATACAGGGGACACATACTGTACAGTCAGTGTCTCCTATAATGCCAAGTCCTCAAATATTAATTCTTTGGCAATCATCAGTGCTAAGGACTCTACCCAAATGAAAAATAGAAAAGGGGACAAAGGAAAACCCTGTCTAGTTCCTCAATAAAAAGAAAAGAGTTTTGTGAGTTCGCGAATTATGAGTATTCTCGCTACTGGATTTGCATATTTTATTTAAATCAATTTTATGAAATCTGGCCCAAATCCAAAATTTTTAGGTAAACCTCTGAGGACCTGCTCTTCCACACTGTCATATGGCTTGATTATTATTATTATTGTTATTATTATTATGCTTTTACATAGCACCATTTTTTCCATGGCGCTTTACATGTGAAAAGGGGAAATATAGACAACTATAATAAACATGTGTAAGACAAGGGACACACAAGTACATAAGGTGAGGGGACCCTGCCCGGGAGGGCTCACAGTCTACTGAGATGGGTGAGGATACAGTAGGAGAGGGTAGAGCAGGTCTTGCTGTGGTTCAGTAGACCGAGGATCATTGCAGGCTGTAGGCTTGTCAGAACAGGTGGGTCTTCAGGTTCTTCTTGAAAGTATGCTTGATGGCATCTAATGACAGTATGGAGCTACACACCCTCTCTTTCTTCAATTCTAAATTGGCCCCAATTCATCAAAGCGATTACACCAGATTTCTGATGTAAATCTTTTTAAAAAGATGCTACTTTTTTTGCAATGCGGAGTTGCCCAAAAATGTAGCAACTTTTGGCATTTTCACACTGGCTTCACAGAGCTGGACAGGGGCAGAACACCACAATTCATCTAATTATGATTAGTTGTTGCGTACCTTACACCAAAAAAGATTTGTGGCAACACACACGGAGGTGTTCACCACTTTTCGCACACTTCAGAATCATTAACCAGCATGCGCCTCTTAATGAATTAGGAGTAGTGATGAGTGAGCACAAAAATGCATAAGTGCTCTGTACTCGTATCGAGCCGGTTGGATGCTCGTATGGGCTCTACTTGAGTAACGAATATCATGGACGTCAATGGGAAACTAGAGCAATTTTCTGGAAGACCCTAATAGGAGGGCATGGGGTGGAGCCAAGAAAATCGTTTAAATGGATGTAAACAGCACTGAAAGGAATGGGAGCAGCATGGGGAAGATGCCTGGACGCTGTTGGGAACAATGTTGTCAGAGTATTACTCCACTTTTAAGGACTGACAACAAAACATACAAATCTGTAGATAAAATGGATTATACATCAAAATATGTTAGTAAATTTGCTTCCTTTATAATGCCTTGCATATAAGGCAAAATTCAAAAGAGAATAAACCTCCGCCAGCTCTACATCTTAATAGCTGGGCCATCTCTCACAGTATTTCCCCATCACCTATGACTACAGTAGATGACATAGTAGAGGGGGAAAGTAAACTACACCCACCGGTTGTCACCAACTCTGGTCCTCCTGAGTTTTTGGCCTAACAACATCACTTGTTAGCAACTATGTCTCATCATTACCCACTTCTTGAGGCACAAATTGCCATTCCCAACATCATCATCTTCTGACCGTGGCACTTCAAATATTTGGGCATCAGTACATACAGTCTCCTCATGTTCTTCTTGAAACATGCATGGCGAGAGGTCAGAATCAATAAATGGAAATGTAAAGAGCTTCTCGGAGTGTCCAAGTGGGGGATTACTTGTCTCCTTGGAGTTGCAATGGTGGGAGGAAGGAGGATCAGGGTGAGGATTATGTAGTCTAGACTCTTGGATAGTGAGACTGGGCCATGTGGAAGACAGGGTGGTGCTGGAAAGCATACTGGAAACATTATCTGCCATCCAACTGACTACCTTTTCGTAATGTTCTGGCTTCAAGACAGGAAGCTAGGTCTCGTGGCTGAGTTTGTTTGTTGGGCACCCACAGCAGATACAATTTCACCTGGCCCACAACCTTGGCCTCTGCGTGCACCATCAGCAGCACGTCCATTTGCCCGTCTCTTACCGCACGCCTTGTGCATTTTAAATTAGGTATATATTTATATTTCGGTATTAATAGGGAAAAGAAAATATGTAACCCTTAAAAGGGCATTTGTTTTTAGGTTGCAGCGGTATACTTATATGAGAACTGAAATAGCAATATTAAACTTTACCTATATGCCTCTAATCCAAAACTATCCCAGAATGCAGGTAACAGCAGTTTTACTAGAGAAAGGACAGTATGTAGCCCTGAAAGGACTTTTCTTTTAATGATGCAGCAGCGGTACACAACTACTGCAATAACAATATTAAACACGGCGTAAACAATATTAAACACGGCGTATATGCTTCTAATCCAAAACTATCCCTCCACTGAATGCAGGCACCCGTGGTTTTACTAGAGAAAGGAAAATATGTAGTCCTGAAACGGACTTTTCTTTTAATGGTGCAGCAGTGGTAAACAAGTACTGCAATAGCAATATTAAACACTGCCTATATGCCTGCTCTAAAATATGCTCTCCCTCCTATAACAACTGTCTCTGAATTGCTTCCTGAGGACAGTGTGCCAAACATCATGTCACCGGGTGTTATATATTCGATCGAGTTACGAGTGTACCCAAGCACCCTGATGCTCCATCGAATATCAAGCAGTGGTGAGCCTGTTTGCTCATTACTAATTAGAAGCATCTGACTCCAACACATCCATACATTAAAATCAGCTTGAACAACACTGATCTTGATGAATCAAGGTCTTTGTATGTTACTACTAGTCAATTCAAAGAAACAATGAATCCTTTATTATCTACTAATTATAGAGGTGTTACTTTTCTTTATAATCCTGTCTGTGATGATAGTGTGACTGTTGAAAAATTTCCTGTAAAAAAGCATAGCATTAGTACTAGAAGCCTTTATGAAAATTGCAAATTTTTTTATGCCTCTTTTGGATATCCACCATACATTTGCAACTCATTTTCGGTGCAGATGTATGTATGGGCGATCGTGGATGCAAATTGTCATAAACTCCAACCACTGATTAGATAAGAATGGGTTGCTATCAGTCAGGATTTGGCCCAGAAGCTGATATCCAGTTGTAAAGGCGAATTCTGGCAGAAGTCATGAAAAATAAGGGTCAACATTTTAAATATTGATTACTTGAATTAAAGGGAACCTGTAACCACCCCCAGGGCGTTTTTAAGTAAAAGAGCCACCTTCAGCAGCGCCAAGGGTCCCATTTCACAAAGCGACGCACCAGCGATCTCGACAATGATACGACCTGGTAGGGATCGCTGGTGCACTGTCACAATTGGTGACGCATTAGCGATCTCGTTATGTGAGCCGGAGCCTTAAGGCTGCACTCTGTGAAGGTGGCTCTTCTGTTTCTCATCCCTAGTAACGCTGAAATAGTGACTTTTATAAATACTCCCCATACCTGTATTGAGTCCCATAGATACAGTGTGTCCTCCTGTATCAGCCGCCTCCCAGCCCTCCTTCATCCCCCTACTTGCGTCTGTGTGCTGCCTTCTCCTCTGCTGCTTACATGCCGGCGCCTGAGCTGTGCCAACAGTTCTCGGGCATGCGCAGTGCACGCTGCCCGGGAACTGACATCAGGCTATCGCGCCTGTGTGTTGCGGAGGCCCAAGATCCCGCCCCGCAGTGTGTTATGATGTATTCACACTGAGGGGCTGGGAATCTGGCTCCTGCGCAGTGAGCATCTATAGATGCGCCTGACCCCAGCTATAGTGAACTGCGTGTGGGGAGTTCAGCTGGCAGGTCAGCTCATCAGACGCTGCCGAAGGAGGAAAGAGGAGGAGGGAGATGGGGGCAGGCGCAGCTATAGTTGCTCACTGCGGCGCAGGTGCCAGATTCCCAGCCCCGCAGTGGGAATACATCATAACACACTGCGGGGAGGGATCTGGGGCCTCCGCAACATGCAGGTGCGATAGCCTGATATCAATTCCCGAGCAGCGCGTACTGCGCATGCCCGAGAACTGTAGGCACAGCGCAGGCACCGGCATGTAAGGAGCAGAGGATGAGGCGGTACACAGACGCAACAGAGGGATGATGGATGGCTGGGAGGCGGCTGATACAGGGGGACACACCATACCTATGGGACTCAATACAGGTATGGGGAGCAATTTATAAAAGTCAATATTTTGGCGTTACTAAGGATCAGAAACAGAAGAGCCACCTTCACAGAGTGCAGCCTTAGTGCTGCTGAAGGTGGCTCTTTTACTTAAAAATTCCCTGGGGGGGGTGACAGGTTCCCTTTAACTTGATGCATTTTTTCAATAAAATTGTAAACATTTATGAAATACTGATAATTGTACTTCAGTAACCATGGAAACATCAGACTAAAAGATCTAAAAACACTGAAGTAGTAAATTGTGAAAATCAACATTTCTGTCAGTCTCAAAACTTTTGGCAATGACTGTAATTCAGTTACAAAAATTGTCAGTTGCGAATACAGCATATAAGCAAGAATGTTTTTTCAAAACAAGGAAACAGATTTATTAAGACTGACATTTCAGCAGTCAGTCATCAAAGAAAAGTTTTGTTGTAGTAGGCCAAATGTATTAACCCCTTTACTACTAAGAGTGGTTTGCACATTAACTCCCGGGCCAATTTGTACAATTCTGACCACTGTCCCTTTATGAGGTCATAACTCAGGAATGCTTCAACGGATCCCGGTGATTCTGACAGACATTGTTTTCTCGTGACATATTGTAGTTCATGGTAGTGGTAAAGTTTCTTTCATATAACTTGTGTTTGTGAAAAAAACGGAAATTTGGTGAAAATTTTGAAAATGTCGCAATTTTTCAACTTTGAATTTTTGTGCTCTTAAATCACAGAGATATGGCACACAAAAAACTTAATAAGTAACATTTCCCATATGTTTACTTTACATCAGCACAATTTGAGAACCAAAAGTTTTTTTGCTAGGAAGTTATAAGGGTTAAAATTGACCAGTGATTTCTCATTTTTACAACACCATTTTATATTTACGGACCACATCACATTTGAAGTCACTTTGAGGGGTCTATATGATAGAAAATACCCAAAAGTGACACCATTCTAAAAACTGCACCCCTCAAGGTGCTCAAAACCAGATTCAAGAAGTTTACTAACTCTTCAGGTGCTTCACAGGAATTTTTTGAATGTTTAAAAAAAAAATGAACATTTAACTTTCTTTCACAAAAAAAATTACTTCAGGTTCAATTTTTTTATTTTACTAAGGGTAACAGGAGAAATTGGACTGCAAAAGTTATTGTGCAATTTGTCCTGAGTACGCTGATACCTGATATGTGTGGGGGGTAACCACTGTTTGGGCGCATGGCAGAGCTTGGAAGGGAAGGAGCGCCGTTTGACTTTTTCACTGCAAAATTGGCTGCAATTCAGATCGGATGCCAAGTCAAGTTTGGAGAGCTCCTGATGTGTCTAAACAGTGGAAACCCCCCACAAGTGACCCCACAAGGAACTTATCTAGATATGTGGTGTGCACTTTCAACCCCCAAGGGCTTCACAGAAGTTTATAACGTACAGCTGTACAATTAAAAAATCATATTTTTTCCACAAAAATGATCTTTTCACTCCCAATTATTATTTTCCCCAGAGTAACAGGACCCCAAAAGTTATTGTGCAATTTGTCCTGAGTACGCTGATACCCCATATGTGGGGGTAAACCACTATTTAGGCGCATGACAGAGCTCGGAAAGGAAGCAGCGCCATTCAACTTTTTTGGCTGGAATTGAGATCGGACGCTATGTCGCGTTTGGAAAGCCCCTGATGTGCCAAAACAGTGGAAACCCCCCAATTCTAACTCCAACCCTAACCCCAACACACCCCCAGCCCTAACCCTAGTCCTAACCCTAATGGGAAAATGGAAATAAATACATTTTTTAAAATGTTATTATTTTTTACCTAACTAAGGGGGTGATAACAGGGGGTTTGATTTACTATTTATGGCGGGTTTTTATTTTTGGCAGCTGTCGCACGCTAAAAGACACTTTTTATTGTAAAAATAATTTTTGCATCACCACATTTTGAGAGCTATAATTTTTCCATATTTTGACCCACCGAGTCATGTGAGGTCTTATTTTTTGCCGTTTGTATTGGTACCATTTTCGGGCACGTGACATTTTTTGATCGCTTTTTCTTATGATTTTTGGGACGCAGAATGAACAAAAACCAGCGTTTCATGAATTTCTTCTGGGTGGTGTGTTTACACGGCTCCGTGTGTGGTAAAATTGATAAAGCTGTTTTATTCTTCTGGTCAGTATGGTTACAGCGATACCTCATTTATGTCTTTTTTTATGTTTTGGCACTTTTATGCAATGAAAACAATTTTATATAAAAAATAATTATTTTTGCATCGTTTTATTCTGCGAGCTATAACTTTTAAATTTTTTCGCTGATTACACTGTGTGGTGGCTTGTTTTTTGCGGGACAAGATGACGTTTTCAGCGGTACCATGGTTATTTATATCCATCTTTTTGATCGCGCGTTATTGCACTTTTTGTTCGGCGGTATGATGATAAAGCTTTATTTTTTGCTTCGTTTTTTATTTTTATTTTTTAAGGGGTTCAGTAAAGGGGTTAACTAGTGGGACAGTTTTATAGGGCGGGTTGTTACAGATGCGGCGATACCAAATGTGTGTACTTTTATTGTTTTTTTATTTTATTTATTAGGGAATTTTTTTTTTTTTTATTTAGCGATTTTTTTTTATAAATTATTTTTACACTTTTTTTTTTTTTAACTTTATTACAATGTCCCAGGGGGGACATAACTGCCATGTGACAGATCGCTGATCTGTCACATCACAGATCGCTTTGACAGATCAGCGATCTGTCACAGGCAGTGCTGCAGGCTTCCTCATGCTGGCGCTTTGCAGGCATGAGGAAGCCGCCTCCCTGCAGGCCCCCGAAGGTCCCGCCGCCATTTTGGATTCAGAGACCTGCAGGGAAGGAGACCCCCGCAGCAGCGCTGCACATCGCGCTGCTGTGGGGGTCTCAGGGAAGCACGGAGGGAGCCCCCTCCCTCCCGATGCTTCCCTAAACCCCCGGTACACTGCGATCGTGTTTGATCGCAGTGTGCCAGGGGTTAACGTGTCGGGGGCTGTCCGTGACCACTCCTGACACATAGTGCTGGGTGTCAGCTGTGATAATCAGCTGACACCCGGCCGCGATCAGCTGCGCTCCCCCTGTGAGTGCAGCTGATCGCGCAAGACGTACTATTCCGTCCTTGGGACTTAGGTCCCAGGTCATATGGACGGAATAGTACGTCTAATGTATTAAAGGGGTTAAATTGTGCATGTTATTGAGTCATCGGGTACATTTATACTTAAGTCAGAAAATTTAAATTTACATCTGCTCTAAGCAGCTGCATATTTGCGCTAAAATTAGCATCATTTTCTCGCTTTAGGATTAATAAATCGAATATTTGTTAG
The DNA here is from genome assembly GCF_039654945.1 of Dendrobates tinctorius. NCBI lineage: Eukaryota > Metazoa > Chordata > Amphibia > Anura > Dendrobatidae > Dendrobates > Dendrobates tinctorius. The sequence continues at coordinate 21,902,305 of NW_027361858.1, read as the reverse complement.
ACTTTACACCTTGGGAAAGCAGTCTGATGTTTCAACTTTTACGGTATCTGCAGACGATCTGGAACTGGCAGCGCTTTGGAAGCAGCGCATATTTGCTGCGTCCAAATCACTGCCATCTATTGAACACAGGTGAATCCGCAGGTGTTCATTGAACCATGCGGATTCACCGTGTCCAATACATTCTATGGTGAAATTTCTCTTGCAGAGGCTCGCATCTCCACAAGAGAAATTGACATGCTGCTGTCTGGAGAGATGCGCATGTTCGTCTCAGCGGGTGATCCGCCAGCGTCTCTAGACGCGTAGTGGCCATGGGGTTTGTTGAAATTCCATCCACTATGCTGTAACAGCTGGATGCTGCGGGTTGGACGCTGCACATGTACACAGCGTCCAACCTGCAGCGTTTACTGATTGTGTGCACATACCCTTAGCATTGTTTAGAATTGCATTTACAAATTTTAGGAGCTCAGTTTACTCCAAAAACTGTTGTAAGCTGATTATTAAATATGAGCCAATGTATGCAAATTTGTTCTCCTTCAGATGAAATACTACTGCTACTAATAGACACATTGACCTTCGGATGACATTAGAGAAGCCATTTTCTTCCTCATAGAAGAAACTAAATTTACATAGTTTTCCCCAAAGATCTTTGCTTGGAAGACTTCCAATGCCAGTTGAATTTTAACAATGAGAACAAGTACAATATCCAGATATTTTTTCCAGCCAAACAATACTAGTCTCTGTACTAATAAGGGCCAGGAACTTTGAAACAGCTGTCTACAGTTGGATGTCTCTGGTCCAGCTAGAATTCTTAATGATGTTTCCAAACTTTTTAACTGGTGAGACATTAATCTACACAATGGCTACAGGCTAATGAGGCCCAAGTGAGGCCCCATATGCTAACATATTGCACCACCACACAGAAATATTTTGGTTGAATTTACATAGGCTGAGTTTAGGCCATAAAAGAACTAAATTGACAATATTCGAGTTGTTTGCCTTTTGTTTTCTGGCCTCTTTTCACAGGTTGTCGAACAATGATGGGCACAGAGTGATTACTATAGATCAATCTGTCCCCATAAAGTATCATGTTATTAGCAGCACATTTCCTGCCCTATCATGCTGGATAAAGCTTTGTTCATCACCAAATGGCTCTTGGACCACTGGGTGAATTTAATCTTGGGAACTGTCTAGATGCCATCCATTATTCATGGCAGTGTTTTTAGACAAAATTGTGAATGTGCCCTATTAGTTGGATGAAGTGCAACCACATACATGAATGGTCTTAGGATGCTTTACTGTTGGCATATCACAGGATACATGGTACTGATCACCTTTTCTTTTCCTGTCAATCATTCTTTTAGATGACCCAAAGAATCTTAAGGGGGTCTTTATCAGAAAAAATGATTTTGTCCCAGGCCTCTGCAATCTAATCACTGTAGTGCAGAATGTCAATCTGTTCTTGATGCTTTTCTTGGAGAGAAGTGACATCTTTGCTGTCATTCTTGACATCAGGCCAGCCACGAAAAGTCTCTAGCTCATTGTGCATGCTTACTGCCATTCCTGAGGAAGCATTGCACTGATGTTTAAACCAATGGTGTAGCTTTTTAGAAGATGCTTTGGTTCTTGCTGTATATTCTTGGGCACCCTGAACATCTTGAACCTCTCTGTTTGAACTTCTTGATGATCCGATAAATCGTTGATTTAGGTGCAATCTTACAAACAGCAATGTTCTTGCCTGTAAAGCCCTGTTGATGCAAGACAATGATGACTGCATATGTTTATTTTGAGCAGGGGGAAACACTGATAGCTTGGGACCCCTGTGCAACAAGTGTGTCTGGGCCCATCTGCTTTTATGATGAAAAAGCTACAGATTACACCAGATTACACATATTGAATACAAACACATGGGCAATACACACAGCGAACAAGTCGGTAGGACAGTTTTCAAACCACTAAAAGACTGAAAAACAGAGAAACACAGTATAATAAGCGTATAAAAATACTCTTGTAAAAAAACAATATATATAAACAGCAAGTGCTAGTAAAAAGATCATAACAAAACATGGTATTTAGTTGATACATTTTTTGTAAAATATGTTTACTAAGCCACTCTACCAAACATCAAGGTATACCCATCAGAGCAGTCCCTAACCGATGTATTTAAAACCTGACCATGTGAATAGTACCTATATGAGCAGGATTCAGAAAGGTAATGTGCGATGTGGACACGCTGTGTAAGACGGCTTTATATGTGCATGGCCCATAAGGGATGGGTGGAGACCTCCCAAAACTTGTAAAAGCAAGAAACCAATTGAATACAAACACATGGGCCATGCACACAGCGAACAAGTCGGTAGGACAGTGTTCACACCACCAATAGACTGAAACACAGAGAATCACAGTATAATAAATGTATAAAAATACTCTGCTGTAAAAAAAAAAGCTATATATATAACAATAAACAGCAATTACACATATTATATATGGGACTGATCTGATGACATGCCTCTTCAACAGCAGATAATATATTATATGTGTAATGAGAGGATGGTACTTAATAAGAGACTGTGCTATACATATAATAAGAGGACACTATGTAATCAGTGTCAGCGCTAAACATAAGAGAGGATAATATGTAATAAGGGATGGTTTTTTATATAACAAGAGAGTGCTATTTAAAGGGAACCTGTCACTAGAAAAAAATTAACCTGCAGATATCCCCTCCCGTGGCTAAAACCGTGCCCCTGGTCCTGACTGACAGCTGACCCCAATGTAGAGCCAGCATCAGTCAGGGCACGGGGCGTAGTTTCTGTCACCTCTCTGAGTGTACGGAGCAGCTGCTGTGAACATGCCCACGGCCCTGACTGACACTTCCTCTGTACTGGGGCCAGCTGTCAGTCAGGTCTGGGAGCACGGTTACAGCCACTGCTTTGTATACTCAGAGCGGCGACTGAACCAGTGTTGGCATCACCCCTGTGATTGAAAACAGGAATGCTGCTGGGTAAAATGAAATTAATTTTCTCCTTGCAGCATTAGGCTACATGCAGGCACCAGAGCTATTACCCTGCAGATTAACCCCATATCTGCAGGTTAAGAGTGTTTTTTTCTGGTGACAGATTCCCTTTAATAAGGGACAGCTCTATGCAATGCTATACATAATAAAGGATTAATTTACCTAATAAGGGGCAGTGTTATACATAACGAGAGAGCACACTACATACTAAGGGTTGGTGATATACGTAAGTGAGGTTGCTTTACAAACAAGAGTTTTACTCTCATCATCTCTCCAAGCCATACGGTATACATACAGAATAAGTATCTACATACAGTATCTTACCGGAGATGTCTCATCTGATTAGAGTAGTTTTCTGTTGCTTATTCTCCATCTGGTCATATCTTCATTTAGTTGTTAACAAGGCACAACTTGTCCTACCAAAGTGATCACCGCAGCCCTGAAAATAACAAGGTCAAATATTTTGTATTTATACATGTTTCCTGAATAAAAAAATTCCCTAAACCCTACCCTACCCTACCAATATACAATCAGCCATGCAACATTCAAAATATAAATTGATAAGCCAGCACTGTGTCCACCATTAGCTATAACTAGCCAATTTTGCACTTCTGAATAAATACGCTTTCATTATTATCTACAAATTACTTTACAAATATCTGAAATGTGCCCTTTTTCTCAAAACCAAATTCATTACAAATCTTTTTCCTGTATCCTCTCTCCCATCCCCAATCCATTATAAGTCAATGTATATTGTTCTCTCTCCTATCCTCCAAATTATTCCATGTCCTGTCTCCCAGGGGCGTACACATAACTCACAGGGCCTAATAGCAAAAGTTCTAATTGGGACCAACACCTCTAAAAATATTTAACGAAGTAGTCGAGGTCATATCTCCCAACTTTTATAAATAGGGAAAAGAACAAGTATTATAAGACAACATCAATATTATTTATATGTGGCGCCCCCTGGAGTATGGCCACCACAGTGGCTTTGCCTTCCTCCTGGGGAGGGTAATGCCAGGCTTGGAGGCAATGATGGGTCTCTCTCGCAGTCAATCCATATATGCAACACAGTTCCACTCCAGGCCAGCAGGGGGAACTCTGAACCAGGATTAAGGGGAGGGGTGCCCTCTGAGGGCCAAGAGGAAGGAGTGGTTAGTTAGTCTGCGGAGGGTGAAGCGTGCAGACGTGTAGGAAGAAGCTGGAGGTTGAGCTGCGGAAGGCGAGCTCCCTCAGCTGAGAGCGCACGAACTGGAGCCTGGTCTCCACGGCTGTACGGAAACTAAGGGTCCTACAGCAGATAACAGAGGAGTAGGAGGCTGTAAATGCCCTACTCCCATCTAAGACTTGAAGCACAACAGCAGCTTGGATAGAGAGCCAGGACTCAGAGAAGGGAGTCCCCGAGAGAGGCTACAGCTGTCTGCCATGCAAGTACGGTTCTTGGGAACATCTGACAGGAGGAACTTCAGAGTAACTTAGCACTGTAGTGCTTCATTCAAACAAGCGTTAGGAAGGAGACTGCACAGCCCGTCTGCTGAGAGAGAATCCCTGAGTTGCTTCCAGGCTAGCCTGCTCAAATACCATCTGTAATCAGGACCCTGGACTGCAGTTATCATGTAAAGGTACAGAAATTGCACCCCGCTGTGTCTTGTCTGCTTCCTACCTTTCCGGCACTGCTACATCCCCGTGCCAACTACATCTACACTGCCCTGGGACTATAGCTTCACCTGCGGGGAGCTATTACATCTTTGCTGCACCATACCATCAGTCCCAGCGGATCTGGCTGCAGCGTCGGCTTAACATCTTCCTTGCCGAGCACTACAGGTGGCGTCATGAACTATTCCATTCCATTAACTACATTTCCCCATTACTTGGGCGCCCAGGGCCACGGACCGGGTCACCGCTGCTGTGACACATCCCCCTGACACCGGCCCGGTACCGAGTATCCCACAGCCCTGGGAGGGCGACCCAATTTGGCATCACGAACAGGATTACAAAGCCCGGTATCCCTGGGTCCTGTGTTCCATAGACTGTGTTTGTGCAAAAAAGACTGTGTGTGAAAATTGGCGCCAGTAGCCGCCATTGCAGCGCTGCTTGGTGTGCGAGGGAAGAATGAGGCGGGCCTTCGTGGGCGGAGCCTGCCGCAGAGCGCGAAGAAGTGAAGTGCCGCGTGGGAAGAGAGGACAGCGCACGAGAGGAGGAGGAGCTGAGGCCTACAGCACGGAGCGTCGTGCCTGTGAAGCGGCCGCCTGTGAGCTCACACAACCTCCGGCCCTGGCTAACGTTAACTAGGGGGGAGAAAATGTCTGCGCCAAACGGCGATGCAGCGGCGGGCGCCGTTGCTAACCCCGCGGTACCGCCAGGAGGAGCGCCCGCTGCAGCGGTCCCCATAATGCCGCTATCCATGCCCTACATCCCGGGAGCGGCCTGGCTACCGCAGTACTCGGGTACCCTGAGTGAATTTAAAGAGAGACTGTGCAGTTTGTTTAAAGTATACCCTCTGTCTGAAAGCCAGAGAGTGAATATCCTGATTGGACAGCTAATGGGTGCAGCACAGAGAGAGGTGAAAGCCTGGCAGGACACTGATAAAGAGACTGTTGCAAAGATCCTGGCCAAGCTGAGGAGCACCTTTGACACCCGCCCAGCAGAGCTGAAATCAAGATGAGGTTCTTTGGCTGTAAGCAGAAGGCGCAGGACAGTATAAGGGATTATGCTCTCAACCTGCAGGAGGCGCTGCGAGCAGTTAAGCAAGTTGATCCTGACAGTGTAAAGGAAGAAGATAAACTGTTAAAGGAGCAGTTCATTGAGGGACTCCTATCTAGTACCCACAGAGGACAGTTGGGTATTATAACCCTGCAAAACCCTGATCTGGACTTTGCTGATTTTAAGGACAGGGCTATTCGGGTACTGCAGGAGTCCACTGACAGCCGTCCAGCACCCCCTAGGCGCCCAGCAATCACCTACCATCAGGAAGCAACATCTTTTCCTTCCATCCCTGTGGAGGCTGATGCACAGACTCTGGATAAAAATCCAACTGAGGAGCTGTGTCTTCAAGTCCAGGAGCTGACCAAAGGGATGGCTGCACTTACCAAAACCGTGCAGTCCCTACAAGTGTCCTCCAAATAAAAGATCCAGCTTGCTTCCAGTCCAGAGGATGTCCCGTGGCTCCAGAGGAGGAGAATCCCGCCACTTCGAGGAAGGAACAACGATCGCTATGACCAGGACGGACGTCCCATCTGTCGTCGCTGCTACAAGGCAGGTCATCTTAAAAACACAAATGTGACATGCACACATGTGATTACGTCGATCAGACAATTCTCACACCACCCACTAACTGAGATACAACAAGAAAACACAGAATGACAGATTTGCAAAAATACTCTGCAATAAAAAATGGCAGTAATCAGCAAGTGCTGGATAACAAATACAGGGTATTTAGTCGAAACTTTTTTTGCGCAAAAAAATGTACACCAAGCTTCTCCACCGCGTCAAGGTAACCCTATTGAAGCAGTCCCTATCTAATGTATTAAAAACCTGAACATGTGAACAGAGTCTAATATGAACAGGATTCAGACAGGCAGCTCCCTAGTATGGGCTTGTGGTCTGAGACAGCTCTTATGTGCACGTCACACAAGAGAGGGGTGGGGTCTCCCAAACCATGCTAAGCAAGGAAAAAAACAGATTAAAAACACAAATGTGACATGCACACATGTGAACACGTCGATCAGACAATGCTCACACCACCCACTAACTGAGATACAACAAGAAAACACAGAATGACAGATTTGCAAAAATACTGTACACAGCTTGGTGTACATTTTTTTGTGCAAAACAACGTATCGAATAAATACCCTGTATTTGTTATCCAGCACTTGCTGATTACTGCCATTTTTTATTGCAGAGTATTTTTGCAAATCTGTCATTCTGTGTTTTCTTGTTGTATCTAAGGCAGGTCATCTTGCCAGGTACTGTCCTTTAAACGAGCAACCCCTGGGGCAAAGGGCCAACCCCCAGGAGTAGGATCCCCAGGCCCAAAGAACTGGAGAGCCAAGTATGTGGGAGGGAGACCAATCCTTCCTGTGGTGATTGACAGCATCCCCAAGAACGCTTTGCTGGACACTGGCTTCCAGGTGACCACTATGCCGTACATTCTGTACAAGAGATATTGGGCTGATTCAGAGCTTACCCGTGGCCCAACTGATGAACTGACAGTAGTTGCTAGTAATGGTCAGTCTTTACCGCAGATAGGATGTAAAGAAATTACTGTCAAAGTGGGGTGGGTAGAGCTAAAGTCTCAAGGTTTAATAGTTGTTGATATTGACCGACGTGAATGTAATCCCATGATGACTCTTGGTACAAATGTAATTGAAAACTGTCTGTCCGAGGTTATTGTCTTGTTGCAACAGGTGGCTGAGACTGCTGGTTCCGGAGAACAACGAGTCCTGCAGAAGGAGATCCGAGCCCTGATGCAAAGGCAACAGGTAGAACTCTCTGGCGGAGAGATTGGCAGCGTCAGAGTAAGTGATGCTTTTCCCATTGCAATACCCCCCAGATGTGAAATGTTGGTTTGGTGTCGGGCAGCTATAGGCCTTAGAGGGAGAGATTACCAGGCATTGGTAGAACCAGTATACTCTGAGAGCAGGCCCACTGTCCTGACAGCCAGAGGGGTGGTTGATGTACGAAAGGGGAGAGTACCTGTACGCCTTTTGAATTGTGGGGAAGAGGAAGCCACAATACCTCGGTACGCCTCAGTTGCAAGGCTGCTCACCGTTAATAACAACTCTTTGCAGGCAGCAGAACCCTTGGTCTCATCCGATCAGGTGGAGGACAATGGCTCTGTGAAGCAGCCAGATGAGTGGTGTCAGCAACTGCAGGTGGGAACTGACTCTACACCTTCATACCAGAAAAATGGGGTTTATAGAGTGACACAAGACCCACTGGATTTTGGGCAGGCAAAGGGGGTTCAACATCATATCCCCACAGGAGACCATCCACCCATAAAGGAGAGGTACAGACCTATACCCCCAACACAGTACCAGTGTGCTAAGAGTATGTTGAGGGAGATGAAGGAGGCAGGGGTCATTAGAGACAGTTGTAGCCCCTGGGCAGCTCCAATAGTGTTTGTAAAGAAAAAGGATGGTACCATGAGAATGTGTGTTGATTACAGGAAAATTAACATCATTACACATAAAGATGCCTACCCATTACCTAGAATTGAGGAATCATTAGCTGCACTTAAAAATGCTAATTACTTTTCCACCTTGGATCTCACTAGTGGGTATTGGCAGGTTCCCGTGGCAGAGGCAGACAAGGAGAAAACCGCATTTACCACTCCAATGGGTCTCTGTGAGTTCAATTATATGCCATTTGAGCTCTGCACTGCTCCAGGAACATTTCAACGGCTGATGGAGTGCTGCCTGGGACACATGAACTTTGAGACGGTCCTGTTTTACCTGGATGATGTCATTGTTTTCCCCAAAACCTATGAAGATCATCTGGAGCACCTGGCGGAAGTGTTTGAAGCTTTGTCCAATTTTGGCCTGAAGGTGAAGCCCTCCAAGTGCCACCTCCTGAAGCCCAAGGTGCAGTACCTCGGTCATGTGGTTAGTGCAGAAGGTGTGGCACCAGATCCTGACAAGGTCACAGTCATCCGGGACTGGCCGAAGCACAGCAACCTTCATGAAGTACGCCAGTTCCTTGGACTGGTAGGCTACTACTGAACATTCATCAAGGGCTTTACTGAAATAGCCACCCATATGCAAAATCTCCTGGTGGGGCAGTCCAAGAAGACCAAGCAGAAAAATTCCACCTTTGAATGGACTAAAGAGTTGGAAAGGTCCTTCACCAGATTGAAAATGGCTCTCACAGGAGGCGAAGTTCTGGCCTACCCAGATTATGACAAACCCTTTGTGCTGTACACAGATGCCAGCAACGTGGGACTAGGAGCAGTACTGTCGCAGGTACAGAATGGGAAAGAAAGATTGATCTCCTATGCCAGCAGGAAGCTGCGCCCCACTGAAAGGAACCCTGATAATTACAGTTCTTTCAAGCTGGAGTTCCTTGCCATAGTCTGGGCTGTCACTGAAAGGTTCAAGGCCTACCTAGCCTCTGCCAAGTTCACTATCTTCACGGACAACAATCCGTTGACGCATTTGGACACTGCAAAACTGGGTGCACTGGAACAGTGATGGATGGCTTGGCTATCGAACTATGAGTTTACCATCAAGTACCGGGCAGGGCACAAGAATGCCAATGCTGATGTGCTGTCCAGAATGCCTAACCTACCAGATGCCGGAGAAGACCCTGAGGCTCTTGAAGAGATAGAGCTACCTCCCTTCTATCAGCCACTTGCGGCCCAGCGTGCTCAAGGAGTGAGAAACAGACGGTCTGGCTTGAAGGAGGTCACCCTGAATCCATTGCCCCATCATGACTGGGCAGAAACGCAAGATAGTGACCCTGCAGTCTGCCTGGTGAAGGAGCTGCTGACCCGAGCTGACTCACGTCCAGAGTCGGATGCTCCTGAAGAAACTCAGCAGTTGTGGAAGGAGAGGGGCCGGCTGTTCATTTATGAAGGGAAGCTGTGTCGGAGGAGTATCAATGCCCACACTCATGAGCTGGTTTGGCAGGTGATAGTCCCAAAGAGAGAGGCATCAATGGTCCTGGAAGCATACCACAATGGAGCTGGACACTTAGGATGGAAGAATTTGGAAGTATTGCTCCGAGAGAGGTTCTACTGGGCTGGTATAAGGAAAGCCATTGAGAGGTGGTGCTGGGAGTGTGGACAATGTAACCTGCGCAGAAAGGATTGAGACAGCCAGAGAGCTTCGCTACAGCCAATCATCACCAAACAGCCCCTTGAGTTGGTAGCCCTGGACCATGTGAAGCTGGTTCCAAGCCGGTCAGGCTACATCTATGCACTTACCATTGTGGACCACTACTCAAGATTCCTGGTAGTTGTGCCTGTCAAAGATCAAACTGCCAGGACAGCAGCCAGAGCGTTCCAGCAGCACTTCTGTAGACCACATGGGTACCCAGAGAAAGTGCTGACAGATCAAGGTCCAGCTTTCGAGGCAGAAGTGTTCCAAGAATTCTGTAACCTGTATGGTTGTAAGAAGATCTGGACAACACTGTATCACCCACAGACCAATGGCATGTGCAAGAAGATGAACCAGGTAGTGATTGACCTCCTGAAGACTTTGCCCTTGGAGGAGAAGAATCTGTGGCCAGAGAAGTTGCCCGATCTGGTGGACCTCTACAACCATATCCCAGTGAACTCCACCAACTGTACCCCAGCCTATTTAATGAGAGCCAGACCTGGTAAGCTGCCTATTGATTTAGACATGGGAGTCCTGACACCTGAAGTGGCGTCCCCGGATGCTGATTGGGACACGGAGAGGCAGCAACAGTACCGGAGAGTTCAAGAATGCGTGGAAAGGCGTCTGGATCAGGCAAGGCAAAAGCAGGAGAAGCTTTACAATCAAAATGCACCTGCCGTTCCTTTGTCACCGGGGGAGCAAGTCTTGAGAAGATTGCACAAGTTGGATGATCAATGAGAGGCTGAACCTTGTACCATTCTGCCCTCGAACTTTGATAATATTAAGGTATGCCTTGTGAGTAAAAATGGAGGGGAGACCTCAGCAGCGGTATCGAGAGATCACTTGAAGTTGTGTCCTGACCAGTTGAAGGAAAGGAAAGAAGAACCAGATAACATCCAGCCCATAGTGGAAGAAGAGAAGGTCAGCACAGTGCTTGGGGAATTCCCTGCGAATTGGACTAAAGTGAGCGATGCTATAGTGGTGCCAGTGTTGCTGTTTCCCCAATTGGTAGCACAGGAAGATGTGAATCAAGAGAATCAGGAAAATCGGGTAGCAGATGCCACACCAGCAGTGGAGCCAGAGAACCCTCGCCCTGCCAGTGGTGAACCTGTTGTACCCTTGGTGAGTCTAAGAGTTCACAGACAATCTAGTATCCCTGTGTTACAGAGAACCCCCAGTAGTGTATCCAGTACATTACCCACTACACCAGTCTTGCGCAGGTCTACCCGCACCACACAAGGTATACCACCCCTTAGATATCGCATATAGCAAAGTTAATGTAAATGTTGAAATTTTGTAAATATGTAACTGTTTTCCAAGCTTTTGTGCCTACAGGTAACCTGTAAGAGTTTCCTTTGGAGTTTGTTTTATGGCCACTGAACCACAGGACTTGTGTGTGGTCAAAAACTTTTACCATTTGCCCGGGAATGGACCATGGACATTGATGCTGGACTTATCATCATAGGACCATTTTTGAAGCACTTGGTTTTTGTACATTTTTCATTTTTAAATCTTGTACAATTGTTATTATTGTAACTGTTTATATGTTATTCATGTTTTTGTTCAGCCCAGGAGTGCTGACTTGCACTAGGGGGGAATGTGGTACCCCAGGAGTATGGCCACCACAGTGGCTTTGCCTTTGTCGTAGCTGCTTTTGTTCTGACCAAGCGTCAGCTGTCCATATCACCAGTGAGTCCGAATTGTGAGGTTTTTCGCCCTTTCTGTTGCAAGCGCTTGGAGACAAAGAGACTTCAACACACAAGCCGTGGTCAAATCACTTTATCTGACGTAATGAAATACAAGACATGTTTTTATACCATTTACAACAATATGTGACTCTATGGAGCTCATTTGGCCCCCACCATCACCTCAGGGTCGTACCTTGTTTACAATGTACCCAGAACACGTTGTTGAGAACAAATATGATAACAAGTATAGTTTCCTTGAAGACAGAGACTACTAGTCTACATAAGAATAATTCTAGCAATAATAAAGCAAAAGGCAATTGAAGTCTTAAAGGCATTTAAAGGGATATAAAAGCAAACCATTAACTCTTCTATATCAATTTCCCCCTCTTGTAAATGGTATAACCTTTGCCACAGGGTCAGCTGATGTCCACAAAGGAGCTACTGTCTCATGGGTCTAGTACCCATAAGGGGTCTTCCTACCTGCTTCGCCCATCCACCCTCAGTGTGAACACTCACTTTCCCCATCAGCAATGGCTACCTGGGGTCTATGATACACTTCAGAAGATTCAGCCTTAGATTCTTTTTTCACACATACATTATTCAGTAGCTTAAATAATACATATATTAGCGCTTTTACGGCTACATAAAACTATAAGCAAAACAACAAACTTTGCATACAAGTCTATATAATGCCAAAAAAAATCCATCCTGCAAGGCCATTAAACCAATTTGCTGGATTTAAGAAAGAGAATGTGTTACCCCACCAGGAATCTCTGTTTGCACTGTGTTGTTTTAACCATTGGTCTCTAAGTTCACCTATTTTGTCTATACTGGCCCTGATCTGGGGATTGCCAGCAGGGTCGATATAATTACAACAGGTGGGACCAATTATCTGACACATTCCTCCTTCTTTTGCGGTCAGGTAATCTAGTACTATAGTATGTTGGTTAGTAACTACGATTAATTGTCTCTGTATTGTATTAGTTTCATTAAGAACTTCCAGAATCTGGAAAATCTGATCGTCCAGGTAGTCGGTAGCTTCCACTAATTTATCCCACATTTGGGTTATGAAGGGGTATATTAGCATACTACTGAATATTTTATTTGTTATCCCCATTTCTACTAGATGCGGCCTACCATTTGGCTTATTGTCTGCAGCCCTTCTATACGAGGTGTGAATTGGAACTGCTGCAGTGTCTATTTTACTATGAGGAACTATGAAAGTGGCTGGTGTCAGTTTAGCAAGAGTGCAGACCCCTCTTATGTCCGGGCTCACCCACCTATAGGCACGATGTCCGCAAGCCAAGAATACTCCGTCAGGGAGAACACAAACGTGACCCGGGGTCTGTATACATTGGTATAAACTCAAAAGTCCTGACCTACTGTAGGCTTATAGGCACACCAAGTATTATTCATTTGCTTTCTACTTATACCAGATGTACATTTACCCCTTTCTTTCCTTATTATTTTACCCGTAGATGATTTACAGCCTTCAACACCATCTTGGTACACTGTATCATTAACCTGTGTTTGATCGCGAGTGTATATGCGGAAGCAATTATTGTCCTCACCACAGGTGTCTGCTCCAGCGTGTTGAAGACTAAACTACAGTCCATCATTGGGAATAGGGTCTGAGTGAAGGATTTCAGTCCTCCTCCTGGCGACCATATTTCCGACATCTGAGTCATATTCCAGCCACCACATTTGTACCTTTAGGCCGCGTTATATTAAACTGAAAACAGGGATTAGCAGCCCATCCGATTATAGCCAATGAGGCAGATATATCACGGGGCACATCTTTTCCCCAAAACCTAGATTGAGTCCAAGTCTCATTGTGTATGCAGTGTGGGGTTAATACCTCCCATGGCTCCAGAGGTAAGGCCAAGTACGGCATAGTCCTCGCAGATACTGGGCTGTGTGTACAGATCCAACAGTCTTTCGGTTTCTGTCCTTCCATGTCCTTTATAAGAAGAGCATGATGCCGAATAAGTTTGTTGTCCCAGTCAACATTTAAGAGTTTGTCCTGTGTCTCTGCAGAGTGCAGTAACCCTGTCACTGCCAGCAAGGTGATGAGGAGAACAGTCATTCTGCTGTTGACAGGACCTTCTTGCAGTGACTGGCGTGGATCCAGGTTGGCTTTCCCTCAAGTTTTACTGAGGTGGATGTGGTCAGCTGGACTTGGAAGGGGCCGTCAAATCGTGGGTCCAGGCTCCTTCTCACGTGTCTGCGTATAACCACCCAATCACCTGGATTCAGCTGGTGCACATCTGTACTGGCATTAGGATCTGGAATGTATGAGAACACATGTTTATGCACAACATTAAGTCTTTCCTGCAAGGCCTGGACGTAGGCTGTCATAGCACCATGTTGCATTTGTAGCACCTGTGGGAAGTACAGACCAGTCTTTGGTGCACTACCAACATGACTTCAGAAGGAGACAAGCCTGTGCTTCTATTTGGAGTGTGTCTGACTGAACAGAGTGCAAGAGGCAAGCACTCTACCCAGCTCTTTCCTGTGTCTGCCATGGCCTTTTGAATTTTCAGTTTAAGTGTCCCATTTAGTCTTTCCACTTTCCCACTACTTTGTGGCCTATATGGTGTATGAAATGTTTGCTGTACACCCGGGGCCTGCATGACTTCCCTCATTATTTCTCCCGTGAAGTGTGTACCCCTATCTGTTTCTGTGGCTTCTGGGACACCATACCTGCAGATCAGTTCTTTCATCAGTTTGTCTGTAGTCATTTTAGCATTTGCACATTTTACCGCATAGGCTTCCAGCCAACCAGAGAAGAGATCTACACATACTAGGATATTTGCATACACTCCTACCTTGGTAGCTGTATGTCGTCAATCTGCAGTCTCTGAAACGGGTAGAGAGGCCTAGATGTCGCTTTCTTAGGGACTTTTACCTGGGTTGTGCTGTGCACAGATGAGGCATGATTGTACAAGTTTCACGGCTGCGTAACTGAAACCAGGAGCGATCCAGAAGGCATCTACCATGGCACACATGTGACTTTTTGAGGTGTGAGTGGGGCCATGTGCTGCTTGCGCCATGATTGGGAACAGGGACTTTGGTGGGCACATTTTATCCTTATTCTCCCTTACTCCATTTGAGTTCAGCTCAGCTCCCAGTCTCCCCCGGTGTACCTTCTCTCTTTGGGCAGCCTTTTGCCGGAGGGATTTCAGGACATCTAGACCCAATGTGGCTGGAATACGCTGACTCCCCGTCACTGTCCACTGCTCTCTCTAGGCCACCTTGTGCTATTTTAGCAGCCTCATTTTCCCTTCTATTGCCCTCTACCTCCACGGAGTCACCTTTGTGTGTGCTTTTACCTTGACAATGCCAACCTGGACTGGTAACATCAATGCCTCCATCAATTGTTTCACCAGCTCTGCATTTTTAATGGGCTTCAAATCTGTGAAAATATTAGCGACTTTACCTGCAGCGGCTCTACACGCCTCAGTGAGTGCCTTCAACTCTGCCTCCTGCGCCGACATGTGAGGAGATAGTGGTTCCGCTCGGATTACCTCATGTGAGGATACTACTGCATATCCAGTGTAGAATCGTCCATCCTGGTGGTATCTGGGGCCATCTACAAAAAAAAGAAACTCAAAGTCTGCATTAGGAACAGGTTTTTCATGAACGTGTGCAAACCCAACTGTCTCCTGACTCATCAGTTCTATGCAGACATGTTCATGTGTCATGTCAAAGTATCCTTCCTCACTCGCTAATACGGTCACCAATTCCCCCTTTTCTGAATCCACAGGCAGGAGGGTGGCTGGATTCAGAACGTTACATCTTTTGAGGGTGACATACTCAGGAATTAGTAGAGCACACTCAAGTCGGAGCTGTCTGGCCATAGACAGATATTTTGGTTGAACTTGTACGAGTATGGCATGGATGTCATGTGGGGAATAAATTGTCAAAAGAAACGTCAGTGTGATCTCACATGCCTTTCCTAGAGGTAGTGCAGCTGCTCCTACCGCACAGACACAATCAATTTTGTGTGAGGTCCTGGGTCTGATGACAAGCAGTCATAAAGTGGTTGGAATATTTGTGAAGCGGACCTTATCCAAGGCCTACTGTAGGTCACTAAACCTAGGAAGGTGCATAGATGCTGATGTGACCTGGGTAGAGGGAGATTTTGAATTGCCTGTTTCCTGTCAGGTGTCTGGTACCTTCGGCAATACAATGTCCCAACAAATGTCACCTTTTGTTTGTAATACTGTAATTTGTCACGTGAGACCTTGCAACTAGATTTGAGCGACTTTTGGTTTTTTAGGGTCGAGTTTCGTTTCGTGAAACCCGACTTTTCCAAAAGTCGGGTCGAGCAAGATCGTCCGATTATAGGGAAAAGTCGGGGTCGTCCCGAAACACGAAACCCAATGTAAGTCAATGGGGAATAAAAGTCGGCAGTGAGAGGAGGACAGGAAACACACATACAGTGCCCATTTGAATGCCAAAAGCATCAATTCTTCTTACTTAAGCTTGTCAACCTTAATTAACTTCATAATACAAGTTACGCACTGAAAAATGGGGGTTATTTGGCTAAAGTTGTGGGGGGGGAGGGCTGGCTCCAGGTTTTCATATGCCCTGAGCGAAAGAGCGCCCCTTTAACACATACCACAACTCATCATGCTCCGATACGGCAGAGAAATAGCGGTATAGTACAATGAAAAATACCTCACTTTTTACATCTCATGACGAGGCCCATCTATTTCTCCATACAGAATCATTGGTCCCATATAATGTTTGAAACAGTATATGATGAGCTCCACATAATGCTACAGTATATGTTGGTCCCCATGGATGAAGCTCCACTGTCTTATGGGCCCAAATAATGCTCCAAACATAATGGGCCCCATTTCTAATGCTCTAGTGTATAATGGGCCCTGTAAATGCTGCTCCAGTGTCTGATGTCCACCTTTGGAATGTTCCAGTGTATGGTGGGCCCCATCTATCATTCTCCAGAGTATAGTGCTCCCCAAAAATTGCTGTCCCAACATTGAAAACAATCAAATAAGTCTCCTCGCTAGGGAATCCCTGTACTAGTCTAGACTCCTCGTCGTCCCCATCTTCCATCTCACTGCACAGTATTTCAACTTTGCAAGTGCTGTGATCCTGGGCAAGCAGGGGGGGCCACTCGTTGGCGACGGCACTGGCACAGGGCCCCTGATAGTACGGTGGTGTGTCTGATGGCGGGTGGGCCGAACCTGCACTTTCATCTGCAGCTTCCTCTTTGTCACCGTGTAAGATGGAACTGTATATGGGAAGGGTAACCTGAGTTTCATCAGGGTCAGATTCAGGCCGGGTAGCGTGCGAGGGGAATGTAGTGGTCTGGGTCAATGTACCAGCAGATTCATCGAGCAGTGGCTGGGCATCAGTGCACTTGTGTCGCCCCCAGGAGTACGGTCGCCACAGTGGCATTACCTTCTTCCTAGGGAGTGTGATGTCATGCTTGGGAGCAACGAAGGATCTCTCTAGCAGGTTAACTGATTGGGCGGCGTTATTCCCACGAGTCATGACCCTCCAAACAGCGTTCATGAAGGCAAAGTGTTTGTTTTACGTGGGCAGTATGGTTGCAAAGCTGAACCTTAAAGGAATGTCCAGAAGGGCACCACCAGGAGTGGAGCCTACGGTTAAATTCGACTCCACCTGGGAAACCTCAACCATGCCAGCTACAGAACAGATGCACACATTGCAAGCTTAATTCCGTTAACGAACGAGACTCCGTCATGCCCCGCGGTCCGAGTCCGGCTTACTAGAGGGACACGTGAGGCTCTGGCACATGAGATTGGCCAATAACTGGTGTGTCATGCCCTTACATGTCCGTGGCTGCATGTGCGCTACACTGAAAAGGCCAGCGTTTGTCGCTTACAGGTGCAGATAACCCGCTGAACAATGTTAGTGATGGGGATCACTGATTACAATTATTACCCGCGAACAATGATTTCCCAGTAAGTGCAGGTCAACCGCAGTTCCGGAATTAGGCCTAACCGTCATTCCTGAAAAAATGAAAAACTTACGTGTGCAAACCACAGGTGCTGTAGCTTGCTTAACAGCTCGCCAGCCGTTCTCACGCCCAGTATGGATTACACGTGATTGCACAAAGGTTAGAAAGGGTACCGTATCCCTGGATAACATGTATGGATAGCGTACACATTCAAAATATATGTCTCAGGAGGCAGGCTCAGACGGTGTCAGGCACAGTATGGATTGCACGTGATTGCACAAAGGTTAGAAAGGGTACCGTATCCCTGGATAACATGTATGGATAGCGTACACATTCAAAATATATGTCTCAGGAGGCAGGCTCAGACGGTGTTAGGCCCAGTATGGATTGCACGTGATTGCACAAAGGTTAGAAAGGGTACCGTATCACTGGATAACATGTATGGATAGCGTACACATTCAAAATATATGTCTCAGGAGGCAGGCTCAGACGGTGTTAGGCCCAGTATGGATTGCACGTGATTGCACAAAGGTTAGAAAGGGTACCGTATCCCTGGATAACATGTATGGATAGCGTACACATTCAAAATATATGTCTCAGGAGGCAGGCTCAGACGGTGTCAGGCCCAGTATGGATTGCACGTGATTGCACAAAGGTTAGAAAGGGTACCGTATCCCCGGATAACATGTATGGATAGCGTACACATTCAAAATATATGTCTATACATCAGGAGGCAGGCTAAGATGG
Organism: Dendrobates tinctorius; assembly: GCF_039654945.1. Lineage (NCBI taxonomy): Eukaryota > Metazoa > Chordata > Amphibia > Anura > Dendrobatidae > Dendrobates > Dendrobates tinctorius. The sequence continues at coordinate 21,884,089 of NW_027361858.1, read as the reverse complement.
TGTCAGGCCCAGTATGGATTGCACGTGATTGCACAAAGGTTAGAAAGGGTACCGTATCCCCAGATAACATGTATGGATAGCGTACACATTCAAAATATATGTCTATACATCAGGAGGCAAGCTCAGACGGTGTCAGGCACAGTATGGGTTGCACGTGATTGCACAAAGGTTAGAAAGGGTACCGTATCCCTGGATAACATGTATGGATAGCGTACACATTCAAAATATATGTCTCAGGAGGCAGGCTCAGACGGTGTTAGGCCCAGTATGGATTGCACGTGATTGCACAAAGGTTAGAAAGGGTACCGTATCACTGGATAACATGTATGGATAGCGTACACATTCAAAATATATGTCTCAGGAGGCAGGCTCAGACGGTGTCAGGCACAGTATGGATTGCACGTGATTGCACAAGGGTTAGAAAGGGTACCGTATCCCTGGATAACATGTATGGATAGCATACACATTCAAAATATATGTCTCAGGAGGCAGGCTCAGACGGTGTTAGGCCCAGTATGGATTGCACGTGATTACACAAAGGTTAGAAAGGGTACCGTATCCCTGGATAACATGTATGGAAAGCGTACACATTCAAAATATATGTCTATACATCAGGAGGCAGGCTCAGACGGTGTCAGGCACAGTATGGATTTGACGGCCCAGATTACACAGCGGAGGAGCAGGGAGAGGTAAAGATTGCAAATGCTGGGGCCCTGCCCAAGCAAGGGAGGCCCACTCGTGGGCGTCGGTACTGGCACTGGGCCCCTCATAGTACAGCGGTGTGTCTGACAGCGGGTGTGCACCACCACCGTCAGAGACACTTGATTGCACTATGAGGGACCCTGTGCCAGTGCCCGCTCCCAAGAGTCGGCCTACCCACCTGTCCAGGGCAACGGCACTCGCACGGTGTCGTGCGCTAGGTGGTGACCCCGGCCATGGGGGGGAGGCAGCACAGTTAGGGAGTTTTAGAAAGTGGCATATGTTGATGTTGGACATTCAGCTGATGCAAAAGGCGAAATAGGTGAAGTCCCAGGAAGAGGTGGACCAAAGCAAGCCATTTTTCTGTCACCCTATGTGTCATCAGGGGAAGGTGGGACAAAATCCTTGGAAACCCATGCATGGTTCATTTTAATGAAGGTTAGATCATCCACATTTTGGGTTGACAGACGGGTCCTTTTTTCTGTCAGGATTGATCCAGCTGCACTGAAGACTCTTTCCGATAGCACACTTGCAGCTGGGCAAGCGAGCTCCTGTAAGGCATATTGGGCCAATTCAGGCCAGGTGCCCAGTTTAGCGGCCCAATAGTCAAAGGGGAATGACCTGTGTGGGAGAACATTGATATGGGAGGAAAAGTAGTTTGTAACCATAGTTGACAACTGCTGTCTCCTGTCACTTTCCATCGATGCAGTATTACCAGTTGTGTGAGCGGTATTTGAAAAATCAGTCCACAACATTGTCATGAAACCCCTGTCTCCAACGCCACTTCTGCTGTGTGCACCACGAACACCTCTGCCAAGCTGCCCCCGGCCCGTACGGCTCGCGTGAGAACCAACACCGCTGCTTTGTGCTGGGAATGCCTCAAGCAACCGATTTACCAGAGTTGCTTGTTTATTAGCCAATTTTAGGTCAAGGTTCTCCTGTGGCATGATGTTTTGTAATTTGCCTTTATAGCGTGGATCCAGGATGCTGGCCAACCAGTAGTCGTCATCGTTCATCATTTTGGCAATGCGGGGGTCCCTTTTTAGGATCTGCAAGGCATAATCTGACATGTGGGCCAATGTTCCCGGTGTCAATGATGCACTGCGAGTGCTGGGTGGAGGAGCACTTTCTGGCAAATCCACATCCCTCCAGTCACGCACAAACCCTGTACCAGACCTTGCCACGCCAACATTTTCACTTGCCCCACGAGATGCATCCTCCTCCCCTAAGTAATCATCCCCATCATCATCCTCCTCCTCTTCTTCCTCCACCTCGTCCAGGAGAGGTCCCTGAGCAGACAATGGCTGAATGTCATCAAGGATTCCCTCCTCCTCTTCCTCCTCATCAACATTGGCTGCAGACGCCTGCTCCTTAAGGTGCGTCAAAGTTTGCATGAGCAGACGCATAAGTGGGATGCTCATGCTTAGGATGGCGTCGTCTGCGCTTACCAGCCGTGTGCATTCCTCAAAACACTGAAGGACTTTACAGAGGTCTTTCAGCTTCAACCACTGCACACCTGTCAACTCCATGTCTGCTCTCAAAGTGCCTGGCCGTGTATCCTCCCACAAATGCATTATGGCCTGCCTCTGCTCGCACAGCCGCTCCACCATGTGCAGGGTGGAGTTCCACCTTGTTGCAATGTCGATAATGAGGCGGTGGTTGGGAAGGTGGAGCAATCGCTGCAGCTTCTGCATACGAACGGAGTGTACAGTCGACCGGCGGATGTGCGCGCACAGTCTTCGCACCTTATGGAGCAGGGCTGTTAACTCCGGATAATTTTTGAGGAAGCACTGCACCACCAGGTTCAAGGTGTGAGCCAAGCAAGGTATGTGGCTGAGTTTTGAAAGGGCTATGGCTGCCACAAAATTACGGCCGTTATCACTAACTACCTTGCCTGCCTCAAGATGTACACTGCCCAGCCATGACTCAGTTTGTCGCTTCAAGTACTCGGCCAGCACCTTGGCGGTGTGTCTGTTGCCCAAACACATCATCTGCAACACAGCCTGCTGACGCTTTCCACTAGCTGCTCGATAGGGGGACACATCGTGTGCAACAGTGGCAGCTGCAGATGGAGTGCTCGTACGACTGCGCTCTGTGGACGAGCTTTCGCTTCTGGAGGAGGAGGAGGAGGGTCGAACGCCTACAGCCAACTGTTTCCTATACCGTGGGCTAGGCAGCACTGTCCCACCACCGCTGTCCCCTGTGGACCCTGCATCCACCACATTAACCCAGTGCGCAGTGATGGACACGTAACGGCCCTGGCCATGCCGACTGGACCATGCATCAGTTGTGAGGTGCACCTTTCCGCTCACTGACTGCTTGAGTGCATGGACAATGCGGTCTTTCACATGATGGTGGAGGGCTGGGATGGCTTTGCGAGAGAAGAAGTGGCGACTGGGTAGGTCATAGCGTGGTACTGAATAGGCCATGAGTTCGCGGAAAGCTGTGCTTTCCACCAACCGAAAGGGCATCATCTCAAACGAGATTAGTTTGGCAATGTGGGCGTTCAAACCCAGTGTACGCGGATGAGAGACTGAGTACTTTCTTGACCTACTCATAGTGTCTGGGAGGGTGAGCTGGACTTGAGAGCTGCATATGGTGGAAGTAGCGGTGGACAGGGCGGACTGAGAGAGGGTTGATGATGGTGATGGAGTTGGTGTTCTTTCTGATGGCCTAGAATCAGTCTTTCGTTGATATAACAGTGGGATTCCCTGACTGCTGTGGCCTTGCAACGACACCTCAACATTTGCTGCTGTGCTAACCGGTGGGCTTACAGTGGGGGAAACAATGTAGCGTTGCTGACTACCTTCGTTGTGATCAGTTGCACATGTGGCACTTGAGGTTTGGTGTTGTGTCCATGCTTGCAAGTGCATGCTGGTTAAATGTCTAAGCATGCAACTGGTATTCAAATTTTTCAGATTTTTCCCTCGGCTAAAGGTCTTTGCGCACTTCTTACAGATAACCTTGGCCTGATCATGAGGATTTTGTTCAAAAAAGTGCCACACTGCACTCTTCCTACTTTGGCAGACATTTTGCGGCCTAGCACGCTGTGATCTTTTGACCCTCTGGACAAGCTGTCCAGCAACTCTTTTGATGTTTGGAACCTGTCTTTGGAGTGCTACGGGCCTGCCAGATAACAGCTGTTGCGATGTCGATGTCTGCTGTGGATGCTCCTCATCTGAGCTATTGGAAGCAGCACCCTCTTCCCCCAATGGATGCCAATCTGGGTCATCAACTGGGTCATCCATCATCTCCTCTTCTATGTCATGTGCACCTTCCTCTGTGTCACCGTGTATGGTGGTATAGTGTGCGGGAAGGGGCACCTGAGTCTCATCAGGGTCAGAATCTGGCTCTGTACACTGCGAGGACAATGTAGTGCTCTGAGTGAATGTACCAGCAGAATCATCCATCAGCGGCTGTGCATCAGTGCACTCCATGTCAGATTCATCTTGGCCTGGGTAATTCACCATTTGACTTGATAATCCAGGCATGGTATGTGAAAACAGCTCCATGGAGTAATCACTGGACACTGGACACTTTTGGATTGTGTGAGGCCCACTGATATATGAGCGCTATGTCACAGGCTCGATGGCACAGCTGTGACCAAAGTGACTAGAGGATAAGGGAGATTTTGAATCTCTGCACACACTTTTGGACACTGGACACTTTTGGATTGTGTGAGGCCCACTGATATCTGAGCGCTATGTGACAGGCTCGATGGCACAGCTGTGACCAAAGTGACTAGAGGATAAGGGAGATTTTGAATTTCTGCAGACACTTGTGGACACTGGACACTTTTGGATTGTGTGAGGCCCACTGATATCTGAGCGCTATGTGACAGGCTCGATGGCACAGCTGTGACCAAAGTGACTAGAGGATAAGGGAGATTTTGAATCTCTGCACACACTTTTGGACACTGGACACTTTTGGATTGTGTGAGGCCCACTGATATCTGAGCGCTATGTGACAGGCTCGATGGCACAGCTGTGACCAAAGTGACTAGAGGATAAGGGAGATTTTGAATCTCTGCACACACTTTTGGACACTGGACACTTTTGGATTGTGTGAGGCCCAATGAATATCTGAGCGCTATGTGACAGGCTCGATGGCACAGCTGTGACCAAAGTGACTAGAGGATAAGAGAGATTTTGAATCTCTGCACACACTTTTGGACACTGGACACTTTTGGATTGTGTGAGGCCCACTGATATCTGAGCGCTATGTCACAGGCTCGATGGCACAGCTGTGACCAAAGTGACTAGAGGATAAGGGAGATTTTGAATCTCTGCACACACTTTTGGACACTGGACACTTTTGGATTGTGTGAGGCCCAATGAATATCTGAGCGCTATGTGACAGGCTCGATGGCACAGCTGTGACCAAAGTGACTAGAGGATAAGGGAGATTTTGAATCTCTGCACACACTTTTGGACACTGGACACTTTTGGATTGTGTGAGGCCCACTGATATCTGAGCGCTATGTGACAGGCTCGATGGCACAGCTGTGACCAAAGTGACTAGAGGATAAGGGAGATTTTGAATCTCTGCACACACTTTTGGACACTGGACACTTTTGGATTGTGTGAGGCCCACTGATATATGAGCGCTATGTCACAGGCTCGATGGCACAGCTGTGACCAAAGTGACTAGAGGATAAGGGAGATTTTGAATCTCTGCACACACTTTTGGACACTGGACACTTTTGGATTGTGTGAGGCCCAATGAATATCTGAGCGCTATGTGACAGGCTCGATGGCACAGCTGTGACCAAAGTGACTAGAGGATAAGGGAGATTTTGAATCTCTGCACACACTTTTGGACACTGGACACTTGGATTGTGTGAGGCCCACTGATATCTGAGCGCTATGTGACAGGCTCGATGGCACAGCTGTGACCAAAGTGTCTAGAGGATAAGGGAGATTTTGAATCTCTGCACACACTTTTGGACACTGGACACTTTTGGATTGTGTGAGGCCCAATGAATATCTGAGCGCTATGTGACAGGCTCGATGGCACAGCTGTGACCAAAGTGACTAGAGGATAAGGGAGATTTTGAATCTCTGCACACACTTTTGGACACTGGACACTTTTGGATTGTGTGAGGCCCAATGAATATCTGAGCGCTATGTGACAGGCTCGATGGCACAGCTGTGACCAAAGTGACTAGAGGATAAGGGAGATTTTGAATCTCTGCACACACTTTTGGACACTGGACACTTTTGGATTGTGTGAGGCCCAATGAATATCTGAGCGCTATGTGACAGGCTCGATGGCACAGCTGTGACCAAAGTGACTAGAGGATAAGGGAGATTTTGAATCTCTGCACACACTTTTGGACACTGGACACTTTTGGATTGTGTGAGGCCCACTGATATCTGAGCGCTATGTCACAGGCTCGATGGCACAGCTGTGACAAAAGTGACTAGAGGATAAGGGAGATTGGATTGCTTTTAAAAAAGCAGTTTGCGGAGCAGTGGGTAAACAGCAATGCAGGAATGTCAGGAAGCCTTAGAAGGCAGCCCAACAACCAACACCACTGATACACCACTATATAGCCTCCCCTTGCACTGCACACACAGTGACTGGTGTGTTGTGCAGGCCAAATCGCTAGCAGCAGAAGCAGTTTTTTTGTCTTCTTCCCTGCCTAACGCTCTCCCTACAGAATCAGCAACCTCTCCCTATACTGAGATCGGCAGAAGTAAGATGGCGGTCGGCGTGCACGCCCTTTTATACCCCCTGTGACGCCCACCAAAGCAAGCCAATCACTTGCATGCCCTTCTGAAAGATGGTGGTGACCCCTGCCTATGTCATCACATTGCCCACAGTGTCCGTGGATCCTGATTGGCTGAAAAAGAGCGCAAAACAAACTTTTGAAACGCGACTTTGGCGCGTAAGTCGCCGACCTCGTGGCCGACCTCATCCTAGGGTCGGGTTTCGTTTCATGAAACCCGACTTTGCCAAAAGTCAGCGACTTTTGAATTTTTTCGACCCGTTTCGCTCAACTCTACTTGCAACCCTTTCCTGATAAATAAAAAAAATAAAGAGAAAACATAGCAAGGAAACCATAGCGTCCCTGCAGGACCTCTGGTCCAGGTAGAGCAGCAAAAGGTCATCCACGTACTGTAATAGTACAATCAGCGGATGAGGTGATTGCCACTACTCAAGAATCCCTGCCGTCACTGCTGAATAAATGGCAGGGGATTTCTTTCCCCCTTTGTGGGAGGACTGTCCAACAATATTGTTCACCTTTATGAGTAAAGGAGAAAGATACTGACAGTCAGGGTGCAGGGGTACAGAGAAAAATGCACCTGTTAATTCAATGACTGTGAAACATTTTGACATCACTGGGATCTGTGACAGTATAGTGTGTGGATCAGGGACGATTGAGGTCACACGCTCTGTAACATCATTAATAGCCCTTAAGTCATGAACCATTCTGTAAGTGTCAGCAAACCCTTGAGTCCTTTTTTTTCCTAATAGAATACAAAGTGGTGTCACAGGGGGAAGATCTTTGCAGTCCAGGGGGGTTTCTTTGCACCAGAACCCCTGCCTTAACATACTCTCTAATATCTCTGCTCGGGCAATTGATTTGGCTAGGCTCAAGGGGTATTGCTTAAAACAAGGAGGAATGGTTCCCATTTTTTTTTCCCCATTTAATCATGACAGGGGGAATGGGCAGCCGACCCACATCATTTTCCCCCCTTGCCCAGTGTCTGGCACCTGTCCCATTTCCTCATCCTCACTGTCCCATTTCCTCATCCTCAGGCATTTTGGTGTCAGGTGTTAGTTTCACGCTTTTGTCATATATACCATTGCCGCAATCTTACACAAATGTTTATCTGAGAGGGGACTTGTGACTGTAATACCCTCAGGAGAGTACTGTATGATGGCCGGGATCGCACTCAGCACATCTGCTCCCAGTAAATTCATAGGGGTATTGTCACTAACAATAAGGTTTGTAAGTACCACAATTCCAGCACCTCACTGTTTCTATGTCCTTAGGTCCCTTATTACATCTCCACTGTTTTCCTTGTGTTCCAGCATACATGACAGGTCGTCTTATTGTCCTTGTTTGCTCAACTCCTTTAGCTACCATAAGGAGGTCTTTCGGATCTACATATCTCCATTCAGGTCTGGCTGTCTGTACTGCGTCTCGTAAGTCTTTGTTCATACCGTCAATGAATGCATTCACCAGTATTCTAACATCAAGTGGGTTTATGCAAATGTACCCCATGTCTGCCCATTTCAGCTGTAACCGTCCAAAGTACATCTCTACACTCTCTCCTTTTTGCTGTGTCACGTCAGTCAGGAGAACGGACTGCTTTGATTGTTTCACTATAGCCCATTGTTTTAGTGACTCACAGTATGTCTCCCCAGATCGTGCAGATTTATCATCCATGCCCCAAGCCTGATTCTTTGTCACATCTGTGTGTGTCTTAATTATATATCCTAGTGCGTCACCTGCCTTTAAACTCACCAACCTCTCTAGGTCTGCCCAGGTACACTTATATGTCTGCTGTATTTCCTTTATGTGTCTGTAAAACGGGAATGATTGGTGTTCAGGGTCAGGCAACTGCTTCAACAAAGCTAGCTGGTCAGAGGGGCTCCAGGGACAATACACCTGCATCTTTCTTATTCTAGTCGCACTTCTAGGTCCTGATGGGGTTGGTCGTCTGATGTCTACTGTCAGCTTACTCCTCGAAGGTCAATGTCCCCACTACCCACTATCCACACTATTATGTCAGCTTCTTATGATCTTGTCTGGACAGGATTTAGTGCAACTCGCTTAGGTCAGTAGCACAGGTCACACAAGTAGCTATTCAGTCTGGGTTTGTCTGAGTCTGATCACAGTGTTTACAAGTCCATCTGTTTTGTCTGGGTCTCTGGTTAAATTTTGTCAATCAAAACATTCATAATACACCTTCCATACTGCTGCACATTCATTCTCAAGCATCATTTATTCACTTGCTATTTTCTTCCCTTGTCTGTGCCTTTTTGTACATCCAAACATTCACACTCTGGTATTTTTGCCTTTTTAAATATTGGTCCAACCTGTTTCACTGCTTCCTTTCTTCTCTGTTTTTTACAATTTGCATAGCTGTCTTGGATCTCATTGGGGCACCGACTGTACACAGAAAAAATTGCCATGGCTTCAACCTTTTTCTGCCGACAGCTCACCTTTCTTCTGAAATGCCCTCCCAGTGTGTCTGGACCTCTGTCTTACATGCCACACTTAGCAAGTCAGAGAGAGCCTGCCAAGGTGTAGCGGGAAGGCTCCTTGCCTCTCACCCGGTAGACCTACAGGATGTAATGGGAAGGCTCTCTGCCTCTCACCTGCTAGATCAGCTGACTAGATAGGAATAGGACTTTTTCCTTCTAGCCAAGCTCCATGTATTGTGGGAAGGCTACTTCAACTTAGACAGCTCACCTTTCTTCTGAAATGCCCTTCTGTGTGTCTGGATCTCTGCCTTACAGCCCACACATAGCAGGTCAGAGTGAGCCTGCCAAGGTATATCCAGAGGGCTCCTCGCCCTCGCCTCTCACCCACAACAAAAAACCCGCTGACTAAAGTAAGAAGGCCCAGGTGTGATAGGCCTCTGACCTACTTTATCAGCCGTACAGTCGGCTACCTCCTCTGTTGATACACAATTTGCTATACAAATCAATCACACAACTAGAAGCAGGTTCAAACACATTAATGACCAAACAATCACTTACAATTACCAAACAATCACTTACAATGACCAAACAATCACTTACAATTACCAAACAATCACTTATAATGACCAAACAATCACTTACAATTTCCTTCTAAATTAGGCACCATATTTTACTTTTAACTTCCAACTTCAATTAAGTACTGTTGCTTTAAAATGCACAAATCTTTCAGCGTGTACCTTACGGATAGAATTACAGAGAATTTTGAGCACAGCTCACACTCAGCAGAGATAAGAGCGAAGGGAGAAGAAAAACTGCGCAACGGCATCATTCCCCCCTCCCATCAGAATGCAGCGTCGTCCTTCACAGAATTCCATAGTTCTTTAGACTTATCAAAATCAATTTCTACAAAGAAACTCAAAATCACGGGATTTCACTGTAAGAGCAGATAACTGTATAATGAGATTAACCATGCCTTGCCCTTTTTCTGGCCAAATGCATTCAGGAAACTTTACAATGTAATGCCACATATAACACGAGCTATATCATTACTCAATTCATTCAGTCTCAGATGTAGATTTGAAATATCTATAACGCATCTGTCCGGGATTTCCCCACAACTAGAAAGGTAACAATCTCTTGACACAAAAATGATGTGTGATGATTCATTCATACGTACTCATTCAGGGATTTTTTTATACTCAATTACTCATCTCTCATCTTATTCAGAGGTTCTCATAGACATATATACAAGGATTCACACAGCCTGACTATCTTGCACTTTGGATTTGATTGACACTTTAACCTACAGCAGTGTCCACTGACTCTCCGAGAACACCAAAGCCAACTTCTTAAACAAGAAACATTGAAAACCAGAGCAACCAAAAACCACAGCCTTATACAAATTTACTGGCAATCCAAAAAAAACACTGCACAGAGTCTATCCCAGACTTTGTGCTACACAGTACACCAGTACACAACCAGTTAGTATATTAGTATATTGCCAGAACAGTTTAACAGATAATACAGATGACAATTATTATCTTATTACTCTATTATTCAACTCTCATACAGACATACTCACCACTCACTGGTGATGTGGGTTCTTTTGAACCGTGTTTGTACAGTCTTACCCAGAGATATGTAGACATTCTTAGAAAGGTTGCAGATGCAGAATCAATGTAAGAATAAATGTTCTCACCTGCTGCAGCCTGGATTCTGCATTTTCAACCTCCCTGGAAACTCCCACATACGGATTCCGAATAGGCTGGTTTCCACGGTCCCCGTTGGGCGTCAAAACTGTCGTAGCTGCTTTTGTTCTGACCAAGCGTCAGCTGTCCAGATCACCAGTGAGTCCGAATTGTGAGGTTTTTCGCCCTTTCTGTTGCAAGCGCTTGGAGACAAAGAGACTTCAACACACAAGCCGTGGTCAAATCACTTTATCTGACGTAAGAAATACAAGACATGTTTTTATACCATTTACAACAATATGTGACTCTATGGAGCTCATTTGGCCCCCACCATCACCTCAGGGTCGTACCTTGTTTACATTGTACCCAGAACACGTTGTTGAGAACAAATATGAAAACAAGTATAGTTTCCTTGAAGACAGAGACTACTAGTCTACATAAGAATAATTCTAGCAATAATAAGGCAAAAGGCAATTGAAGTCTTAAAGGCATTTAAAGGGATATAAAAGCAAACCATTAACTCTTCCTTTGGAGTTTGTTTTATGGACACTGAACCACAGGACTTGTGTGTGGTCAAAAACTTTTACCATTTGCCCGGGAATGGACCATGGACGTTGATGCTGGACTTATCATCATAGGACCATTTTTGAAGCACTTGGTTTTTGTACATTTTTCATTTTTAAATCTTGTACAATTGTTATTATTGTAACTGTTTATATGTTATTCATGTTTTTGTTCAGCCCAGGAGTGCTGACTTGCACTAGGGGGGAATGTGGTACCCCAGGAGTATGGCCGCCACAGTGGCTTTGCCTTCCTCCAGGGGAGGGTAATGCCAGGCTTGGAGGCAATGATGGGTCTCTCTCGCAGTCAATCCATATATGCAACACAGTTCCACTCCAGGCTAGCAGGGGGAACTCTGAACCAGGATTAAGGGGAGGGGTGCCCTCTGAGGGCCAAGAGGAAGGAGTCGTTAGTTAGTCTGCGGAGGGTGAAGCGTGCAGACGTGTAGGAAGAAGCTGGAGGTTGAGCTGCGGAAGGCGAGCTCCCTCAGCTGAGAGCGCACGAACTGGAGCCTGGTCTCCACGGCTGTACGGAAACTAAGGGTCCTACAGCAGATACCAGAGGAGTAGGAGGCTGTAAATGCCCTACTCCCATCTAAGACTTGAGGCACAACATCAGCTTGGATAGAGAGCCAGGACTCAGAGAAGGGAGTCCCCGAGAGAGGCTACAGCTGTCTGCCGTGCAAGTACGGTTCTTGGGAACATCTGACAGGAGGAACTTCAGAGTAACTTAGTACTGGAGTACTTCATCCAAAAAGCGTTAGGAAGGAGACTGCACAGCCCGTCTGCTGAGAGAGAATCCCTGAGTTGCTTCCAGGCTAGCCTGCTCAAATACCATCTGTAATCACGACCCTGGACTGCAGTTATCAAGTAAAGGTACAGAAATTGCACCCTGCTGTGTCTTGTCTGCTTCCTACCTTTCCGGCACTGCTACATCCCCGTGCCAACCACATCTACACTGCCCTGGGACTATAGCTTCACCTGTGGGGAGCTATTACATCTTTGCTGCACCATACCATCAGTCCCAGCGGATCTGTCTGCCGCGTCGGCTTAACATCTTCCTTGCCGAGCATCACAGGTGGCATCACGAACTATTCCATTCCATTAGCTACATTTCCCCATTACTTGGGCTCCCAGGGCTACGGACCGGGTCACCGCGGCTGTGACACATCCCCCTGACACCGGCCCTGTACCGAGTACCCCACAGCCCTGGCAGGGAGACCCATATACCCTTATTGATGTCCCTCAGTGTTCTCGCCATCAATACCCCTTTCATTGCCATTATAAAATATGATTCTACCACAAATGTCCCCATTGACAAAGAGTATGATATCACTACAGTGAACAATTTCACCCCACAGTCCCCCACACGTAGAGAATGATGAATACACAGAGTCTCCAGCAAAGAATAACACCTCCACAGTGCCCCAGCATTGCATACTATCCTCCATTAGGATGTCATCATATTTCCCCACTCACAATATCATGGCCCTCACAGAGTTTGATGGCCTCTCGCTCAGTATGATGCTCCTGCTCAGCATGATGCCACCACTCAGTATGATGGACCACACTCAGTTTGATGCCCACAGAGTATCATGGTCTTCATACAGTATAAATGACCCCCAATTATACTCACTTAGTATGATGGTACATTCCCCCACACAGAGTAATGACCCCTAAAGTCCCTTACTCAGTATGATAGTCCTTACAGCCTCTCACTCAGTATGATGGTCCCAACAGACCCTCACTCAGTATGATAGCCCCTATAGCCTTCCACTCAGTATGATGGCTACACAGTATCATGGTCTTCACACAGTATGATGACTTCTTAGTATGATGCTCCCACAGCCCCTACTCAATATGTTGACCCTCATAGCCTCTCACACAGTAGTATAATCGCCTAACAGACCCTAACTCAGTATGATGGTTCTTACAGACCCCCAAAGTCCAATGCTCAGTATAATGGCCCCCACACAGTATGATGATTCCCACAGCCCTCACACAATATGATGCCCCTTCACCCTCTCAATATGTATGATGGTCCCCAATTCACCTCACTTAGTATGCTTGCCCCAACAGCACCCCACACAGTATGATGGCATCCCAATTGCCTTCAATGGTACCCACATTTCCCCACATAGTATAATGGCCCCTAAAGCCCCTCACTTAGTATGATAGCATCTACAGCCTCTCACTCGCTCAGTGTGATGGTTATTACAGACCCCTACACAGAATGATGTCCTCCACAGTCCTCACTCAGTATAATGGTCCCCACAGCTCCTCATTCTGTATCATGACCTCCACAGCCCCTTACTCAGCATAACGGCCCCCATTGCCCCTTGCTCAGTATGATTGCCTCATAGCCACTCCCTCAGTATAAAGGCCCCCACAGTTCCTCATTCAGTATAATTTCACCCACTCAGTATGATGTTTCCACAGCCCCTGCACAGTATGATGCCCCCAGAGTCCCTCACTTACTATCATGGCCCCCATAGTACCTCACTCAGTATGATGGCACCAAAGCCTTTCACTCAGTATGATGGCCGCACACACTATTATAAGTCCTTGTATTGTCCCACTTTCCCAACTCATTTTAAGGCCCTGAATTGTCTTTTTCCCCTTCATCATTTCATGGCCCCCACAGCACCTCACTCATTATGATGGCCCCAAAGCCTTTCACTCAGTATGATGGCATCACATTCCCGCACTCTGATGATAAGCAGTATAATGGGCCCCACAGTCCCACACATAGTATGATGGCTCCCACAACCCCCACACAGTATGATGCATCCCTAAACCATTCCCTCAGTATGATGTCCCTCACTTAGTATGATGGCCACCACTCAGTATATTAGTTCCCACAGCCCCCTAACAGTTTGCTGCCCCCAGAGTCCCTCACTTACTATCATGGTCCCCACAGTACCTCACTCAGTATGATGGTACCAAAGCCTTTCACTCAGTATGATGGCCGCACAAACCATTATAAGTCCTTGTATTGTCCCCCTTCCCCAATTTATTTTAAGGCCCTGAATTGTCTCTTTCCCCTTCATCATTTCATTATATGGCCCTGTATTTTCCTCTCCCTTCCTCAATTCATTATAAGGTCTTTCATTCCATGGTCCCCCTCTCAAATTCATTACAAAGCCCGAGCCTTCCTTCCCCCATTGTGCTCTTCCCCACTATGTTTAGAAAAAAATCATTCACCAATCTAGATGATCCTTTATGGCGCCATTTCCTTCCTTTTCTGGCAGGTGGGTACTAAATGACTCAGTTGGTATGGTGACATCATCGCACCAGCTGAGTCATAGAGAAGGTGACAAGCAGAAACCTAAGCTTCATTGCTAATTTACTTTCTATTTCCGGGAAAAGAATGCTCACCACCTGGTGATCCGTGCCGCTAGTGGAAATGAAAAAGAATGCAATGAAGGCACATAGTGGTGGGCCACATTGCCCTCATTATAAGCTACAGATACACAGGTCGCCTGGTCCCCCTTACACCTAGGGGCCATGGTGCAGCTGCACTGGCGGTATGTCCTTGGAGATAACCATGGTTAACAAAATAAATTGATTTCAACTGCCAGACCCCTTTTAAGGCAGAGATCACACTTTCAAGAAACATGGCCGAGTCTCGCATGTTAATACCCGGCACTACCAACGGCACTCGGGAGCGGAGCGTGCGGCTGCATATATTGCTAGGTGACATTAAGCCGGGTTAATAATGGAGAGGTGTCAATAAGACACCTATCCTTAATTAATCCTATAGTAGTAAAGGGTTAAAAAAGACACACACATTAATTAAAAATTATTTTAATGAAATAATTACACAATTAGGTCAGGCGGGGACTTCGTGCAGCCTCACTGGCTACCGCTGACGTCACTGAGCCTGCGCGGAGTCCCGGCCTGACCTGAGGTGAACTGACAGCGTGAGAAAAAGTTCAAAAACTTTCCCATGCTAGTCAGTTCATCTCCGGTCAGCCGGGGAGCCTGGTAAGATATGATTTCATTCATTCTGCAGTGGTTTACAGCCGGGCTGGTAGCATTAGCACTGGTCCCTGTTGCAAATTAGTTAACCCCTTGAGATGGATTGCAGTGGGGGACCTGACTAAACTGCGGAGAGGTATGGATATTGTTGGTTTTTTATTTATTTATTTTTTTTACAGGAGAACAAGGGATTCAGTTGGATTGGCAGCATAATAAATTTGGTCAAAAACTTTGTGTAATTATTTCATTAAAATAATTTTTAATTAATGTGTGTGTCTTTTTTTAACCCTTTACTACTATAGGATTAATAATGGATAGGTGTCTTATTGACACCTCTCCATTATTAACCCGGCTTATTGTCACCTTTCAATAGCAAGGTGACATTAACCCATGAACCACCGATAAAGGCAATGGGAATAGAGAGGCTAAGTGCCGGAATTGGCGCATCTTATAGATGCGCCTTTTCTTGGGTGGGTGGGGGCAGATGTTTTTTTTAGCCAGAGGGGCCCAAAAACAATGGTCCCTCTCTAGCCTATTAATATCTGCCCTCACTCACTGGCTTTCCCTCTCTGGCAGAGAAGATTGAGCGGGAGCCCACGCAATTTTTTTCCGTGATTACAGCCTTAAATTTAACCCCTAGAGTTCCAAATTTTTCCTAACACAAACAAATAAATAAATTGAATAAACACGGACATATATAAATTGTTTTGATATGCATGGTTTATTATATGTAAACCATGTGTCATATCATGTCGGGTTCTGTAATGATTTTACAGAATTCGGTTATTGATTTAACGGCTATTATGTTATGTACAACTCTATGAAATATAAAAATACTGTATATATACATGTGTCTCAATGACATGTATATATATATATATATATATATATGCAACCCCTGGCAAAAATTATGGAATCACCGGCCTTGGAGGATGTTCATTTAGTTGTCTAATTTTGTAGAAAAAAAGCAGATCACAGACATGGCACAAAACTAAAATCAATTCAAATGGCAACTTTCTGGCTTTAAGAAGCTCTAAAAGAAATCAAGAACAAAAAATGTGGTAGTCAGTAATGGTTACTTTTTTTAAATCAAGCAAAGGGGAAAAATTATGGAATCACTCAATTCTGAGGGAAAAAATTATGGAATCATGAAAGACAAACCAACAAAAAAATACTCCAACACATCACTAGCATTTTGTTGCACCACTGCACCACCTATGGCTTTTATAACAGCTTGCAGTCTCTGAGGCATGGACTTAATCAGTGTCAAACAGTACTCTTCATCAATCTGGCTCCAACTTTCTCTGATTGCTGTTGCCAGATCAGCTTTGCAGGTTGGAGCCTTGTCATGGACCATTGTCTTCATCTTCCACCAAAGATTTTCAATTGGATTGAGATCCGGACTATTTGCAGGCAATGACATTGACCTTATGTGTCTTTTTTCAAGGAATGTGTGCACAGTTTTTGCTCTATGGCAGGATGCATTATCATCATGAAAAATGATTTCATCATCCCGAAACTTCCTTTCAATTGTTGGGATAAGAAAAGTGTCCAAAATATCAACATAAACTTGTGCATTTATTGAAGATGTAATGACAGCCATCTCCCCAGTGCCTTTACCTGACATGCAGCCCCATATCATCAATGACTGTGGAAATTTGCATGTTCTCTTCCAGCAGTCATCTTTATAAATCTCATTGGAACGGCACCAAACAAAAGTTCATCGTTTCATCACTGAACATGACTTTCATCCAGTCATCCACAGTCCACGATTGCTTTTCCTTACTGTATCATTACACATAACGATGTCCCAGCGATCCCACCCACGATCCGACGTGGATGGGATCGCTGGGACATTGTTAGCTGATCGCTGGTGAGCTGTCACATAGACAGCCCCTCCAGCGATCAGGACCAGCGAGCACGCTGGTTACCAATGTAAACATCGGGTTTCTAAGGGCGTGCACTGCAGGCAGGGCGGGAGGTGGCGGCAGAGCGGCGCAGACAGACCGGCGTTGCTCTTCTATCTGCTACTCCGGTCTGACAGACAGGATTAACAGATAGCATAGCTACTCCGGTCTGTGCGCCGCTCTGCCTCCACCTCCCGCCCTGCCTGCACTGCACGCTGGTATCTAGGGTAAACATCGGGTTTCTAAGGGCCCCGCAGCCCTTAGAAACCCGATGGTTACGTTAGTAACCAGCGTGCAGCGTCGCTCATCGCTGGCTCCTGCTGCCACACGCAGCGATGCGCGCTGGCCAGCGGGAGACCAGCGATGAAAAAACGGGCCAGGACGATCCAGCACGATCAGTGATACCCTGTGGGGGGGCAGATCGCTGCTGGATGTCACACACAGCGATCTCGCTGGAGAGATCGCTGATGTGTCACAAAATCAGCGATCTCCCCAGCGAGATCGCTGTGTGTATCGGGCCCTTTAGCCCATTGTAACCTTGTTTTTTTCTGTTTAGGTGTTAATGATAGCTTTCGTTTAGCTTTTCTGTGTGTAAATTCCATTTCCTTTAGGTGATTTCTTACAGTTCCGTCACAGACGTTGACTCCAGTTTCCTCCCATTTGTTCCTCATTTGTTTTGTTGTGCATTTCCTGTTTTGGAGACATATTGCTTTAAGTTTCCGGTCTTGACGCTTTGATGTCTTCCTTGGTCTACCAGTATGTTTGCCTTACCAACCTTCCCATGTTGTTTGTATTTGGTCCAGATTTTAGACACAGCTGACTGACAACAACCAACATCTTTTGCAACATTGCATGATGATTTACCCTCTTTTAAGAGTTTGATAATCCTCTCCTTTGTTTCAATTGACATCTTTCGTGTTGGAGCCATGATTCATGTCAGTCCACTTGGTGCAACAGCTCTCCAAGGTGTGCTCACTCCTTTTTAGATGCTGACTAACGAGCAGATCTAATTTGATGCAGGTGTTAGTTTTGGGAATGAAAATCTACAGGGTGATTCCATAATTTTTCCCTCAGAATTGAGTGATTCCATAATTTTTTCTCTATGCTTAGTTTAAAAAAAGTAACCATTACTGACTACCACATATTTGGTTCTTGATTTCTTTTAGTGTTTCTTAAAGCCAGAAAGTTACCATTTGAAATGACTTTAGTTTTGTGCCATGTCTGTGATCTGCTTTTTTTCTACAAAATTAAACAACTGAATGAACTCCTCCAAGACCGGTGATTCCATAATTTTTACCAGGGGTTGTATATGTATTCTATGTGTATATATCTATTCTTTCTATTCTTTATTAAACATGTCAGTGTGATTTTACTGTATAGCGCAATGAATTGCCGGCTTTTGTTAAAGGACACCGGTGCGTATTTCTCGCAAGTCACACGTCTGGTCCATGTGTAATCCACATTTTTCTCGCCCCCATAGACTTGCATTGCCGTTTTACGGGCGTAATACAGTGTAAATCACAGCTTGCTGTGATTTTCTCAGCACGTATAATACGGCAGAGAAATAATCAGCTGATGGGAGCTGCGCCATAGATTAACTTTGGGACAAGTGCAATGCGATTTTTTGGCTCATAGCACTCGTCCATATTTCTTGCTAGTGTGACTCCGGCCAAATGATGTACTCAGGTCAAATTAAGGCAGCTCTTAAAATCAGAGTAAATTGAAATTTTGTGATCAAATTCATTTTCATGGCAAATAATAATTTTGCATTACTTTGCAATCCACCTGATCACTTGTCATAACACTCTAGAATTAATGCAAACTACCACCACAGAGACAGAAATGTCTCAAAATGTTTGGCTATGACTCTACTAATAATTTTCATGTATTTTGGATTTTTTCTACCATTATAAATGAAACATTGAAAATATATGGTAGAATGGTAAGTCCGCAAGGACAGGGTCCTCTCCCTTCTGTACCAGTCCGTCACTGTAGGTTTGTTTACTGTTAACGATATCTATAACTTTGTATGTAACGATATCTATAACTTTGTATGTAACCCCCCATGGAATTAATGGCGCTATATCTATAATAATAAATGCCCTAAGCAGCTTCCGGTTGTAACAACTTCCGTCCAGTTGTAACCGGTGACGTCACCGCACACCTCTTTCCATGTTAACCCTCAACACACCACTCCTCCTCAACACACACACTCCTCTCACCTTTCACCATCTCCACTCACATCCACTCACTCTTTCACTCCACATACGACCCTTTCTCTCACTCCGTCTCTCATACTCACGCCGTCATTGCCGCTGATCCACAATCCCCGACATCTTCTTCCGCCGGTGCCATCCTGGATCCAGACGTCCTCCACGCCGGCGACATGTTCTTGCGGCGACGCCATTTTGGATCGGCGAAATCCCGCAATAGTCAAGATGGTGTCGCCGCAAGAACATGTCGCCGGCGTGGAGGACGTCGGGATCCAAAATGGCGTCTGCGAAATCTCGCGAGATTTCGCCAACGCCATTTTGGATCCCGACAGCATCCACGCCGGCGACATGTTCCTGCGGCGACGCTATTTTGGATAAGCAAAATCCCGCGATACTCAAGATGGCGTCGCCGCAAGAACATGTCGCCGGCGAGGACGACGTCGGGATCGAAAATGGCGTCGGCGAAAACTCGTGAGATTTCGCTGACGCCATTTTGGATCCCAACGTCGTCCACGCCAGTGACATGTTCTTCCGGCGACGCCATCTTGAGTATCGCGGGATTTCACGATACTCAAGATGGCGTCGCCGCAAGAACATGTCGCCGGCGTAGACAACGTCTGGATCCAGGATGGCACCGGCGGAAGAAGATGTTGGGGATCGTGGAGCAGCGGCGATGACGGCGTGAGTATGAGAGACAGAGTGAGAGAAGGGGTCGTATGTGGAGTGAAAGAGTGAATGGAGATGGTGAAAGGTGAGAGGAGTGTGTGTGTTGAGGGTTAACATGGCAAGAGGTGTGATGCTATCGCATCCTCCCGATGCGATAGCATCGGGCCATAATCTAGTAAATAAATAATAATAATAATATGGTTGTACTGGCTAGACATGGTCATTTCAGAAATGTATGCCAGAGGTATACTGTATCTCATCAATATTAGATTGGTGGAGGTCCAACATCCAGCACCTCTACCGATCAGATGTTCTCAGTGTTGCAAGGCAATTGAATGTTAGCAATTACAGAGCCCCCTCAACAGTGTAGTGGCCGCTGTTGAGTACTGCAGATCCACCCCTATTCAGGCAGTGCAAACTACACAGTTTCCAGTAAGAAACCTATAAACAGATTTTCATACACTGACTTTTTGTAGCCTTTTTGACCTATCCAAGTTATAATGAATAAAATACTTTGTTTTTATTGCCAGCTACTAGTGTAGTTCCATCACAAAATGAGATTTATAGCAAGAGATATTTTATCACTGATATTCTATTAAGTAATGAAATCAAGTACTACATCTGCTACTAATGTAAGGCCAATGCTCTAACAGATATTGAAAAAGTATGTTTACTCTTTTACTATGATCCACCTTGGGAAGAGGCTGAGGGAGATAGAGGAGGAGAGAGAAGAGACTGCTTTAGTGTATTTTCACACTTTTTGCGCATTTGCCGCGTTTTTCCCATGTTTTTTTTCATTCATTTTTGGCATGAAAAATGTGGAATTTCACTGTGATGGCAAATTGAATAAGATAATCTGAAGGAAAAAATGGATAAAAAGCCCTATAAAAAGTATGGCAAAAAAGCACGATATTTATGTGTCCTTTTTTTTTACGTAGAAATGTCTGCAACAAATACTTAACGTGTGCACATACCTTTATCGTTTCTTTATGTGTGTGTAAGAGATAGGAGGGCACAAGGTCTCCTCCTATAGCTGTGTGTAGGAGTATGGGAGTGAGACTATCCACAGTTGTATGAAGGAATCTTACACCGTTCATAGATGTCAATGTTTTTGTCGCTAAAATAGAAACATTTTATTATTACCTAACGTATATTTTGGTATGTTTTATATTGTATCTTATTAATTCATGAGGTAAGGCAACATGGTGGCTCAATGGTTAGCACTGCAGCCTTGCAGTGCTGGGGTCCTGGGTTTATCCCACCAAGGACAACATCTGCAAGGAGTATGTATGTTCTCCCCGTGTTTGCGTGGGTTTCCTCTGGGTACTCTCGTTTCTACCCACATTCCAAAGACATACTGATAGGGAATGTAGATTGTGAGTCCCATCGGGGACAGAGATGATAATGTATGTAAAGTGCTGTGGAATTAATGGTGCTATATAAATGGGTAAAATAAATATTACTCTTTAAATGTAAACTTTCTTTTTAAAAAATCCTTAATTTACAGACTCTCTTGATTGATAGTAAAGTGAATCTGCCAAGATAATCAACCCACCCAAACCGCTTATATTGTCATGGAACAAATTCTTGTCTTTAATTATAAAATCTGCTTTGTAATAGAAAAATGTACTTTTAGCCCATATAAAAGTGATGGTAAGGTGCTCTGGGCATGATTGGAGCACTTTCTGAACCTCTACCTCTCTAGCTCTATAACCCCCGGCCTAGTGGATTGCCCGAGCCGGTTCTTCGGTTCTTAAGGGGATGTGTCACAGCAGCGGTGACCCGGTCCATGGCCCTGAGCGTCCAATTAAAGGCATAGTGAAAAAGGGATAAAGTTTATAAAGTTTATAATAAAGTGTTCGTGACGTCACCTGTGGTATTCGGTCAGGGGATTGACGCTGCTATGCAGATCCACTGGGTTGGTGACAGGGCAGCAGAGATGGTTAAGGCTACTTTCACACATCAGGTTTTCGGCGTCAGGCGCGATCCGGCGTCGTGCCGGAATGCCGGATCCGGCAAATGTTTTGTAAAACCTGATGTGCCGGATCCGGTTTTCTGCCGGATCCGTCTTGTTCTTGACAGACAAAACCGGATCCGTCTCATCCGGTTCATCCGTTTTTCTATCCGTTTTTCGACGGATTACGCCGGATCTGGTTTTTAAAATTGACCCTTGTGGCCTTCCGAACGGGATTGGCTACTGGAAAACTATATATAGCATGTTCCTACAGCCCTTCTTTGACAGGTTGTAGAGGAGAAAGTGCAGGTTGGAGAGAAGAGCAAGTTACTGGCGAAGATGGATGTTGTCATTGGAAATATTACCACTAGAAGTTCTGTGACGGTTTCAGTAATGAGGGACAATTTTGCACTATACTTTATGTCACCTCAAGGCAGAGTACACTGGCAGGATGACAGAGTGTGAAAGATTTGTGCCCTAACCAAACTTGTGTACCTTCTGGACCAACAGTATATACCTTTGCCAACCAAAGTTGGCTATCTTGTCATGGTCTTACTATTTTTAGCTTTAGGCCACAGGTGTGTACCTGGTTGTGTTTTATGCAAAGTATTTCACCTTTTAACAAAAGTTGTGTACATTGTTAGGGAATCACCAACAATAAACACAACTTTTCAGGTGAAATACTTTGCTTCAAACACAACCAGGAACACAACTGTGGCAAAAAGCTAAAATTTACCCACAGTTATATACCTGGTTTTGAATACCTTTTTACCTTTTAAATACCCTGTATTTAACCTTTTTTTTAAACATATTTCGCCGCAGAAAGAAATGACAGACAACCAGTGTAAACAATAATTTAACTTTTATTTAAAATATTTTTTTTGTGTAAACTGTTTTTAAAGTTAAAAAAACTTTTTTAATAAAGGTTTGAAACCAACCAAATGGGCATTTTTATTACAAAAAAAACGTTATAACTCGGTGTAGTGTGCGGTGGAAATACTGCTGGAGGGGCTGCGGGACACTTCGACAATGGGAGTGTGGAGAGAGGACTGGGATCGTGGTGGGGAAGGAACAGTTAGAGGTGATGGTGTGGAAAAAGCTACAGAATGGGTGGACATGTGGGAGGCAGAAGAGGTGGTGGGCGGTGGAGTGGAGGGTTGGGCAGGGACTGTAGGAGCAGATGATGTTGATGGAAAGTTGTATGGGGAAGGAGTTTGGTACGGGGAAGGAGTTTGGTACGGGGAAGGAGTTTGGTACGGGGCAGGTTGCTGGAAGTGGGGAGATGTCTGGTACTGGGGAGGTTGCTGGTACTGGGAAGGTTGCTGGTACTGGTGAGGTTGCTGGTATGTAATAGGAGGGGGAGGATGGAAAGTGGCTGGAGGGGGTGCAGATGTAATAGGAGGGGGAGGATGGAAAGTGGCTGGAGGGGGTGCAGATGTAATAGGAGGGGGAGGATGGAAAGTGGCTGGAGGGGGTGCAGGTGGAGGAACTACAGTGGTGGGAGGTGGAGGTTGGGAGGTAACCTGCTGTAGAGCACCGTGGCACGAATGCATTACATGCATCTGCTGGGTAGGAGATAGTGTTGCCATGCGCTCCACAACAGACCTGAAAAAGGTGTGGTTTGGCGAAGATCTTGCTTCTGAATGCATGGTTTGCAGAAGTGTCTTCACCTCCAGAATGCTGGAGTTGATCTGCTGAAAGCCTGCGGAGATTTGCTCTGACAAGACTTTTAGACAGTTCTGGAAAGATGCATTCAGATGCAAGAACTCTGGCGCATAACTCTTTTCCTGACCCCTCTGCCGCTGCCGCCCAGTACCCGCAGGTGTACTAGAGGTGGCAGGGGCAGAAGGGTGGGGTAAAGGGAAAGCGATCTCCTCACCAGCAGCTTCATGTAATGTAGGCGGCCACGATGCTCCTGTGCTGGTGGATGGGACAGATGGGTCGAATGTGTGGGAAGGCTGGGAAGGTGCAGATGTACCGGGGCGGTCGAAGTGTCCCTCGGTGCCGGTCTCCTCAGGGATCGCCTCAGAAGGGTCCAATCGTGCAGGCTCCCGAGTGCTGCTCACCGTGCTGTGGAATAAAGAGAAAAAAAAACAATTAAAATACTGACATGGTATGGCCCTGGCTGAAAAAAAAAAGTTACATCTAACATTTTTTTTCACATGTGGTGTGTAATATTTACCTTCTAGTGACCATTGTTTCCCGGAGGAACGACAGGGCTTGTGCGTACTTGTACTTGCTCCTGCGTCCTCCAGATCCACTCGGGGCCCGCATCTCTTTATTGAACTCCTTCTTGAAACGATCCCTCACAGACCGCCACCGATTCACAATTCTGTTCCCTGAAACGAGAAAGGAGTGGTTAGTATACAACATCAGTGTTTCACAAACTCCAGTCCTCATGGTCCCCAGGGGTCATGTTTTCAGGATTTCCATAGTAAATAGAAATCCTGAACACATGATCCGTGGGGACCACGAGGACTGGAGTTCGGGAAACACTGGTTTACATCAAGCAACCGGTACTGTATATACTTACGCTCTTTAATCTGGGCCAGAACATCGAGGTCCTCCCAGCGGCCCACAAGGAGCGATCAGATTTCCTCCCAGAGTCGTCGGGTAACGATAAGGTCAGCGTGGCGGCGGTCAGCCATATTCCAGAGCGGCTCCCTTTCTCTGACGAGATCGATGAGGTGGTCCACATCGAGTCCTCCATCCTCACCGTCAGAGTCGGGAGCACGCTGTGAAGGCTGTTAAAGAAAAAGACAAAAATAACATAATTAGCCTCCACAAAAGAAATGAAATAAAAAGTGCAAAAAAACAAAGCAAAAATATTTATACTTACACGCTGGTGACCGCCGCGTTGCTGTCGCCGACGACCCTGGGAGGCACTGCGAGGACCTCTTGGCCGAGCACCAGATTGGGAAGACTAGAGAAGAAAACAAAAAATGTTATGTCTTTGGATGTAGGCATTTGTTTGCTGTGTGTGGTCTGCAGAACATTGTTTTCTATGTGTTGTGTGTAGTGTGATGTTGTGTTTCTGCGTTTGATGCAAAAAACTTACCAATTGTGAGCCCACTCCAGGTGTCTGTCCACCCCTTCCTTTTTCTTCTGGGAGCTCCTCTTCATCTTGTGAATCCTGTTTTGAAATAAAAGGCAATGAATTGACATATATTACAGAGATGATGGATTTTGGAAATAAAAACTTACCGTCAAACACTGACGATGCGAGGGAGGGCTCCCAGAAGATGATGTGCTGTCTTCCTGGTGGCCACACTCCATGCCTGTGGGTGGTGTTCCAGCTGCTGCCATTGCTGCTGCTGCTGCTGCTGCATCTATTGGGCGGCTGTTGAATAAAGAGAAACAAAGGGCCAATGAATATCTTGATATTCAATAGCCCTAGTTTGGAGGAATGGGGGATTTGATAATTACCGTCTCTCATCTGCTGCTGGCCTCCCCTCCTCAGCATGTTCCATTTGCTGCTCCATTTGGGGTGGTGGTGGTGCTGATGGTGCTGCAGTGGTCTCCTGCCTTCTCCTGCTGCGCTTGGTTGCTTTCTTGGGTGGCATGTTGGGTGTGGCTGTGGGTCCCACTGTCTTGCTTTTATATATGTCTTGTGGGCAGAGCTACTGAGCATGCTCAGACCAAAAAAACCGGATCCGGCCACCGGATCCGGCTTTCGCCGGATCAGGCACATTGCGGCGCTCATAGGCTTTCATTGTGTGAAAAAGACGGACGCGACACATTGCCGGATCCGGCGAAAACCGGATGAAACGCATGGCCATCCGGCGCGATCCGGCGCAAATGCAAGTCAATGGGGGGGAAACCGGATCCGGCATTGCATTTCGCCGGATCCGGTTTCTGTCAAAAGCGCCGGATCGCGCCTGACGGCGAAAACCTGATGTGTGAAAGAGGCCTAAGCTCTCCACAGGTAGAACTGAATCCCAGGGCAGTTTGGATGTAAATGTTAAAGGTGAGGTTGGTGAATGTGGTGCAGGGCAGTGACACAGGAATGATCGGAGGACACAGCTGGATGCAGTTTCTAAAAGTTTACTCACAGTTCTGGTGCGCACAGATGCCCACTTGGCGATGTGTCCTCCAGGTGAGGGGTCCAGCAAACTCCCAGATAGTTTGGAATACACCATTCCAGGACTCCTTTCTGTATGTTCCTCTCCCGACCATCTCACTGTACTGGTTTTCCTCCCTTCCTGCCCAACACCTCACAGTCAGTGTCTCGAGCCAGCAGCCACGGACCTTGTCGATCGACGTCCTCTCTGTGTCCCCTTGCTCCTATATGGGTGCCTTTTCAGCGAAATAACTGTGGTTGTGGCTGAAGCACCTAGAGGTACCCCTGCCTCCGGCTTGCTAGTCTAGTGATTCTCCACTGGTCTCAGGGGCCGGTATCCCACTGCGACCCAGTCCCTCCACCTGTTGAGGACAGGTGGATACGGGCCCCACGGATAGATCTCTCACTATCCATGGCCCTAGGACCCCTTCTTCTTCTCCACCTCTGGAGTCTTTCCCTTTCGTTCTTTCTTTCTTTCTTTCTTTCTTTCTTTCTTTCTTTCTTTCTTTCTTTCTTTCTTTCTTTCTTTCCTTTCTATTGTCTGGGGACAAGCTGCTGTCAGTCCCAGCTCCCCTTCCAGACTGTCCCTCTAATCTAATCGTTCTCTGATTACCACACTCTGACTCCTCCCTTTTCCTACCTTCTCCACCCACCCCCCCAACACCATTTACTGCCCAGCCTGGGATGAGACCATCCTCCCTTAGGGTACGTCCAGGGTGCCCTGCTGCAATAGTCTGTGCTGGGTGCAGGTGTTAGAGTCCTGGGTGGTGCTCCCTCCTTACCTGAGTGGGGTACCACACCTCTGGATGAGATGCAGTACCTCTGTGGTGACTGAACCCTCAGGGGCACCACACTAGCACTGCCTTCTTCTGTTTAATTTACCACACATTGGCGGAACTACACAGCTGTGATCTGTTAGTCAAGAAGAAAGGGGTGGTACTAGGCTGGGAAGAAAAGGCCTGGGAAGTCCTCTGATCATGCCTGAAGCACTTCAGCATAATTCAAGTGAATTAAAAATGGATTTTTCAGTTATGAAGAGACAGATTTTATTAATAAAGGTACAAATCAGCTAATCTTTATAAAGCTACATGACACTAAAAGCTGTTTGGGGGGGTTGATCGTCATGACAGATTCCCTTTAACGGATAAAGAATCTCTTGTTTTGTGGTGGGTACTGAACACAGCGTTATTTGATCAGTGGAAAAGAAAGATGTTAATTGCTGCAGACGTTGAACTAAGTTGACTTTTGTTTTCATAAAAATGTAAGGAAACATGTGATAGCTATCTCTCTCATGAACTTCAAACAATTAAAGAATTTCTAGGAAAATAGAAAGTTTAAGAACTGTGAAACTTGATTGAGCAGTTTCCTGGCTAATATTCCCTTTATTGTATGGGAATTACATCAAATTAAATATTTTATTGTTTTTTTGATGTTGAGCCCAGTTAATCATGGATTTCCTTCAAAGGGCCTAAATTCAATCCGGCCCTTGTGGCTTCCTGGCTGAAATAGTGTTACTATTTTGTTTGTACACAAATTTTCTATGAAATCTATAGTGACAGAAAGTTATTTAACTCATTAAATCGTGAAGAGCCAGGAGAAACTTCACATTCAATAAGGCAAAACATTTGTCCACTCACCTTGCTACATTTCCAAAGTATGCATAGGCTTTAATGTAAACCATCTGGAATGTTGCTTTATTGTGTACCATATTAAAGGGCTGCTCTAATTAACCCTATAAAGTACACTGGAATTGGCAGGAATACCAGGGCCTTTTTTCACATTAGTCCTTATTCAGATATCCTTTTCTTCTGAGTGTGAGAAAATGACTTACCATTTTCATTTGTGCGCTGGGTTTCAGTTTCATCCATTTTTGGTCATTGTGTCCATTTTTACATCACTGTGGCACCGACCATGAGAAAAAGGCTTTCCAGGTGCGGTGATAGATGAGTACCGATGCAGGCTTTTGGGCACAAATCATGGTGGAAACTACCTGTTGGGAGAACCCAGTTTGGGTTTGGACCCAGGATTCAACAGCCAAGCTAATAAACCCAGGGGCCCCTGAGTTCTGGTGGCAAATTGGACCCTGGGAGAGCAGATCTTGTCGATTCGGTAGTTGCCAGGACACGTCGACGACGATCTGCACCAGCTCCGCGTACCACGCCCTGCGTGGCTAGTGTGGAGCGATTAGGCTCACTGGAACCCCCTCCGCCTTGATCTTCCTGATGACTCTCGAGAGCAACGGAAGCGGTGGAAGCACGTATGGAAGAAAAAACTGACACCATGGAAGTACCAGTGCAGCATTATAAAAATTTGTATGTTTCTTTGCTGTCTACTTTGTTGTCTTGCAGCCCGTGGACGTGCTGTGTTTAACGGGGGGGTATGTGGCGCCCGTGAGGCTCAGTCGCCACAGAGGTACTGCACCTTCTCCTAAGGTGTAGTGCCCCACCAACTAGGTAAGTTGGGAACTCCTTTCCACACTCCAACATCTGCATCCCAAACACAGGATAGTTCAGTAGGTCCACATAGCAGCTTCAGGCTAGAGGTAACAGAGCACCCTTCGTGGAACCCTGCTTCGTAACATGAGATGTGCTGGGAGGTGGATGGAGTTGGTATAAAAGAGAGGGAAAGTTTAGAATTGTAGGTCAGTCTGACGGGAGGTCAGGCGAGAGGAGTTCAGTTCTGAAGTTAGTTTTGAGTTCAGTTTGAGTTCAGTTTAGAAAGAATGCTGCAGCTGCCTCAGTGATCTGAGCCAGCTGGCAAGGGAAAGAGAAGAGAAGGAGAAAGACGTAGACCTGCAACCTAAGCTTCCATAAGAGAGAGAAGGAACAGCGCGGAACGAAGGAGTAAGAGAACAGAGAGGAGTTGTGGGTTGGAAGAGGAACCCTGCCTTTAGGTTCTCAGCGCAAACTGAAAGCCCTGGTGTCCTCTATTCATTCGCCGCTAACACCTTCAGCACCGCTACATCTGGGTACCAGCATCTATACCATTCTGTGCCTCTCCTCATCCATTGCACCTACACTGCCCTGAGACTACAGCTCCACCTGTGGGGAGCTACACCATCTTTGCTGCACCACACCATCAGTCTCAGTGGATCTGCATGCAGCGTTGGCTCAACATCTTACTTGCCAAACACCACGGGTTGCGTCACGATCTATCCATATAAACTATTCTATTAACATCACCGCCATTGATATTGGGCGCCCAGGGCCACGGACCGGGTCACTGCTGCTGTGACACATCCTCCTGACACCGGCCCGGTGCCGAGTATCCCGCTGCCCTGGGTGTGAGGGACGACCCAATTTTGGCGTCATGAACAGGATGACGAGACCCGACACCATCTGTGCACCTACGATTTGTTGGACTTTGACTTTTTGAAAATGTGTAGAAGACCAAATGGACTGTGACATGAATCTCAAAAATGGCTGATGGCACGGAGAAGAAGGGCGTGAAGAGATGGGAGGTCCTAAGAAAAGACCGCAAAGAGTATTGGGCCTTCCCTGCCTGAATTTCTATGTGACAGATACATGGCCCACCCCCCGAGGGGTTCATATACTGGCTTGGTATGGAGGTGCTGGAAGAAGACGCCGCCCCCGGAAGGAGGGGCAGAAGAAGCCAGTGGCGGGAAAGGGGCCGAGGCAGGAAGAAGAACGCCAGAACGCCATTTTGGAAAATGAGGGAAGGAGGCCTGCGGAGCGCGGGGAAACGGATCTCCCTGGCGCCAAGGCTGACGGCTCCAACCCGAACTCCGGAATGAACTGCCAGCAACTAGAAGCTGAAATAACTGAATTGACAGCCAGTCTGCAACTAAGGAAGGAAGCCTTAGAGAGGCTGAGATGGCAGCGCACCCCGGCGGGGCCTGCACCGGCGGTACCCTCTCCATCGGTACCCGCCGCTGCCACACCAGACTGCCCCCGGCCAGCGCTGATCTACACCTCTACCCTGACTGTGCGACTGAGTGCTGCTTGCCTGAAGGAGTTACCGGAGGACCCGGGAGTGGAAGCAGAGCTCCTGCCTGGACCTGACGCAGCTGCGCAGGTCCCCGCAGAGACCCCTGCGGATCCGGAGCCACCATCCGCTCCATCACCACCTGCACCGGAACAGAGGCTACACCGCCAGGAGGCCCCAGGTATGTCGGATGTTCCTCCACCTGGGAAGGCCATGGGGTGTACCGCAGTTGCAGCAGCTGGCAAGGTCGTCTTGGATCTGGTCTGGGACCGGGATGCTAGTGCTGTGGGTGAGAGCAGGTCCTGGGAAGAGCGAAAGAAGGAAGAGAGTCGGGCAGGATGTCGGGACACCATTCTACAGCTGGCAGCGGAATATCGGGAGAGGGAGCAGAGAAAGAAGGCTGTGCTGGGCCCGGATCTGGCCCGGAAGGAGAGGGCCCGTGCTGGGTATCAAGGTCCCCGGGATGCAGCTGGATGGGGGCAGGTGCTGAATGTAAACCGAGAGAAAGGGTTCGGATTTATTATGGACCCCAAAAGAATCAGCGACCTGTTCTTTAACCGGCGGGTCGTGAAGCCCCTTCTGAGGAGGGTGCATCCTGATAGAGACCAGCAGCCTGGGGAGTATGTGACCTTCACCTGGCATGAGGGACTCCGGGGGTGGTACGCCCTGAATATCCGCCGTATTCCGAAAGAGTTTATTGAAAGGTACCAGCCAAAGAGACCTGTTACTGCCCCTCCACCCACCGTTACCACTCAGACTGCTCAGGTACCCAATCCTATCCTAGGAACCAGGCTGCTCTTGCATCACCTCCAGTTCGGCAGCCCAAACCAAAGATCCCCGGTTTAACACCGTGGGAAGAGGAGTACTTATGGATTGCCAATGACTACTTTGAATCTGGTAGCCATTAAGAAATGCTTTTCCAAATCTCGTTACCCAGGAGGGTTTGTTTGCACAAGTTGTGCCTTTTTCTATTTTTGCTATCATGTTTTTTCTGGTAGCACTTTTTGTTGCCTAGTTTTTGCAATGACAGCATTTTCACAATTTGAACTAGCGATCATGAACTTGGAGTGATCCAAAAACTCTTACCTCTTTAGGTGCCTTCTCCTGCTTTTACATATAGAGACACTTTGCGAAGATAATGTTTTTGCATGGACACTTTTCGAAGATGATGTCTACCTCGAAGGACACTGCAAGAGATCCCGGCTGGGAGCGGTGTCCAGCACTTACAAGAATAACTGTTGAAAGTTTTACTGTGAAGTATTTGATAATGTGTTTTATGAGAGTATTCGTAACTGAGAATTTTATAGAAGAATTAGGAATGTCTGATTTAGAGATGAGTGTGAATAAAGAACTGAAAGTAGACAGGTGACAGACCAGGTATTTGCGGTCAGTGTCTTGCGTCTAGAAGAGAGAGAGAAAAATGAGAGAAAAATGTGTTACAGAGAATAGCACTTTGAATTGAGAATTGCACTTAGAATTAAAAATTTTAGATAGGATTTTAGATAGAATTGTTTGTAACGTTCAAGATGAGTACCTCCTATTCTAGGAAGATTAGTATAAGAAGTGTTTATGCAGCATTATAAAAATTTGTATGTTTCTTTGCTGTCTACTTTGTTGTCTTGCAGCCCGTGGACGTGCTGTGTTTAACGGGGGGGTATGTGGCGCCCCTGAGGCTCAGTCGCCACAGAGGTACTGCACCTTCTCCTAAGGTGTAGGGCCCCACCAACTAGGTAAGTTGGGAACTCCTTTCCACACTCCAACATCTGCATCCCACACACAGGATAGTTCAGTAGGTCCACATATCAGCTTCAGGCTGGGGGTAGCAGAGCACCCTTCGTGGAACCCTGCTTCGTAACACGAGATGTGCTGGGAGGTGGGTGGAGTTAGTATAAAAGAGAGGGAAAGTTTAGAATTGTAGGTCAGTCTGACGGGAGGTCAGGCGAGAGGAGTTCAGTTCTGAAGTTAGTTTTGAGTTGTTTAGAAAGAGTGCTGCAGCTGCCTCAGTGATCTGAGCCAGCTGGCAAGGGAAAGAGAAGAGAAGGAGAAAGACGTAGACCTGCAACCTAAGCTTCCATAAGAGAGAGAAGGAACAGCGCAGAACGAAGGAGTAAGAGAGCAGAGACGAGTTGTGGTTTGGAAGAGGAACCCTGCCTATAGGTTCTCAGCGCAAGGCTGGGGCCCGGTCCCCGAGGTTGTATGGACACTTATGGTTCTGCAGCAAACACCGGTGGAATAGTTGGCTGTAAATGCACTACTCCCATCAAAGACTTTGGACACAACAGCAACTGGATAGAGAGCCAGGACTTCTGAGAAGGGAGTCCCCGATAGAGGCTACAGCTGTCTGTCATACAAGTAAGGTTCTAGGAACATCTGACAGGAGGAATTCCAGAGAACTACGGTACTGGAGTTCTTCACACTAAAAGGCGCAATAGAGGAGTCGTTCAGGAAAGGTACATGTTGGCGGAGTGTTGGAGAAGAGAACCCTGACATTCCCGGGAGGTTGATTGAGTCTCTACCCCGGAGGACACGGCACGGAGGCAGGCACCAGTGGGTACCACAAACTGTGAGTAAAGCTTTGAAACTGCAAGCCCTGGTGTCCTCCATTCATTTGCCGCTAACACCTTCAGCACCGCTACATCTGGGTACCAGCATCTATACCATTCTGCGCCTCTCCTCATCCATTGCACCTACACTGCCCTGAGACTACAGCTCCACCTGTGGGGAGCTACACCATCTTTGCTCTACCACACCATCAGTCTCAGTGGATCTGCATGCAGCTTTGGCTCAACATCTTACTTGCCAAACACCACGGGTGGCCTCACGAACTCTCCATATAAACTATACTATTAACATCACCGCCATTGATATTGGGTGCCCAGGGCCACGGACCAGGTCACTGCTGCTGTGACCCATCCTCCTGACACCGGCCCGGTACCAAGTACCCCGCTGCCCTGAGAGTGAGGGGCGACCCACATCCGCCCCAATGTCTTCTAGATCCTGAGGCCGATCTATAAACTCTGTCACCTTAGCGTTTAATCTTAAAGCCATCAGATCCACGTCCGGAGTCCGCCATCGATGACAGATTTGTTGGAAGACCTCCAAATGAAGTGCCCACTCTCTTGAGGGGAGACCCTGATGGCTGAGGAAGTCTGCTGCCCAGTTTTCCACGCCTGGGATGTGAACTGCTGAAATGACCGAATGGTTCCTCTCGGCCGAGTGGAGGATGTGAACCACCTCACGCATCTGACCAGCGGTGGAATGCGCGTCGGTGTAGGAGCTAATTGAAAGCCACCTTAGTTTAACTCATCTCTATTGGGCAACTTTAACCTGTTCATGACCTTCTTATTATAAAGGCTTTATATGTATCTCTCTTGGGCCTATACAGCCCATTCGTGTCCTCCTTAATATACAGGCACGTATAGCCTTACATCACTTCCGCATTCAAGCAGTCGGACTGACGAAGGTCCAAGTGGGACCGAAACATCTCCTGTTGTTTTGACTGACTGCAATAAAATACAAACTGGATTTTCTATATTAAGTTGAGTGCCAAGTCTTATGTTACTAGATGTTTCCTATAGTTCTTGACCAAGGTTGCACACACTGCAACAGAGATTCTGGCCCACTCCTCCATACATATCTTCTCCAGATCTTTCAGGTTTTGGGGCTATCACTGGGCAACATTGAGTTTCAGCTCCCTCAAAAGATTTTCTATTGGGTTCAGATCTGGAGACTGGCTAGGCCACTCCAGGACCTTGAAAAGCTTTTTATGGAGCCACTCCTTAGTTGCTCTAACTGCGTGTTTCGGGTCATTGTCATGCTGGAACACTCAGCTACCATCCATCTTGAACGCTCTTACTGAGGGAAGGAGGTTGTTGGCCAAAATCTCGCAATATATCACCCCATCCTCACTTCAATATGGTGGCGTCAACCTGTCCCCTTTGCAGAAAAGCAGTTGTAAAGTGTGATGTTTATCCCACCATGCTTCACAGTTGGGATGGTGTTCTTTGGATTGTACTCATCCTTCTTCTTGCTCCAAACACGGCAAGTGGAGTTGATATCAAAAAGTTCTATTTTGGTCTCATCTGACCACATGACCTTCTCTCATGCCTCCTCTAGATCATCCAGATGGTCATTGGTGAACTTCAAACAGACCTGGACATGTGCTGGTGTGAGCAGGGGGACCTTGCATGCCCTGCAAAATTTTAATCCATGACAGCGTATTGTGTTACTAATGGTAATGTTTAAGACTGTGGTCCCAGTTCTTTTCAGGTCATTTACCAGGTCCTCCCATGTAGGTCTGGGTTGATTCCTGACCTTTTTCAGAATCATCCCAACCCCAAAAACTGAGAACTTGCATGGAGTCCCTGACCGAGGAAGACTGACAGTCATCATGGGTTTCTTCCATTTTCTAATAATTGTACCAACAGTTGTTGCCTTCCCCACAAGCTGCTTGCCTATTGTCCTGTAGCCCATTACAGCCCTGTGCAGATCTACAATTTTGGTGTCCTTAGACAGCTCTTTGGTCTTGGCTTTAGTGTAGAGGTTGGAGTGTGATTAAGTGTGTGGACAGGTGTCTTTTTATACAGGTAACGAGTTCAAACAGGTGCAATTAGCTCAGGTAATGAGTGAAGGACTGTGAGAGCCAGAATTCTTGCTGGCTGGAAGGTGATCAAATATTTATTTCATGCAATTTAATAATTTAAAAACCCTTTGATATGATTTTCTGATTTTTATTTTTAGATTCTGACTCTCACAGTTAAAGTGTACCTACTATAAAAATTACAGACCTCTCCATTCTTTGTAGGTGGTAAAACTTGCAAAATCGGCAGTGTGCCAAATACTTAATAATAATAATCTTCATTTTTTATATAGCGCAGTGCTTTACAGTTTGCACACATTATCATCACTGTCCCAGATGGGGCTCACAATCTAAATTCCCTATCAGTATGTTTTTAGAATGTGGGAGGGAACCGGAGTACCCGGAGGAAACCCACGTAAACACAGGGAGAACATATAAACTCATTGCAGATGTTGTCCTTGGTGGGATTCGAACCCAAGACTCCAGTGCTGCAAGGCTGCAGTGCTATACACTGAGCCACCGTGCTGCCCATACTTATTTTTCCCACTGTATTTCATGCAATAAAATGCAATTTAATTATTTCAAAATTATACAATGTGATTTTATGTTTTTTATTTTTTATTTTTAGATTCTACCTCTCACAGTTGAAGTATACATACGATATAAATTATAGAGCTGTCCATTCTCTGTAGGTGGGAAAACATGCAAAATCGGCAGTGCATCAAATGCTTATTTTCCCCACTGTAGTACACAAATAAGAGGAATAATTTGCGCTCTAGACCATAACAAGTGTCATGATCCTGGGTTCATTACCCTTGAGACTGTGCTTTGTGGTTGGTTTCTCTGTCCGCTGAGCGATGGTAGACACACCTTTTTCCAGGTGTTTAGATTCTGCTGTTCTGGCTGCAGTCTGTTTAGCATAATACAGGTAACTTCATTTGTCTGCTCTATCACCTTTCGAGTTCAACTTTATATTCTGTCATTTCTTGAAGGTGATATTCTCATTTGGATGTTCAGCCATTTTGCTATAGTTTAGAGCCAGTCAGTGTATTTCCAACTAGAGGTTATGATATGATGATGAAATAGGGTGATATGATGGTTTATAGTCTCTCTCCGTTGTCCCTGGATGAGACCATATCAATGGCAGTGTGTTTGGACAGATGCTTTGGGGACAAGAAAACATTCAAGTGTGTTTTAGTGATTTTTTTCCTCCCATCCTATTGAGGCAGAAGAACCTATGGAAATTGGGGCCTTCAGAGAGTCCAAGGAGGGAATTAAACTTGAAACTCCTTTCTGTCTGTCTATGCTGCAGTCGAACGGGCCATGTAATGATTCAGTGTTTCAGATACAATAATGAATTTCTTAAAGCTAAAGAGAAATATAGAAAAGAACCATTAATATGTAAGAACACTGGTTCTAAAGGTTTCATGCATACTACTGGTTGTTTTTAACAAGTGTTTTTGGTTACTAAATCTGGAGTTATAGTTACTTCTTCATTTTCTGACTCAGGTTCCACCTTAGATCTCATTGACAGTGATTTTGCTATCAAGTGTGGGTGCACAGTCTCAACTCTTGGTCATCTTATTCCAGTATCCGCAATTGATAATTCTCCCCTTACCCAAAGTCATATTACTTCTAAGGTTGAGATTGTGTGCATGAGAGTGGGTGTGAAATACACAGAAGCTATTTAAGTCATAGTGATTCCTTGCTTGCCAGCTAAAGCTATGTTAGGTATGCCCTGCTTGCTGAAACACAATCCTATCATCAATTGGGAGACTTGCGAAGTTAAGTCTTGGGGGAATTTTTGCTTTCCAAGTTGTTTATCTAAATCCTGCCATCTATGATATCTCCTCTTTCATATTTTATTCATGATTGTGAGGATTTTTTTTTATCTGAGACTGAATGTGACGTTCTTCCCCCCCATAGGTGTTATGATTATGCTCAGAAAGATCCTGTTGAGGTGCAGGCCATCCATGATTGGGTGCAACCTACTAATCTTAAAACTTTACAGAGGTTCTTAGGTTTTGTTAATTATTATCGTAAGTTCATTAAGAACTTTTCTGTGATAGTCAAAACTCTAACTGATATGACCAAGGAGAGTACTTACTTTTCCTTTTGGCCCACTGAGGCTGTTGATGCTTTTGCTGCTCTCAAGGCAGCCTTTTCTAAAGCTGTCCTCTGTCAAGCTGATGTTGATTTGCCTTTTGTGGTTGCGGTAGATGCTTCTTCTGTTGGATGGGTGCTCTTAAGGGCCTGTCACACTAAGAGATATCGCTAGCAATATCGCTATAACTTGTGACGTTATAGCGATATTGCTAGCGATATCTCTGTGTGTGATACTTACCTACGACCGGCTCCTCCGCTGGTTATCGCTGATCGCGCGAGAACGTTCAGGACTGTTTCTCGTCGTCAGTTTCCTGCGGCGCTTCCTGCTGTGAAGACGAGCGACGCGTGGAGCCGGGCGGGAGGACGCAGGATCGCCTGGTGTGACAGGTAAGTAGCGATCCCCGTCCCCAGCGATGTCGCTAGTGAGATCTGCCTATGTGGCAGCTCACTAGCGACCACTTAGCGATGTACCAGCGATCCTGACCGCGTCATATCGCTGGTCGGGATCACTGGTACATCGCTAAGTGTGACAGTACCTTTATTTCACAAAAGACGGTCCCCACAAGCAGAGTCCAACTATGATTTAGATGTTCGGGAACTCTTGGCTGTTAAGCATGCTTTTGAGGAATGGAGGCATTGGTTGGAGGGGGTTAGGCATAGAGTAACGATCTTTACTGGTCACGAAAATTTACTTAAGTCCTTGAATACCAGACAGGCCCGATGGGCCCTCTTTTTCACTCGGTTTGATTTTTCTGAAACACATCTCCCTGGTGCTAAGAATGTTAAGGCTGATGATTTATCATGTAGTTTTGGTGTGAGGGATGAAAATTCAGTCAAGATTCTTAGTGAAGGGGTGGATGTGGGTGTGTAAGGGGTGCAGGGGCCAGTTTAATGCCCTGCACTCCTTGCATATGTCACTGGTGTATTTAATATGTCATGTAATTTATATATGTATATATATATCTTGTGTATTGCATTGCACTTATGCTTATGTGTTGCAAGATATAGGGATTGTATAGGACTTAGTCCAGTAGGGGGAGCATCGTAGAATAGAATAGGGATTACTTAGACCAATAGGATTAGGTTAGTTAGGTGGGGCTAAGAAAGAGTAGTTGGGGGAGCTTCCTGGAGTGAGTGTTAAGGCCCCATGACACACAGCGAGATCGCTGATTTTGTGATGCCACAGCGATCTCACTGTGTGTGGCACGCATCAGTGACCGGCCCCTCCACTGGGTATTGCTGATCGTGCAGGATCGTCCTGGGCAGTGCAGATCCTCTGGGATGGTGTTAGGGCAGCAAAGATAGTTAAGCTCTCCACAGGTAGAGCTGTGTCCCAGGGCAGTTAGGAAGTTATAAGTAATGGTGGTGGCTGTTGTGGTGAGTGCGGTGTAGGGCAGGTGAGACACAAATGACACAAATCAAACAGCAGGGTACAGTTTCCAATATTTTACTCACAGTTCTCTTGTGCACAGTTGTTTTGAGGAGCCCATGATGCCACTCTTCATAGGAGAATCAAATAGGAAAACTACTTGCAAGTGGCCACCTTAAATACCTTTTCTCATGATTTGATACACCTGGCTATGAAGTTCAAAGCTAAATGAGGTTACAAAACCAATTTAGTGCTTCAGGAAGTCAGTAAAAAGTAGTTAGGAGTGTTCAAATAAAGAAAATGATAAAGGTGCCCTTACTTTTGCACCGGTCAAATTTTGTTTAAATGCAGATAGCACATTTTCTGTTAGTACAATAAACCTCATTTGAATCCAGAAATATAACTGAGTCCATCAGTTATTAGATATATGAAACTGAAATAGCTGTTGCAAAAAACAAAATTGTTATAAAGAAAAAAGGTTAACATTAATAGGGGTGCCCAAACTTTAACATATGACTGTATCTGCTACCCTGGGGGCTGAATACCCAGGCCAGAAGGGTGAACCTATCCCTGTGGCCATCCAGTCTGGTGGGAACCTGTCCCAGTGGCTGACGAGTCTGCACCATGTGAACCTGTCCCTGTGGCTGTCCTGTCTGCACAGGGAGATCCTGTCCCAAAGGCCGTCCTGTTCGCACAGTGAGAACTTGTCCCAAGTGGCTTCCCTGTCTAAACTTGCCCCAAGTGGCCGCCCTGCCTTGTCTGGGAATCTGGAGAGTAACAGTGTTCCTTATGCCACAAATCCAGTTTCTCGCTGTGGCGAGGCACATGGAGCCGCACTCCACTTCACATCTCGCCTGACTCATTAAAGCGAACCATGAAGAGACTTGTCCACTGCCCCATCCCGAAGCACAAACTGTTTCTCTCTCTGTCTCTATGATGAGGAACATGTTTGTGCTTCGGGGCTGCCTGTGGGCATGTCTCTCCTTGGTTTCTCTGGCCTAGAGCAGGAAGATAAGCCTCTGCTAACAGTTCTACCCCAGAGCATGGTCATATCATTAACTGAAAACCTCTAACACTGATTACACAAGGACCACAAGATGGATTTCTTCACCCCAGGTATAATTTTAATCTGTTTAACACTGCCAACCTGACAATGTCTGTAGTTTACTTAGCAAAATGCTGAAGACAGGTTCGCTTTAAGAGGCATGTATCTGTTAATGAATCAAGCTCCTTGCACTCCAACCAGCCTCCTCTTCAAGATTGGCAAGAAAAAAGTCTTGAGGATGGGGCCAAGGAGCACCTATAACCAGTTGTGGGGCTGCTCATTTTAGTTAAGTAAACAATGGAGCCCCAAACTAGTGATTTTACCAAATATCAATAATTACAAAATTGCCCAGAAGTGCCCCTAGTGCCCCAAGTGTCATATTAAAGGACCAGACTTTCTAGCAAGAGTTGCCAACTTGTAGAGCATGATCTCACAATCCTCCACTGCCCCCCTCACTAGCAAAACACGAGTATAAAAAAATCCCTCCGTTTTCGAGAATGGAGGAGATTTTTAATAAGAAGCAAATTGCAAAATTGCTTGTTTTAGCAAACACTTTTCAATTTTATCAATTGGCGAAAATACAAACACTTTGAGTTTACATAGAGGTTTAAAATGTACATATCTCACCTATTAATATGTTGTTTTAATTTAGACCATTACAACTGACCTACGATACTACTCATTTGAATTACGTACCGTATCACTTTACCAAAATGTTGCCCAGGCAGTTCAGAAACAACTGTAAACTTCTCCTACATGTGATTGATTATAGGATATGATTTATTAGCCTCAAATTAGCATTTCTGGCAATATACCAAGCATAGAAAGTTGAGGATTCTACAATGGTACTATAGATACCAGTGTTAAACACTCTACAGGGCATTAGAATTCTGTTATAGGAGGGATACGAAGCAACCAAGAATATATTTTGTTTTATTAGCTTATATTCTACAGTATTATAGCTTCTATTTCAGCTTATATTCTATGGTACAACTTTCTGCTACTTAAATTCCAGATTCCTTGGTCCCACAAGTATGTTTTTCATCCTGCGGCATTCCACATTTTTTCCTAGAAAGCTTACTATACATTGATAGACAGGTGAATCCAAAGTCTTTCCATAACAAGCTGCTGTGCCAATTACAGTATAAATTGTCTCCAGATCCAGTCCATGGTGTAAATTCATAAAGAGGAATATTTCTTCTGTTCAAATAGAATTACCTTTTGGGTGAGCCCTGATGAGACAAACAGATGATAAAGGTATTATGGGTAACAACCCTTTTAACATTTTAAAGCCCCAATTTTGGAATTAATTCCTTTAGGCTGTAATGCTTTCTTGATTCATTCTAGTACATCCATGACATAGTTTAGGTGTGAGATTACCATTTGGATTTTAAGGCCTCATTCAGACATCATTTTTATTGACGTACGAGAAAAACGTGATGTTGATCAAAGTGTCATCAGATTTTCATCAGATTTTCATCAGAGTTTGATCAGAGTTTCATCTGTTTTTTCACTGATGAAAAATAAAGTTCTCCAACTACTCCTATCTATCTTTAAAAAATAGACAGCACATAGATGACATCTGAATGCTGTCAGATATTTTCACTGATGCACTGACTTGTATTGCCAATTTTGATCCGAAACTCGGATATTGAATGGACATGTCACTGCGATTTTGCAAGGATCACTTGGTTCGTTGAAAACAAATCTGACATATGAACCGACCCACAGACTGTCATAAGTATGAACGCTATCTTTGCAAAAAAATGGATAGCACTTGTACTTGAAAAACTGACGTGGGAATGAGGCCTAATACTTGTATATGAGGGTAATCCACCTATTTAGTTGAAATGTAGCTAAAGGTATTGTCACACTTAGCGATAACAAGCGTCACAAGTGTGACGTTATAGCGATATTGCTAGCGATATCGCTGTGTGTGATACTTACCTACGACCGACTCCCCCGCTGGTTATCGCTGATCGCGCGAGAACGTCCAGGACTGTTTCTCGTCGTCAGCTTCCTGCGGCGCTTCCTGTGGAGAGACGAGCGACGAGCGTGGAGCCGGGCGGGAGGACACAGGATCGCCTAGTGTGACAGGTAAGTAGCGACCTCCGACCACTACGATGTCGATGGTGAGATCTGCCTGTGTGGCAGCTCACTAGCGACCACTTAGCGATGCACCAGCGATCCTGACAGCGTCATATCGCTGGTCGGGATCGCTGGTGCATCGCTAAGTGTGACAGTACCCTTAGATGCAGCAGGGAAATCAAATTCCGAGCTATTGTTTGTAGAAATAAGCAGATCAATCAATACGAGATTACCTACTTCGAGCTGAACTTCTTAAAATTCGCATTTCCCCAAATATTCAAACAATTTGATTTGCGAGGATTGAAAATTAAAAAAACCCTGCTCCATTATACACACTGAGTACTCAGAGAGCGAGCTAATGATGTCAAGAGCGGCCAGGTGGGCTTCACAGTGTTATGCACAGCCAATCAGGGGCACTATCACAGGGACATTAAAAGAGGACAGCCAGCTGAGCAGCACCAATTTAAGATTTTACAATGCAGAAATGGGAGGTCTGAGCACACAGTTCATTATACACAGATATACGAAAGGCCTAATCTGACTGGGGTGTACTACTGCCGTGATAAAACACTTTGAAAATGGAAGTGGTAGTCTCAGTCTGTAAATAATAAT
Organism: Dendrobates tinctorius; assembly: GCF_039654945.1. Classification (NCBI taxonomy): domain Eukaryota; kingdom Metazoa; phylum Chordata; class Amphibia; order Anura; family Dendrobatidae; genus Dendrobates; species Dendrobates tinctorius. The sequence goes on along the minus strand of NW_027361858.1, from coordinate 21,842,457 downwards.
CCAAAGATTCAAATGATATAGGGAGGTGCTGAACCTGTATAGTCAGTGTGATTGTGAAATGACTGATCTGTGACATGTTGTGTTGTAACAGCACCTTTGCTACAGACTTTTTTTTAAATAATTGTTCACATGCTGCAAACAAGGATGGCAGTGTAATGTCCCTCTGTCCTAATTTTGCTGCTAAACCAGTGTTTTGACAAAATTCTGCAGTCACTCTGTGACTCACCGGATTGCCAGCGAGAGTGGGCTGTCATTTGACCCCAAGTATTTGATTTGCATGCTTCTAACCACATTTAGACTAGCCGTCCCTTTGGTAAAAACCATAAAATAAATTACTAAATGAAAAGGTCCATAGCTCTGAAACAGTATGGTGGATTAAATAAAAATGGAATACTCAGGAGAGCAGTAGGAATAAAATAAGAGCAAAAACTGTCTTTAATATAACAAAATGGAAAATTTAGTACTTAATGTAAAATTGCTTTCCTTTCTCTACCTGGAACCAGAATGATCTTAAATTGCTGTCACATTGTCCATTCTCTTGGTTTATACCTCTCTAGATAATGTAGATCACCGAGTAACTGATATGGTCCAACTAGAAGATAAGGTGACCTATTAGTGACCCCATAGTCTCAGGTAGTAAAAGTGGCATTACAGTCTGTATCCTCCTCTCAGTTTCATGTATTCTACACAGTCCAGATTTATTTTCAGTAACTTGTGACAGCTTCTATAGTGACTTTGAAACCCATCAGCTCCGCAGATAAAGATTTGGCCATTGTGTCATTTGGAGGAAGACCAAAAAGAAAAAAAAGATTGCATTACCCATTTGTACCTGATACTGACTGCTTTGTGCGCTCTGACTAACAATAAAAAAAAAAATCAATCGCCGTAGTCTTTTTCCCACTGTTATTGAAGATTTCTGTGACATATGTTTGAACATTTCAGAATGTTCCAACTTAAAAGCCAGATCTAGCCTCCAAATTGTAACATTACCATCATGAATGCGAATGAAAAGAAAGCTTTTGAGCTTTGAAGGAATTACAATCAACCTGCAAGAGGTTTCATATTAAAATTCTGTGTATAGTTGCAATCAAACCCTCCACAAGTCGACCGTCCCTGGGGCGTAGTTGCCTCTTTTGATATGTTGTTTGAGTTTATTTGAAATATGTTTTCTATCTCGGGATACGTGTTGGATTCCTTGTACATTCATTGACAATGTGTTTTCATTTTTCTTCTTATTATTCTCACCTTTTGGAAGAATGATAAGGGCTGATATGTTACATATGTAGGTCTCAACTTTCAACATTTCCTATTGTTTTATTCTGTTTAATTGACGCTCAGGTGGTCCACAACTGTCACTGTAACTCCTTGTAAGTATTTGGAAAAACAATACCTTTCTAGAGTAATTTAAACTATTTTCGGAAATACATGGTTGTGGAAATGCTGAGCTGTTTGTGGTTTATATCAATATTTAGAAAGAACATTCATAGAACAATCTTTAGAAAGAAAGTGGGAATGGGATGTAATAGCAGTTCTCTACAGTGTCAATCAATAGAAGTAAAGCTATAATATCGGTGGCATGTAGTCATTGGAACCAGTATTTGGAGGTTAGTGCATCCAAAGATAAGTCCAATGAAGGACAACTGGCTGATAATAAGATCATGGCCTTCCAGAATTTATTCGAGTGGGTAGGAAGCCAAGGTAAGGAGGTCTAGTCCAATCATATGAAAGAGCTACTAATGTGCATACTGTAAAAATGAATAATGCTATCGTACTTGCAAGGTGTCATAACACACATTTATGAGTATACACATATATTTATAAATATTAATATGGACTGTGAGAAGAAAGCAAGCTTATGGAGGTAGTGTGATCATTGACCTGTCTGAAAATCATTGGGTTCTGGTATTTATGTGGATTTTACTTTGATACATCAATCCAACCTAATCATTATTACTGACCAAGTGCACCCCTTAATAGCTGTGGCTTTATCAAGTCACAGTCTTAAATTGTATAATTTGTGAGACAGCATAAAATTTAGCAAGTTTATAAATCACAACTTTCACAAGAGGTCTCCTAATCTCAGCTCTCTGCTCTAGCTGTCTCTAGCTGTGTGCTTGTTCAAGTGCCCTGTTTTCTTTATGTGTAAAGACAATGGTGACTGTGTACACTCCAGAACAAACTACTGATAGCTAAATGTTATATAGCAGAAAGTATGCTGAGCTTACAGTTCTACTAATACTATAGTTCTATTCTCTAGAACTGTCACTCAACTGGGAGAGCCGGCCCAGCTAGAACCCAGGAAGTAAGGAAACTGTAAGGAGATTTCATTGCTCTGAACTAGTCAAGGGACAATTTGAGCATACATTGGGTACGGAAAGTACTCAGACCCCTTTACATTTTTCACTGGATGTTTCATTGCAGCCATTTGGTAAATTAAAGAAAAGTTAATTTTTTTCTAATTAATGTACACTCTGCACCCCAAGGAGGACCACAAGGAAATGGACAGCATGTGACTTAAATATGAGTGTCTGAGCAAAGGGTCTGAATACTTATGAGCATGTGATATTTCAGTTTTTCTTTTTTAACAGATTTGCAAAAATTTCTGCATTTCTGTTTTTTCTCTGTCAAGGTGGATAGCAGAATATACATTAATGAGAAAAAAATGAGAGTTTTTGAATTTACCAAATGGCTGCAATGAAACAAAGAGTGAAAAAATTAAAGGGGTCTGAGTAGTTTCCGCCGGTCGCAGGTACATGTCACACAAAGCAAGATCACTGTCGAGATCACTGTTGCATCACAAAATCGGTGACGCTTTAGCGATCTCGCTATGTGAGAAAAGCCCTTAAGAGCTTATATTCTACAGGCAAGAGAGAGAGAGAGAGGACCCCACTGACCATAGGAACTTACAAACTAAAAAAGCGTAAGGACCATGCTGACCAAATGGGCTTACACTTTATGGGGGAGATAAGGGGAAGACCCAGATGACCATAAGATCTTACACTTTACAAGGAAGATTGAAAACCCTACTGATCATAAGAGCTTACAGTTTACAGGCAAGAATCAGAGAGGACCTCACTGAACATAAAAACTCACACCATACAGGAGAGAGAAAGGACACCTACTGACCATAAAATCTCACACCCTACAGGAGAGCGACAAGTGATAGAGAGAGAGATAGGACCCCACTGATCATAAGCGCTTATACTCTACAGGTGAGAAAGAGAGAGAGAAGACCCCCCGATGACCATAACAGATGTACACTGCTATAGCTGACATCCTTTTTGTGTGTTATTTGTGGTTTGAGGAACCTTTTCAATTTTATTGTCCATGTCTGTCTTTGTGAATTTTAACATTTGTTTAAATAAAGTGTTTTTTTATTCTAATTATTTTGCAATGTGTAAACACTTCTTGATCTTTATGCAGTATACACACGTGGTCAAAATTGTTGGTACCCCTCATTTAATGACAGAAAAACTCACAATGGTCACAGAAATAACTTGAATCTGACAAAAGTAACAATAAATTAAAAATCTATGAAAATGAACAAATGAAAGTCAGGCATGGCTTTTCAATAATGCTTTCACAGAATTTTTAAAAAAATTAAACTCATGAAATAGGCCTGAACAGAAATGATCGTACCCCTGAAAATAATGTGACAAAACGGACATGTTAAATCAAGGTGTGTCCCACTAATTAACATCACAGGTGTCTACAATCTGTGTATAGGGCTACAGATACTCAATCTGCTGTTTAGTGATATGGTATGTATCACACTCAAAATCATACCTCCCAACTTTTGAAGAAGGGAAAGAGGGACAAAGGCTGCGGCGCACGCAGTGTGCTGTGGCAAATTTTAGGCCATGCCCCTGAAAGAAAGGAGAAAGAAAGAACAGAGAAAGAAAGAAAATAGAGAGATAGAGAGAAAGAAAGAACAGAAAGATCAAGAACATAAAGAGAAAGGAAGAACAGAGAGAGAAAGAAAGAAAGAAAGAAAGAATAGAGAGAGAAAGAAAGAGGGGAAAGAAAGAACAGAGAGAGAGAGAACAAAATAACAGAGAGAAAGAAAGAGGGCAAAGAAAGAAAGAACAGAGAGAAAGAAAGAAAGAAAGAACAGAGAGAAAGAAAGAGGGCAAAGAAAGAAAGCACAGAGAGAGAAAGAAAGAAAGAAAGAACAGAGAGAGAGAAAGAAAGAACAGATAGAGAGAAAAAGAAAGAAAGGAGAGAGAGAAAGAAAACAGAGAGAGAAAGAAAGAAAGAGGGGAACGAAAGTAAGAACAGAGAGAGAAAGAAACAGAGGGAGAAAGAAAGATTAGAGAGGGAAAGAAAGAACAGAGAGAGAGAAAAAGAAACAGAGAGAGAAAGATTCCATAAAGATACTATAGCAGCCCAGCTCCCATTGTAGTGCCCACCTGATCCTCCCGGTGCAAGACATATCATGATCTACTCACATGGCTGGCATCCCCGATTCCAAGGTGATCCCATTGTCCACACTGTCAGAGGAGGACACGGTGATGGATTTGAAGCATTCCCTGAAGTGCCTCCATGGTTCCATCACAATCTCCTCCCGAAATTACATCTTTCCCGGTCAGCTTTCTGCACGTCTCTTCCGGTGGAACGTCACGTGTGAGTTTCAAAGTGCTCCTTGGGGCTCCGCTGTGTACTTCTGTGTCTGCAGGAAAAGTAAGCTCCCAACCGGGACAGCGGGACAGACTCTCAAATCGGGAATGTCCCTCTGGATCCGGGATGGTTCGGAGGTATGAATGCTCCCCACCATACACCAATTTCATACACCACGGCTCCACACACCTCATACACACACGGTTCTGGTTTGTATGCCTCGTACACACATGGCTCCGCTCTGTACACCTCGCACGCATACGGCTCCATTCAGTACACGCATGGCTCCACTCCGTAAACCTCTGCTCCATACACCTAGTACTCATGCAGCTCCACTCCGTACACCTCGTACTCATGCGGCTCCGCTCTGTACACACCATACACACACGGCTCTGCTCCGCTCCGTACACACACGGCTCAGCTCCGTACACTTCGTACACACAGGGCTCCGTTTCGTACACCCTGTACACATGCGGCTCAGCTCTGTACACTTTGTACTCAAAGGGCTCAGTTTCATACACCCTGTACACACATGGCTCCACTCAGTACACCAAGTACACACACGTCTCTGTTCCGTACACCAAGTAAACACACAGCTCCGCTCCATACACCTTGCACACAAGCGGCTCCGCTCCGCATACCTCGTACACACACAGCTCCGCTCCGTACATCTCATACACACAGCTTGGCTCTGTACACCTCGCACACACATGGCTATGCTACATCCACCCTGTAAACCCCTCCTGACCACACACATAAACTTCCCCTCATCCAGCACCATGACAACCATCACAGCAGTGTCATGCATACACTGAGGCCCCTGATCATGTGACCCTTGACTCCTCCCCTCCTGTGACCTCATCACAGGTTCTGTGCACACAGAATAGCCATATATGAGCAACCTGAGCAGATGCAGGAGAGGAGCAACTTCAGCTTCAGGACCTGTGATGATGTCCCCTTCTGAAATGACAGGTGGGCGTGGCGGCTGATTTGCAGTGCGGGAAAACTAAAATCCTGGTGGGTGGAAGTGTCAAAATCGGGACTGTCCCGCTGGATCCGGGATGGTTGGGAGCCCTGTCAACATGGACCAGAGGAAGCAAAGGAAAGAGTTGTCTCAGGAGATTAGAAAGAAAATTATAGACAAACATATTAAAGGTAAAAGTTACAAGACAATCTCCAAGCAGTTTGATGTTCCTGTGACTATGTTGCACATATTATTCAGAAATTTAAGATCCATGGGACTGTAGCCAACCTCCCTGGACGTGGCTGCAGGAGGAAAATTGATGACAAAGCAAAGAGATGAATAATACGAATGTTAACAAAAGAGCCCAGAAAAACTTCTAAACAGATTAAAGGTGAACTTCAAGCTCAAAGAACATCAGTGTCAGATTGCACCATCCGTCATTGTAAGAGCCAACATGGACTTCATGGGAGACGACCAAGGAGGACACCATTGTTGAAAAAAAATCCTAAAAAAACCAGACTGCAATTTACCAAGCTACATATTGACAAGCCACAAATCTTCTCGGAGAATGTCCTATGGACAGCTGAGACAAAAATTGAACTTTTTTGCAAGACACATCAGCTCTATGTTCACAGATGGAAAAATGAAGCATATAAAGAAAAGAACAATGTCCCTACTGTGAAACATGGTGGAGGCTCTGTTATGTTCTGGGGCTGCTTTGCTGCTTCTGGCAGAGGGTGTCTAGAATCAGTGCGGGGTACAACGAAATCTCAAGACTATCAAGGGATTCTAGAGAGAAATATGCTGCCCAGTGTCAGAAAGCCTGGTCTAAGTCGCAGGTCATGGGTCTTGCAACAGCATAATGACCCAAAACACACAGCTTAAAACACCCAAGAATGGCTAAGAGGAAATCATTGGACTATTCTAAAGTGGCCTTCTATGAGCCCTGACCTAAATCCTATTGAGCATCTTTGGAAAGAGCTGAAACATGCCGTCTGGAAAAGGCAACCTTCAAACACTAGACAACTGGAGTAGTTTGCTCTTGAGGAGTGGGCCAAAACACCTATCGAGAGGTGCAGAAGTCTCATTGACAGTTACAGGAATCGTTTGATTGCAGTGATTGCCTCAAAAGGTTGTGCAACAAAATATTAAGCTAAGGGTACCATAATTTCTGTACAGGCCTATTTCATGAGTTTTATTTATTTTTTTTTAATTCTGTGGAAGCATGGTTGAAAAGCAATGTCTGACTTTCATTTGTTCATTATCATAGATTTTTTAGTTATTATTACTTTTGTCAGATTCAAGTAATTTCTGTGACCATTGTGGGTTTTTCTGTCATTAAGCGAGGGGTACCAACAATTTTGACCATGTGAGTACTTACTACTTACTACAGGATCAGTATATTTATGGATAGACAGAGATTCCAGCTGACCATAAAGAGCTTATGTTTTACATTCGAGAGAGAAAGAATCCTGCTGACTACAAGAGAAAGAAAGAAAACCCTGTTAACCATAATAGCTTACACAATACAGGAGAGAGAGAATCTTGCTGACCATAAGAGCTCATATATTACAGGAGAGACACTCCCAGTAACTTTGGAGATGAATAATGATTTTGGCACACATAATGGGCTCCACTGGGAACTGCTGATCTGTGATGGTCCAGGTACTGACCAACTGACCACCACTGTACAAGGTATGATATTCTGGAGATGCCATAACTGCATGGCATTATGGTGAAACCCCGTGCAGCTACGCAAAATGATGTTAGCCTGCTCTCTGATGCTTCAGCAGTGTAGCAAATTGTGCCTGACAAGTTTTTTTTTTTTGTGAACTGGGAATTCAATTTCAAAATTTTCAAATATACAGGAAACGGTGAATTTCAGGAAATTTGACTTAAACTCGTTCCTTCATGGATTGATCTGCTCATGTCCACTGCTAACAATTTGTTGCAATCAGTAGACCATATAACCTGTGTGTTTCAATTTAAGTGATTGCACCTTTGATTCTCACTGGCGATAATCTACTGCCAGTAGCATGGTCCCTTCAGCAGAAACCGAACACATCCGTGCTCAATTGTGCATACACTCCACGCACACACTCTGACATAGACATGTAGCAAAGTTGAAATAAAATAAATGAAAAAAAGATATTAATTTCTTAATTTCTTTGCTTTAATAAATGTCCTTCTTTTATTTCTCTTTAAAGGTACTGTCCAGATGCACTGTGAAGATAGGAAACACTCATTGTGCTAAGGCCACACATGAATAGTGCTCTATGATAACTGTATGATATGTGTGTTTTTCTTTCCCTGCTTGTCATGCTGAGACATTTCATATATAAAGCTTTATGTGAATGTAATGGGATGAATTCCCGGTTCTTACACTGTGGCTGGTCTGAACAATAAAAGCAATTGTTACCATCCACCTTTCGTGTCTCCCCTTTTTCGTTATAGATTGAAAGCTTGCGAGCAGGACCCTCACTCCTCTTGGTATCTGTTTTGATCTATGTGTTTATTGGTATGCTGTAATGTCTATTGTCTGTAGAAGTCCCCTCAATAATGTAAAGTACTGCGGAATATGTTGGCACTATAGAAATAAAATTATTACTATGAATGAGTGAGAACACACACACAGTAATACCTAAACTGTATGTCTGCAAGTGAATATTGCCATCTGTTGACCAGAGATGGTAAGAAAGGAGAAGGCAGAGAGAACTACATTAGTGGGAACAGAAGAGTGAAGTACACGTCACCGGAAGGAAGAGATTGGAGAAGACACCAGGTCAGGTTACAGCTGTGGTGTAGTTAATAATTAGTTAATAATTATTAAAGGCTCGGGAAGGCCGAGAGGGGAGAAGCTGGTGCCTGGACCTATAGCAGGAGAGTCGTATGAGAAGTGGAGTTGATTTATAGCCACCATTATAAGAGAACAGACCTGACTGAATGACCAGATCCGAGTCAAGATTTAAGAGATCAGTCCCAAGTAAAGACCTCAGAGACCAGACCCAAGAGACCAGACCTGAGTGAAGATCTAAGAGACTAGACTCGTAAATGAGAGACCCAAGTTGAGTGATCTAAGTCGTGTGAGCAGAGCCAGGATCGGGAGAGGTGATCGGGTTGATAGAGAGAGACATTCCTATGAGCTGAACGTACAGTTGATTTGACATTATCCTGACTGCCATGTAAATCTAGATCTAAATAAGAAATACTGATAGATTCAAATCTAGAAGTAAAACGAATGTTATAAGTATTGGAATTAATGTAATCCATAAATTTAGGTATGGCAGACACATCGGCACCCCAAATAATGAGGATATCGTCGATATATCTGCCATACCAAATTAACTCATCAATGAATGGATTCGTATCAGAAAAAAATAAAGTTTGACTCCCAAAAGGCCATGACAATGTTTGCCAAACAAGGTGAAAACTTGGCACCCATGGCCACGTCTGTTGGCCAGACAACTTTTTAGTGAGCATTTTCCGTCACTTTCATGTTTTAATTTTTTTAAAATTTTTATAATAAAGAACCAACATTGTTTATGGGAGCTGGAACATGAATCTTTTTTGTTCCATGTTACAAGTCATCTGATCAGATGGAGTTCCGTGCGCCCTTGATGGTTGTCAGTGAGCTGGTTTGCCTTGTTTGCTTCTATGCAGTTCTTTTTCTCATTGGCCCAGGTAAGACACTTCTAGTGTTGTCTATTGGTCATGAGTAGCTTGACACATGGAACGCAACACTTGTAGTCCATGTCCTGGATACATCTGTGTGTAGTGGCTCTTGAAGCAATGACTCCAGCAGCAGTCCACTCCTTGTGAACTACCTCCAAATCTTTGAATGGCCTTTTCTTACCCTGGTTGTTTTTGCACCTTTTTCTACCACATTTTCCTTCCACTCAGCTTTCCATTAATATGCTTGTATACAGCACTCTGTGAACAATCAGCTTCTTTAGCAATGACCTTTTGTGGCTTATCCTCCTTGTGGAGTGTGTCAATGACTGCCTTCTGGACATCTGTCAAGTCAACAGTCTTCCCCATGATTGTGGAGCCTTCTCAAACAGACTAAGGGAGCTTTTCAAATGCTTAGGAAGCCTTTCCTGGTGTTTTTTGTTAATAATTCTAATTTACTGAGATAATGATTTTTGGGTTTTAATTGGCTGTAAGCCATAATCATCAACAATAACAGAAATAAACACTTGAAATATATCACTCTGTTTGTAATAACTCTATATAATATATGAGTTTCACTTTTTGTATTTAAGAACTGAAATAAATTATCTTTTTGATCATATTCTAATTTAGTGAGAAGCCAGTACCCAGTGTCCCATACCGAACCCCGAACACAGACTTTTATCAGGTTTGCTGTTCGGGTTTGGATGCCTAATAAAGTCTTTTGAAAGGCTGCAGCTGGAATGTGGGACAGTGTTAGGTTGCACACTCTGTACTCTGCATGTGTATCAGTGGAATAACTGTGCTGCCAAAATGCTGCTCTGTGTACTTTGAACCCATATCTGTGGGAGTATTGTGCCAAAAAGCCACTGTGTGTTTTCTGCAAACCCAGCCTGTGGGAGTACTGTGCATTTGAGCCTCTGTATGTTCTCTGCACCCCCACCTGTGGGAGTGCTGTACCAAAAAGCCTCTATGAGTATTCTGCAACCCCACCTGTGAGAGTACAGTTCCAAAAATTTTCTGTGTACTGTAAAGCTATGTCTGTATGAGTAGTGTGCCTAAAAAGTATATCTACTCTGCATCCGTCTCCTTGCCATTTGTAGGCCAAACAAATAATTATACTATACCATTGTGTCTATACAAGTAGTGTGGCAAATAATCAAATCTACTCTGCGGAAGCCTCTTTGCCACTTGTAGGCAAAAAAATAATTTTACTGTACCGCTGTATCTATGTGAGTAGTGTGGCAAAAAAATAAATGTACTCTGCAGCCATCTCTTTGCCTTTTGTAGGCAAAAAAAATAATTTTACTGTACCGCTGAGTATATACGACCTGTGTGTCAAAAAAATCATTCTTCTCTACTCTACTCTACTCTTGCATCAGCCATCTCTATGCGAGTAGTGTGCCAAAAAACACTTCCAAAAATAAGGAGAGCATCAAATGGGGACGTGGACATGGCTATGGTCATGCTGGTGTAACTGCTGATGTAGCTGCTGCAGGGAGAGGACGTGATTGTTCTGTGCTTACTAACTGCCTAAATACAACACCTTCTTCAGGTGCATGCAAACGACATGACGTTATGCATCCTTTCGTAGAGCCGAGTACTGCTGCACAAATGGTGAGGCTACAAGATGTTGAAAAGGTGTTAGATTGTATGGCTGAGAGTGCCTCCAGTTCTTTTGCATTATCTTCTATCCGGTCCACTGCAGAAAGTGCAGAGTTGGCATCTGAAGACGATTGCCATTCGCCTTCCACCTCACCCCCTTAAAAATCAGGCTAGTAGTGTAAGCTGCAAGTCTTGCAGCAGTCTCTTCTGCTTTTTGATGGCTCTGCTGGCTGAGGTTCCATGGCCCATCCACCTGGCCCTGCCCCTGAAGTGGAAGAGACTGAGTGCACTGAAGTGCAACCAAATAAATGCATGTTCAAGTTGGCTACAAAGCATAAAAAACCTACAAGAGACAAAATGAGCAAAAACCCTGCTGTAATTAAATAAGTATAAAGCAAAAGTGACAGCACCACCACCACCAACAGTGTCACCGAGCATCTCCACACTGTCCCATGGAAATGTCCAGCTTATCATTCCCCAAACCCTCGAGATAAAGGAGATACCTCCCAACCCACCCACAAGCCTTGGGTTACTGTATCAACAATGTCCAGGTACCCAACTGCACAGCCAGGGGACAGTTGGGAAGGAGGAGATGGAGGAACAACTATGTTCATAGTAGAGTAGCACTCAGAGCAGCTCACGGCCATCACTGGAGAGTGGCTGGGGAATACAGAGTATCTAGGTGATATACTTCCCACCGAGGACATCTTGTCATTGCCTATGGGCAGCCTGGCACGCATGAGCTAACACATCCTACTGTGCCTGCGCAATTACCACCGAGTTGCCCATATTGTTACCAGTGCAGATGATTGGGTGGCCACCCTGATGGATACCCTCTAAAAGGACAATGTAGCAACATTACTTCCGTCACTTAAAGCAGGATTGCAAAATGCATGAATATAAGCACACGCTGGTAGAGAAACTACAGATGGCTTTCCAACCTGACAACGGGGCCTCAATGGAAGAACAAGGCAGGGGCAGAGAAGGAAATCGCCAATGCAGCCGGGGCACCTCCCCAACCTTGGAAGGCAGGGTTAGCATGTCTGAAATGTGACAAAACTTTATGAGCAGGCCACGACATCCGATCCATATTAGCAAGAGGCAGCGTTACAACAACATTCTGGAATAGTACCTGTCCACACCACTCCCCGTACTAACTGATGGGCCTGCACTATTTAATTTCTTGGTCTCCAAAGTGGAAACATGGCCTGAGATTGCCTGTTATGCCTTGGAGATGCTGTCCTGCGACAAGTGTACTGTTGCAATGTGTGTTTAGCATGACAGGGGGTGTGATCACAGATAGGTACATCTGCCTGTCCATATCCAATATGGGAAAGCTAACATTCCTTAAAATGAACCAGGTATGGATCTCACAACTATACTAGCCGCAGCCATTCAGTCTGCTACTCTATTTGCCATTTGTTTCATTTGCCTCCTTCCCAAATAAAAAAAAACAAAAACTGTGTTGGCTACCTCGTCTACAACCTCTTTCATCTACACCGACACATCCACCTCCTCCAATTGGACCTCTGCCTTATGGTTGTAGATTGTTAGTTTATTTTGGGTTCATTCTATGTTCTTTTAAGTCAGTTTCCTAAAAAACACACAAAAAAGAGAAAAAATAATAAAAAAAACACACAAACAGTGTTGGATTACTCTTCCCTTGCCTCTTTCAACTCTACTGCCACATCCACCTTTTTCTCCCCTTGGACTTATGCCTCTGGTTCTAGATTGCTAGTTTAAGTTTTATTGATTCTAGGTTGTTTTAAGTCAGTTCCATAAAAAATCAAAACATCACCTAAAAAAAACAAGGTTAATAAAAGAAAAAAAAAATACAACAAAAAACAGTGTTGGATTACTCCTCTCTTGCCTCTCCCACCTATATTGTCGTGTCCACCTCTTCCTCAACTTGGACCTATGCCTTCTTATTCTAGATTGCTAGTTTTAGTTTTGTTAATTCTAGGTTCTTCTAAGTCAGTTCAATTAAAAAAAAAACACTTAAAAAAATGTTGGATTACTCCTCCCTTGCCTCTTCCACCTATACCACCACATCCATCTCTTCACCTCTTCCTCCACTTAGACCTATGCCTTCTGGTTCTAGATTGCTAGTTTTAGTTTTGTTAATTCAATTTTTTTTTAAGTCAGTTCCATTAAAAAAACACTTAAAAAAATGTAAAAAAACTGTTGGATTACTCCTCCCTTGCCTCTTCCACCACATCCAACTCTTCACCTCTTCCTCCACTTAGAACAGGGGTACCCAATCTGTAGCTCGGGAGCCACATTTGGCTCGCGGTCCCATGAATGGTGGCTCGCGGCTGTCTGCCAGCTTGGTGCATTAGCTAAAGGTCTAGCAAACAGGTATGAAGAGCAAATCTCAAAATGGTAAATTTTGTGAGTAGCCCTGCACAGAATAGCAGATCTGGATGCACATATACTGGTCTTAGAGATGATTTAGGTATGGAACGCGGGAGACAGGATGATGCTACCTGTAAGAGGAGTTGCTTGAAGATGGATGTGACAGTGTGTTGGGAGTGCTGGATGGGAGAACACTGAATGGGGGTATTGCAGGGACCACTGGATCTAGGTATGCTGCTTTGGGGTGATTTCTGTGGAAAAGTTTTGGTTATCATTATACCCATATTAGTGGCTTTGGTTGCCACTACTGTGAGTGGGGCTGGATGTGGCTCGCGACCCTCTCTCAGAGCTGAATGTGGCTCTCCAGGACAGAAAAGTTGGGGACCACTGCCTTAGACCTATGCCTACTGGTTCTAGATTGCTAGCTTTAGTTTTGTTATATAGGTTGATTTAAGTCAATTCCGAAAAAATATAATAATAAAAATAAATAAACACCCCCCCCAAAAAAAAACTGTTGGATTGCTCCACCCTTGCGTTTTCCAACTACACCGCCACATCCACTTCCTCCTCCAGTTGGACCTGTTCCTCCTGGTTCGAGATTATTAGTTTTTATTTCTGCTCTGCTGAACATAGGGAAAGGACGCCATTGCATTGAGGGACAGCATTAATAATAATAATAATAATAATAATAATAATAATAATAATAATAATAATAATCTTTATTTATATAGCGCCAACATTTACAGTTTAACATTTTCAAAACACAAGTCATAAGTAACAATGTTAACAATACAATAATTAAAGCAAAATTAGACAATCCTGCTTGTGAGAGCTTACAATCTACAATGAGGTGGGGGCGATACAAAGTACAGGTGTGTATTTACAATGATCGTCCACTCACCTTGAGGGAGTGGGGGATAGATGGGGATAGTGAATGGGCTACACATGCACACTTTCACATAAAATGACTTTGATTAGTGAACGTGATAGGCCTCTCTGAACAAATGTGTTTTGAGGGAGCAGCTAAAACTATGCAAATTGTGGATAGTTCTAACTTCTTGGGGTAGAGCATTCCAGAGGATTGGCGCAGCGCGGGAGAAGTCTTGGAGTCGGGAGAGGGAGGTACGGATTAGTATGGAGGTTAGTCGAAAGTCGTTTGTAGCGCGCAGCGGTCAGTTAGGCCGATAGACAGAAATGAGGTAGGAGATGTAGGGGGTGCTGCACTGTGGAGAGCTTTGTGGGTGAGAATAAGTACTTTGAATTGGATCCTATAATGAATGGGCAGCCAATGTAACAATTGGCGAAGAACGGATGCATTTGAATACCGATTAGCCAGATGGATGACCCTGGCTGCTGCATTAAGTATGGACAGGAGAGGGGAAAGTCGAGTAACGGGGAGACCAATTAATAGAGCATTGCAGTAGTCCAGGCGGGAGTGGATCAAGGCGACAGTAAGGGTTTTTGTTGTTTCCACGATGAGAAAAGGGTGGATTCTAGAGATGTTCTTTAGGTGTAAGCGGCAAGAGCGGGCAAGAGATTGTATATGGGATGTGAAGGAGAGATTGGTGTTAAACATAATTCCCAGACAGCGCGCCTGCTGCCGGGGTGTTATTATGGTGCCACCCACAAAGAGGAAAATGTCAGGTTTAGGGAGGTTAGTAGATGGCGGGAGCAGAAGAAGTTCAAAAAGCCAAATCTGCTTTTGGTCTGTCCAATTGGTGCCGTGTAGAGAGAGAAGAGAAGGGGGCCAAGGACTGAGCTCTAAGGTATCCCAACAGTGAAAGGAAGAGGAGATAAAGTGGAGCCCGCGAACAAAACACTGAAGGAGCGATCAGAAAGATAGGAAGAGAACCAGGAGAGAGCAGTGTCCTTAATGTCTAGTGACTGGAGCCTAGAGAGTAGGAGACGGTGGTCAACAGAGTCGAAAGCTGCAGAAAGGTCGAGAAGAATGAGCAAAGAATGTTCACCATTACATTTTGCTCTCAGAAGGTCATTGGTAACTTTGTTGAGTGCAGTTTCAGTATAATGTAGGGGGCGGAAGCCGGACTGTGAATGGTCTAGGAGGAAGTGAGTGAAGAGGTAACGGGTAAGGCGGGAGTAGACTAGGCGATCCAATAGTTTAGAGATGAAGGGGAGATTGGAGACTGGTCTGTAGTTGTTTTTGAAAAGGGGGGGAGTGGAAAACCACTAATGAACGACTACAGATCCGATATAAAAAGATAATATATATATCTTTATTAGGACACATAATAAACGGGCCGTTGCTGGTAATTATTACCGTTTTTCCGCTGTATGTGTGTCTGCTTGTTAGTGAGCACCAACCACTGAGGCATTTGTTTACTATTTGGTGGTGCAGATATATAGTGACATCCTCTCTTTATTATTATAGCGGCTCTCTGACTATTAGTCTTAGGGGAGAGCAATTATGTGAGTAGGGCTGGTAGGTTCGTAAATGAATATTCAAGATATTATGATATAATGTCAATCTTGTATGCCTATCTATGTGAGGAGATTTCAGTGTCCTTTTGGACTATATTATCCAAGTCTCCTAGGGAGGTTTGCTATGTTTCCCATGGTGCGTGGATTATTTTAATGCACTATCGAGCACTGTTTTGTCCGGGATCTGTTTATGTGTCCTAATAAAGATATATATATTATTTTTTTATATCGGATCTGTAGTCGTTCATTAGTGGTTTTCCACTCCCCCCCTTTTCATAATTGTCTTTAGCGACGGATCTATATTTAGGTCTTACACAACAGAGGAGGCATCTAGGTGTAATTTATTATGCCAGGAATATGTCCTCCTGGTCTGATTGTGTTTATGAGTACTCTATTTTCTGTAGTGGTTTTTGCAGGATGGGTCGAGAGCGGGTTTCTTTAATAATGAAGTAACAATAGAATTTTTTGAAGGAGGATGGGAAAATGCCCGAGGAGAGGGAGAGATTAAATATTGTAGTTAGGTGAGTTGTGACGACTGGAGAGAAAGACTGGAGGGAACGGGGTCGGTAGTGCATGTAGTCCGACGAGAAGAAGAGAGGAGTCTGGAGACTTCTTCTTCTGTGATGGGATGAAATGTGGAGAGTGAGCCAGGGGAAATAAAGGGAGGGATGGGAGTCACAGCACTTAGTGGTTGTTAGCGGATTTCCTGATGGATGTTATCTATTTTCTCTATAAAGTGGGAGACCAGGTCATCAGCACAAATGTATATGATAGGGGCTTGTACTTTTGGCCTGAGGAGGGAGTGAAAGGTGTCAAAAAGTTTCTTGGGGGTTGTTGGATAGTGAGGAGATCAGGGTGGTGAAGTAGGTCTGTTTGGCAAGGTGAAGGACAGAGTTATAGGTTCTTAACATAAATTTGAAGTGTATGAAGTCTTCTGGTGTGCGGGTTTTCCTCCTTAAGCATTCAGCACTCCTAGAGCATCGCTGGAGAAGTTGAGTTTGCGATGTGAGCCAGGGCTGTTTTACGCTGTGTTTGAATTTTCTGAGGGTGACTGAGGGTATTAGGCTTTGCGTGTGCACAGTTTTCCAAAAACACTCTCTACGTGTACTGTAGGGTGACTGCAAAAAATTGATGTCGGAATTTTGTCCGTCTCGACCCCACAAAACGATTCCCCTTTCCAGATATTGAGATAGCCAAAATTTGAGCTCGATCAAACGACGTTAACCCGTGCCGCTCGTCGCTCAAAGTTTGAAAAAATCCAAATTGAGGTATTTTAAGATTTAGGTATTTTGCATAGTCTGTTAGACTATAAAGAATGTGACAACAACATTGCAGAAATAGCCCTGACCAAATTTTCGAACCATTTGTGGTATTTGAATGCAGAGTTGGTGGGATTATCGTTTTTTGATCCCACCATTACAGACAATGAAAAGTTGTTAATGGCTAATAAATTGCTCAGTAGCACAGATGAACCATCAGAGCACGCTAGGGTTGTAAATCCAAAAGTTAGGAAAGAAAAATTAAAAGAGGTAGGAAGTAACCGACTTTAACGACCTTCTGACAAAAGATGAAGAACAAAAGCAATATGTCCTGCAAGTTGTAAGCAAATGCCGAGCATTATATTCTGACGTTTCAAAAACTACTTTAACAAAAGCTCTAGAATAGATTAGATAACTATGTAAAATTATCAACTCATGTAGGTTAGTGTGCTCTGATGGTTCATCTGTGCTACTGAGCAATTTATTAGCCATTAACAACTTTACATTGTCTGTAATGGTGGGATCAAAAAACGATAATCCCACCAACTCTGCATTCAAATACCACAAATGGTTCGAAAATTTGGTCAGGGCTATTTCTGCATTGTTGTTGTCACATTCTTTTTAGTCTAACCGACTATGCAAAATACCTAAATCTTAAAATACCTCAATTTGGATTTTTTCAAACTTTGAGCGATGAGCGGCACGGGTTAACGTCGTTTGATCGAGCTCAAATTTTGGCTGTCTCAATATCTGGAAAGGGGAATCGTTTTGTGGGGTCCAGACGAACAAGATTCTGACATTTTTTCCCCCCCATATGAGATCCGGTCACACTAGTGTACTGCGCACCCATGCCTATGATATTACTGCGCAAACCCAAAAGTTTTTCTAATCTGCAACCGTGCTGGTGGGAGTCATGTGCATCAAAACAAATTTTTCTACTCTTATGCAGCCATGTCTCTGATCGTACTGTGGGCAAAAAAATATTTTTTCTTCTGTTATTCACCTATGTCTGATAGTGCTGTGCATATAAACCAAGTTTTCTACTCTTATGCATCTATGTCTGATAGTATTGTGCATCAAAACAATTTTTTCTACTCTTATGCACCCAAGCCTCTGATAGTACTGGGTGTCAAAACAAATTTTTCTCATCTGTAACTTGAAATCTGTGTTTGTGGGGGTAGTTTGTGGATGTGGTCATCAAGGTCTTGTTTTTTTTTGCCATCTTGTTGTGTTTCTTCTTGTGTCATATCACCTGCTAGAAATGAGAATTCATTCTGGTCACATACGTAAATCTCTTCCACAGTTCACAACATGATAGCTCCATCAAAGCAGGTAAAATTAACTGATTTAATGACTGTTCGCAGTTTTACTGTGCCATCCGTGTGTGTGTAGGATTGTGCGCCGACTGGGGGAGGGGTGGTCTCTACAGCACGCTTCCGTCGTTACCAAAGACAAGCGTTTCAGACGACGTAGTTTCAGACTCTCTCACTGTGGCTGCCTTTAGGCCCACGGCCACAGCGATCACCTACTCGGCCCGTCCACCCTCTGCCACACCTACTTCTCTTCAGTGCCCAGCTCTCCAGCAGTTCGGTACCCCAGGCTCTCTGCTCCTTCCGCTGTCTTTCTGGGCCACCCCCCTTTCTGTGCTCTCTCTCTCTCTCTTTCTTATTCTCTGTCTCTCTCCTCTGTCTCTTCCATGAGCTCTTCATCCCTCTGTCTCCTCCTGAGCTCTCCTGCCTGGTCTTGGAACCGCCTCCTTTTATCCCTTCAGCCTGGAAATCCCCTTCTCCTTTCCACTTGCTCTGCCCACCATGACTTGGCTTTTCCTAGCATTAGCTATTGTTAAGGCCTTTCCCTTTCCTGCCCTGTGCCTCCCCCTAGTGGCCAAGCTCTGTACTCCACTATCCCTAGCTAATCCCTTTGGGGTCATTTGTCCCTTTACACCCAGACTGGTCCACGTATTAGTCCACCCTCCTACATGTGCACGGTAAAGTAGGAGAGATTACTGTATGCTGCTGGAGCTGTAATTACCATGGATTCTGGCACCAGATTTGCCCTCCAATAGATGCTCATTAAAGGATTTAACAACTCATTCCAATTACAGAGCCTCTAAATTGTCATGTGGCTGTTTTGTCTTGCAACATTAACTGCTGACAGTTGAGGAGTGATTAATTCGGTTGATCTTAGATGTGGTACCCGTTTATCAGGATGCGTCTCCAGATTCAAACCGTGATTCACTGTACTCCAAGGACACCAACATGTAATACCGTACGGCAAGGGAGTGTGGTTGGAAGGGAGAGTGGCTCGCTGTGCGGACAGGTCTAGAAACGGAAGGGGAAAGAATACACCCCTTGCACAGAGAGGGGGAGGTGAATGACCTCCAGAAGACAACCAACACATCTAAGGTAATGCACAGGGTTGCTCAGGAGAGGGGTGAGGATGTGCATCCCTATGCTATGCCTCTGCCAGGCTTTCAATGTATTCCTTTATCGGTTCATAATTTTACAGCAATCTGAATCCAGAAATGGAAAAAATGTAATCCAAATTGACTGATTTCATGACCATTTGCAGTTTCACAGTAGCATCCGTGTGTACATAGTGCTACAGGGCTTCTTCTTCAATTTTTTTTTAATCCAATCCACTTCAAACATTTTAGATTTATCCCCAAATTTGTCCTTTTTTGGGGGGATTCTATGTTATTTTAAGCCATCTACCTATCTAAATTTGCTGCAGGGCACTTGCCTTGCTCATACCCCCATTTAGCTTCCTTTTGCCACCTTCTAGCCCTTACTATGACCATTTTACAGTCATTTTAAAGCATCGAAGTTCAGGTCGCAATTGACTTCTATTGGGTTCAGGTTCAGGGTCAAGTTCGTATACCGAAACAAGCTTTTAACTCTAATTTAGCGGAACCTGACGAACCAGAACATCCACAGGTCCGCTCATCCCTAGTCAGAAGCCTAAAAGAGAAGAGTGAGCAGCTTTGTCTATTGGTGCCTTACAGATGCTAGCGCAATGAAAGCGGATCTGTATGAAGAATCTTCTGTTATCCCTGTGGATACAGTTACCCTAAGAATTCAGGACTACATGGCAAGTAGTGATTAGTGAAGGGATGGTGCTTCGTGTGGCGAAGGAGACCCATGAGAGGGGCACGCACTTCGTAACGGAAAGGACCTTCCACTGGTTGCAGTGGCTTGTGTATTGACCCCAGCTATGTCAAGTGGTGGACGGAGTTTGTCATAAGTGAGTTGGCTAAGCTTTCAGAACAGAAGGCACTTATGCAAGTGATAAGGATGGCTGAGCCACTGGAAGTGTTTATAGTGGATTACCTCATGATCATCCTGTCTCATAACATTTGTGAATATTGCCTGGTAATGACGGACCTCTTCACAAAATTTCGCAGTCGTAACCCTGACCCAGGATCAGATGGCTGAGACATGTACTGTGACTTCATCCGGGTATATGGGTGCCCGAAGAAGATCCACTCAGATCAAGGGGAATACTTCCATAGGAGAGTCAAGGAAGAACTACACTGATTCTATGGCATTGAGAAGTCCAGGACAATGCCCTATCTCTATGCGAAATAGAACCTGTGAATGCTTCCACAGAACGTTGTTACAGATGCTAAGGGAGTTGGAAGAGGATTGGAAGATGAGTTGACCTGAATTTGTTCTGGAATTAGTGTGGGTATGCATCAACTGAGCCCAGGCCACAACTGGTTACACATATTTGTGATGAAACAACATTTAATGCAATGACTAAAGACCTTGGGGTCTGAAATGCATCTGCCAGTTAGTGGCTACTATGCTATGAATTTTTAATAAACACTGGTTTTATGGGATTCCTGGGGCTGGATCCTTTTTTCTTCATTCGATTAATATTCCTGCTGCACTGCTGACCTGTCCGCGCCTCAGATCAATGGCCTCAATTGGGTGAGCTGACTTTTTTCCCTTTCCTGTAACAATATACATCCAAATATCCAGGAGATCCAGAGATCCAATGAAACAAAGACTCTTTACAAAACCACAGCCAGGAACACTCTACAAGATAACTGCCAGTTCATGACTCCATCATGAGGAACACATATTTGACATTCTACAGGTTGTCAGTTTAGGGGACCCCAGCCCCGGCTGAAAGAATACAGATCAGCTCCATTCACCATCACTGAACCCATGGGTCAATTTGAGTTAGTCAGGATTTGAACCCACCGGTCACCAGAGCCCCATGGATACATTTGGGAAAGCCAGGATTGGGATCCACCAGTAACCTGGCTCCATGGAGATGTTCGGAGAAGCCAGGATGTGACCCATCGTTCTTGTATCTCAATGTACTGTCAGCTTCCTAAGATTGTTGTTACCTTGCCACAGGTGGGGGTAGTCGTCCCTTTAAGCTCTGAAGTCAGAGCTGCTCTTAACCCAGCAAGTCTGTGGTAGGGTGAACCTGTAATTTTGCACCATCTTGGGTATTTTGTTGGGACTGTTCTATGTGTTATTTGCCTGTTTTGTGGTTCAATAAAATATTGCCACGCTGTTACACACTCACTCTGTGCTTTCTGAGTAGTATTATGCCAATGGTAAAAGGAGGACGGGCATTCGGTGGGATGAGCCCTGGTACATGCGGTTTTGGATAGCGGACTAGGGCACCCGCTGACCCCCCGTGTCACCACAGCATTACACACTGCTGTTTGACTGTAACGGCAGCAAAATAACTGAGCTAGAACTTGACCCATAGGAAGATAGTACCAGGATGAGTACGTCCACCTGAGCCATCCAGACATGACTCCTGTGCAGGAAGCACCATTACAACCCAGAGATCAAGTGCTGATACGAGCAAAGCACCCCAGGGACCAGTTGGATTACAGATGGTGTCTCCCCACCGACTAACGAGAAGAGTTCACATTGTGAATCCAATGTATTCAGTTCGACCTTAGGGGAAAAAAGAGGCACCAGAAGAGTGCTGCATTGGAACATACTCCATCCCTGTGTGTCTGAAGGTGAGTGACCAAACCCCGAAAAAGCTGTAAGGCAGCCAGGGTGGTAGTCGTGGCAACAGGCTGTATGTTTCCCACACCCTGGCGCCCCACAGATAAAATATAATGTCCCGTCTGCTGCATGTGCAGCAGCACACTCTCGTTTCCTGTCAGATTCCCCGCAGCTGCGGTCTCGCTGGCTCCGTATCCATGAGTTCCACAAACCACTTCAGAGTTGGGGTCTTTTTCTCACGGTTTAACTTTACTGAGCAGCAGTACATCCATCACATATGCAGCACAATTTATGCAGAGTGGCATTTCCTCATCTCTCCCTGTTTCTCCTGCAATCTCTCTCTCTCCTTCCTGGTAATCTCAGCCTTGCTTTGGGACAAGCTCTGTCCCACTTCTGGACAATCCCTGTCCTGCTATTAGACAATCTCTGCCTCGACCATGCTTCAGGCCCACCAGCTTCCTACCATCCCCTGGTCCGGCCTCAATGGGAAAAGGTTCCAACTGCCCCAGTCGTAAACCCCGGATCCTCTTTGGGTTGGTCTCTATCCTTGTTGGTGACCACCTACACAACTCCCAGCCTGGTGCCCCTTCCTGCTGAAGCAGCTTTATCCACATGGCTCACAGACTGTCACTCTCACTGCACCTTACACCTTGCCCTGGGCAAGGCTGCCCCGGCTCTGCTGCCTAAACAGTAAGTGTCTGTCCTATATCCTCAATGCTCTGCACAACACTACTCTAACTCCTCTTCTCTGGAAAACCCTTATGTTGCCTGTATCTAAACTAACACTCCTATTCCCTATTTCTATTATGCACCCTTCTATTCTAGACCCACTATTGTTCTGTACTACCTTATATCCTATAATAGCCCTAATCCTATGTACAACACATGGTACATTTAGATTACAGCACATGACATACATCAAATACATTCACATTAATGAACATTAGAGAACCGCACATAATTAGTAGACCAAAAAGGGGAAAAGCATAGGAGGGTCCCTGCCACCTCCTTACAGAGCAATGAAGTTCTACATAAAGGAGGTTGATGAGCTAGAATGGGGGGTAGTATCTGCGGTGCCCAAAGAGGCAACGTCACCACCCCAAGCGAATCCTGAGAATGGAACAACTGCTAAACTGATGAAAAGAGTATCAGAAGGCCCGAGTGCCCCCAAAGGAACGAGCCAAGAGGGGCATCATTATGCTAGTGCCTCACCTATGAGGTATGTGGAAGATGATTTCATCTGGCAATACAATGTGTGAGAAATGCAGGAGTCTTGGATATTAGCAATGCTTGGACCGCCCTCAAGGGGCATATGAGGTTAGAAGTGATCTCTCTTGTCTGAGCACTGGCGAGTTTAAAGAAGGGTGATTGTAAGGGGGCGAATGAGTGAGAACACACACATAGTCATGCCTAAGCCAAATGTTTGCAAATTAATATCACCATATGCTAATCAAAGTTGATAAGAAAGGAGAAGGCATAGCAAACTACATTAGTAGGAAATGAAGAGCGAAGTGCATGTCCCCTGATGCAAGAGATTGAAGGAGACACCAGGTCAGGTAACAGCTGTAGCGCAGTTAATAATTATTGAAGGCCAAGAATGGGTAGATTTGGGACCTGTAGCAGAACTGTCATATGAGCAGAAGGGTTTATAACCACCATTATAATAGAGCAGACCAAAGTGAAGACCTAAGAGACCAGACCTGAAGATGAAAGACCTGAGTTGGGCGATCTGAGTCATGTGAGCAGAGCCAGAAAAGGGTGAGGCGAAAGATATTCATATGAGCCACAACCCCCTGGTGCAAACGTACGGCACAGAGGGGGTTAAAAAAGGATGGTGCAGTTCTTCAGGAAGAGGAGGTGGTCAGTGTGTCGGGTGTGCCAAGTGAACCATCGATACAGGACTTGTATCATGATGAGGAGTAACATAGAC
This sequence comes from Dendrobates tinctorius, assembly GCF_039654945.1. Lineage (NCBI taxonomy): Eukaryota > Metazoa > Chordata > Amphibia > Anura > Dendrobatidae > Dendrobates > Dendrobates tinctorius. Next base: position 21,818,637 of record NW_027361858.1, on the reverse strand, counting down.
GTTCGTTTGGGTCTCATATTGCTTGAAGAGTGGCGACAGCAATGGGCCCATTAGTGATGGTGACGCACCCTAAGTTGAGGAATTAGGACCGAGACGTTACTGGCGGCAATAGTTGCTTAGTTGTAAATATAGAACGGCTTTGTGTAAATAATATTGTATAAATACTCTGCTTTACGCCGGGGTCACACTTGCGAGAAACTCGCACGAGTCTCGCATCTCAATACCCGGCACTGCCGCTGGCACTCGGACTGGAGCGCTCAGCTGCATAGAAATACATACAGCCGCACTCTCCGGTCCGAGTGCCGGTGGCAGTGCCGGGTATTGAGACGTGAGATTTGTGCGAGTTTCTCGCAAGTGTGACCCCGGCCTTAGCTGTAGTACCGTGTTCTTAACTTGTAATTCACTGTATATTTCTTTTATGGGATATCGTATAGTAGGCACTAAGCACCTATACACTGGTGTTAATCACATAAATAGTTGTTGGTTAAGTACGACTGTCTCCTCATTCTCTGCGCAGTTGCATCTGTGTACCTGTCAACATGAACACTTCTTGCCACCTATATTGATTTACCATTTATTTATTTTTTACAAATATTTACTTGAAACGGCTTCTTCTTTGTCTTTACTCCTCAGCACTGAGACTACCAAATAGCTAAACATGGACACCCAAGTAGAAGACTGTATGATTATGTTGCAAATCAGCAACATCTGAATGTGGCACATATTTGGCAAGAATAAACATTAGGAAAATATGTGGGGCATTTTTGGTATTATAATACATTAATTCTTTTAAAGTTCTAATTTATACAGTATATTTGTAAAACACGGCCCTTCGGAAACCTCATTTAGGTGGTAGAAATACATATTGAAAGATTTGTAATTACTTTGTTGTAAAGGAAACTTGCATATTGATACTGTGGTTTTACATTTTTCTGCATTTAGAGTATGCTGGAGAGCATGTGTAATAATTACCATAATGCATCGTAAAATTTGCAGCGCAGAACTGGGATCCAGACCAATCGTCAGAATGGGGAACTTTTATCCCCATAAGATGGAACGCCATGTGACCTGCCTTTCCATCTTGTAATGGGATAAACCTTCCCGCTTCTGCAGCTCAGTGAAGGTCCCAGCGCCCAGACCCTTACCGAACAGTAAGTTATCACTTATCCTGTGACTAAGTTATAAATTATTTTTACTGGACAACCCCTTTAAATACGCACATCAGTAAATTTAATTTTAAGCCTTTGTTGCCTTCTTTGAGCAGATGTCATTATTCATGCTGTTGATACAAATCACCAAAAGAGATGGCTTCATTGACAACTTTCAGGTGAGATATTCCTGCTTGTTGCTCCATAACGATAGTCATTTTGGTTTGCTAAGAAGAGAGACTGTTTATGTGCTCGAACATATCTAGCAAATCTATGCACATTCTGGATGTGTGATTGAGAGTAAATTAGATTTCACTTGGCTGTAAAGTTCTCAGTATGTTTTGTAGCTGCTGTCAGTAATGTGAAGCATGCACTTGTTATTTAATGGTTGCACCCATGTATGAGGCAAGGGGAAGAGCTGGGATTACTTTGTGGGTGAAATTCTCACTATCTGGTAATTTTACAATACCATTGTGCTAGATCATTATTCATTATTTGTACTGTCTGTGAGGGGAGTTTTCTTCCAATAGCCTATGACACATAGGGGTGTTACTCTGAATTGAATGTGCTACATAAACAAGTGTTTGCACTTTAGGGCTTCATAATAAATGCATTTGGTTTTATAGCAGCAGATGTGATGTTTTACTTGTCTTTTAAAGGGAATCTGCCAATAGGTTTTTGACTCTTGATCTGAGAGTAGCATAATGTAGGCACAGAAACCCTGAATCCAGTGATGTATCACTTACTTGGCTGCTTGCTGTAGTTTTAATAAAATCACAGATTAATCAGCAGGAGATTATTACTAGGAGACTGGTAAATCTTTTCCCATGTTGCAGTCCATATTCATAGGCTGTAATTAACCCCCCTCCACCACCAATAATTGGCAGCTTTTTGCCTGTGTACGCATTAAGCTGCCAATCAGTGATGTGGGCGGGGTTATACAGAGCTCAGCATTCAGAGAACTGCTAGGTCTGCAGCAGATAAATCAGTGATTTTGTCAAAACTGCAACGAGCAGCCCAATAAGTGGTACAGCACAGGAATTAGAGTTTCTCCTACGTTATGCTGCTTTTCTGATGGGATAGTAAAAACCAGGTGACAGGTTGCCTTTAAATTTCTGTCAGGCTAGAGAATTGTCAATTTTTAAACTGATAGATGACCATTAATTATAAATGCTTGCTATTTGCAGTATGTATTGAAGGGTGATTCCAGTTCTATGAAGTGATTGTATATTTCTGGGATATGCCATTACTTTCTGATTGGTGGAGTTTATGGGGCTGTGCCGCAGTTGAGCAGTCAATGGCCAGGAGCACAGGGAGAAAAACAGAAACAAGTACTGCAACTCCTTGAAATTCTGTAATGTTTGGTTCTCTGGCAATAGATCCGCCACCAATGATGAGAGCTTAGTTTTTGTATGTCTGGCGAATGCTATTTTTTTTATTACACTTTTTTGGAGGTGGAATTTAGAAAAGAAACAACAATTTTAGTTTTCAAACACTATTCACGCTTCAGTTTAATTGACATACCGTAATAACATTATGATGCAGGTTGAAACGTTAATGACAATTCACAATTGATATATTTTTTATGTTTAACTGCTCTCACACAAAATGATCAATTGTTTTAAGAAAGTATTTTTTGGTGGATTCACTATATGGGGCAGCACGGTGGCTCAGTGGTTAGTGAATCCCACCAAGGACAACATCTGCAAGGAGTTTGTATGTTCTCCCCGTGTTTGCGTGGGTTTCCTCCGGGTACTCCGGTTTCCTCCCACACTCCAAAGACATACTGACAGGGAATTCAGATTGTGAGCCCCATGGGGGACAGTGATGAAATGTGTGCAAACTGTAAAGCGCTGCGGAATATGTTAGCGCTATATAAAAATAAAGATTATTATTCTCAGATCCATAACGTGGGGCTCTCATGCTGGACATGGGGAGGCTATGTGGGGTCTCATGCTGGACATGGGGAGGTTATGTGAGGTCTCATGCTGTACATGGACAGGCTATTTGGGGTCTCATGCTGGTCATGGGGAGGCTATGTGGGAACTCATGCTGGACATGGAGAGGCTATGTGGTTCTCCTGCTGATCATGGGGAGCCTATGTGGGGTCTCATGCTGGACATGGGGAAGCTATGTGGGGTATCCTACGGATCATGGGGAGGCTATGTGGTTCTCCTGCTGATCATGGGGAGGCTATGTGGATCTCATGATGGACATGGCGAGCCTATGTGGGTCTCATGCTGAACATGGGGAGTGTCATGACTCTGAACAGGATGGTTCCGCCTCCATCCTGGTCAGGTCAGGGTTAATTTTAGTTCTCTTTGATTCTGAGGCACCTATTTAATGTTGGCAGTTCCTGGATTTGGTGCCGGTGATACTGACCCAGGTTACTCATCCGTAAACGTTGTGCCTCTGTGCTTGTGTGCTTTGCTGTGTATGTATAGTTTGTCCCCTGACTTTTGCCTCTGTATCCTGCTTTGTACTGCAATGTCCCCCCTGGTTATCTGACCCCTTGGTACCTCTGCTCTCGTCTGGCTTTGACCCTTGGCTCTCCTTGACTACGTTTACTGTCTGTGCCCTGCACTCTGCGTCACATGATTGCTTAGTTCCAGGTCCTGTGCTCACTGCTTAATTTCAGGTCCTTGCACACTGCATGCCTTGTTCCTGCACGCCCTGCGCTCATTCACGTGTCCCCTGATAGCGCCCCCTAGGCAGCACCAGTGACACCATTGGGGTCATCACATTATCACCGACCCATACAATTTTTCAGGGGTTTTTTGTGTGCCTGTTGAGCAAAGAGCGTTGGTTGCTTCTCACCAACAGGTACAGAGGGAGTTGGCAGATACAGTTAATGCTGTTCGGGGTGCCTCTTCCTCGTCTAGCAATGGGGAGGGTACTGTGTCTGATGTTTCCCTATCCTCTCCTGAACCCTCTGTCAAACTTCTGGATACCTTTTCTGGGGATAATAAAAAATTCCGGGTATATAAGGAGATGAGAATCAAAGGGTGGGGATAGTTATTTGCCTGTTACGCGAGGGGCCACAATCCTGGGCTTTCTCACTATCTCCTAACTTACCTGAGTGAATGTCTGTTGATTGGTTCTTCAAGGCCTTGGGACTTACTTGCGATGAACCTGATCAGGTGAGATTGGCAGAGGACACAATTATGAGTCTTACCCAGGGAAAGTGCTCAGCTGAGTGGAACTGTTCCAAATACAGGCGATGGGCACACGAGGTTTCCTGGAACGACTTGGCAGTCAGGGGGCTATTCCGACGGGGTCTCTCTGAGCATTTAAAAGATGCCTTGGCCCTGCACCCATCGCCCGACTCTCTGGAGGATGCCATGACTCAAGCTGTCCATATGGACCGCAGGCTGAGAGAGGTGTTGTTCAACAAGATGCTCTTCTGTTGCCATTGAAACCGGAGCCTTCGTCGTCGGTTGAGCCCATACAGGTGGGAGCTGTCTCCATGAAGGAAAAGGAGATATGACCTCACAGAGAGAAAAAACTCTGCTTCTATTGTGGAGAGCCAGGTTATTGGATAAAGGACTGTCCCTCCTGTCCCTCGGATTCCAAGGTCTTGGGAAACTACTAGGTCTGGGTAACTGCCGAGGAGGTTACACAGACCCACAGGTACTTTTTTCCTCAGTCTTCAAACTATTGCTAAAAGTGGAAGTTGGTGTGAACAATTGTTTTTTCCTTCCTCTGCTTTTGTGGATTGTGGGTCTTCAGGGAACTTGATTGACTCGAGGTTGATGAACCACTGTGAGATAGGGACAGTCAGGTTGGAAAAACCCATGAGAGTGGTAACTATTGACTCAACCCCGTTCACCAAGGACGGGACCTGCTCTATTACTAAAGAATTCATCCTTAAGGTGGGGTCTGTTCATCTGGAGCATATAGCCTGTTTCGTTCTGGACAATCTCCCTGCTGGTTTGGGCTTGGGGTTTCCTTGGCTGCAATGTCATAATCCAGTCATTGACTGGGAGGCCCAGGAGATTGTTAAATGGGGATACAACGGTGGAAACAAATGTCTGTATTCTGTGTCGTCCGTCGGTCTGGTGGGTATTCCGAAGTACCTGAAGGACTTAGAAGGTGTGTTCTCCGAAAGTCAGTCTGAAGGGTTACCACTGGACCGGCCTTTTGATTGTGCCATTGACCTGATTCCTGGGGCTAAATTATTTAACCTTTCTGGTCACGAGAGGGTCGCCATGAAGGAGAACATATCAGAGTCTCCGCAAGGGCCATATCTGCCCTTCCATGTCTCCTGTTTCTGCAGGGTTTTTTTTGTAAAAGAAAAAAAGACGGTGGTCTCCGCCCATGCCTTGACTTTTGGGAACTGAATAGGATTACTGTAAGAAACACATATCCCCTCCCACTCATTCCCGATTTGTGTAACCAGGTATCTGGGGACAAATGATTTTCAAAACTAGACTTGCGGGGGGCATGTAACCTCATCCTGGTGCGAAATGGGTGTGAGTGGAAATCTGCATTTCTCACCTCAGAAGGGCTGTTTGAAAATTTAGTTATGCTGTTTGGTCTGAAAAATGCCCCTGCGGTTTTCCAAAACTTCATCAATCATGTGTTCTCTGATGTTATTGGGCGGTTTGTAGCTATATACTTGGATGACATTCTAGTTTATTCACTTGATAAGCAGACACATATTGGTCACCTTCATGCGGTTCTTCAGAGACTCAGGGAGATCTAAATTTTTGCTAAGCTAGAGAAATACTTGTTTTTTGTCCAGGAACTACCTTTCTTGGGGTTCATTGTCTCTAGTGAGTGGTTTAGTATGGATTCCAAAACGGTGCAGGCCATTGTAGATTGGGTTCAACCCCAGGACCTGCATGGCCTTCAGCGCTTCTTGGGATTCGCCAATTACTACCGGAGGTTTATTAAAAGGTCCTCTCAGGTGGTCTAGCCCCTCACTAACTTGACACAGAAGGAGGCTGCCTCAGCGGTAGCGGTGTTTCTCACTCTGAAAAAATGCTTTATGACTGCCCTGGTTCTGGTTCAACCTGATCCATCTGAACCTTTTGTGGTGGAGGTTGATGCCTCGGAGGTGAGGGAGGGAATGGTGTTGTCCCAGGGACCCACCACCTTGACCAATTTGAGACCATGTGCCTTCTTCTCCAAGAAGTTCTTCCCGGCAGAAAGAAATTATGGCGTGGGTAATCGGCAACTTCTTGTGGTTAAGTTGTCCTTTGAAGAAGGGAGGCATTTTTTGGAGGGGGCAGTTCATCCCATTACTATAGTTACAGACCACAAGAACCTGGTGTATATTGAGTCTGCTAAAGCCAGATGGTCACTTTTTTTTCCCTGTTCCAGTTCTCGATCACTTTTTATCAGGGATCTAAGAATGTGAAGGCCGATGCCTTGTCTCAAAGTCTGGACCCAGTTTTTCCCCCCGAGCCTCCATCCTCCATTCTGTCTGCAGGTTTGGAACAGGAGATTCAGGAAGTCCAGTCTCAGGCTCCCCCATCCAAGTCAGTGGGAAATTTGTTTGTTCCGGTTCAACTTCGGCTCAGAGTCCTTCAGGAGTTCCATGATTCGGCACTGAGTGGACATCCGAGAATTTCAGCTACTCCTAGGGCCATCGTGAGGATTTTTGGTGGGCCTCGCTTACATTTGATGTGAGGAAGTTTGTGTCTGCCTGGTAAGTTTGTGCCCGCGCTAAGAGCTCTCATAACCGGCCTGCCGGGGAATTGGTGCCTTTGCCAGTTCCTGATAGACCATGGACACATTTGTCCATAGACTTTACCACCAATCTTCCTCCCTCCAAGGGTAATACTGTCATCTGGGTGGTGGTGGACAGGTTTACAAAGCAAGCATACTTTGTACCCTTAGTGGCACTACCCTCTGCCGAGACCTTGTCTAGGTTGTTCGTTCAACATGTAGTTTGTTTGCATGGTGTGCCCTTGAATGTGGTGTCTGACCATGGTGTGCAGTTTGTGTCTAGGTTTTGGATGGCGTTTTGTAAAAGATTGGTCAGACCGAACTGACAAATTTGTCGTTAGGCAAATTTTGCGCTGTCTTGCCACTTCCAGTCAAGAGGACTGGTCCGATGCCTTGCCTTTAGCAGAGTTTGCGTTCAATAACCATGTCAACCACTCAACAGGTACCTCTCCTTTTTTCTGTAATTATGGGTTTAATCCACACTTTAGGGAATTTTCTCACCTGGACTTTGGTTGCCCGGGGCTCATATTGCTGTACAGCAGTTGGGGACTTTATAGTGGGAGGTCCAAAAGAATATTGGGGAGGATCAGAGGAAGTTTAAGCTTTTTGCTGACAGGAGACGGACTGTGGGACCCACCCTTCGGGTTGGGGATCAAGTGTGGCTGTCTACCAGTAACATTAAGCTTAAAGTTTCTTCAGCAGAATTGGGACCTAAGTTTATTGGCCCTTATGAGATCACAGAGGTGGTTAACCCAGTGGCATTTCATTTGCGTCTTCCAGCCTCTTTTAAGATCCCCAATGTATTCCATAGGGCCCTGCTGAAACCATTGTGGGCTGTGGAAGAAGCATCATTGGGTCCCTCGCCGCCTTTATCGGTGGATAGTCAGGGGAATTCGAGGTGGAGCACATCGTGGATTCCCGGTTGGTCCGCCGTTTCCTCCAGTATCTTGTGCACTGGAAGGGGTATGGTCCTAAAGACCGATCCTGGGTTCCTGCCCTATCGGTTCATGACGATCTTCTGGTGCGCTCCTTTCATGCCCGGCTCCTGGGAAACCTGGGGGTCCGGAGGCCCCCCGTTGAGAGGGGGGTACTGTCGTGACTCTGGACAGGATAGTTCTACCTCCATCCTGGTCACATCAGAATTAATTTAAGTTCGCCTCTCTTTGGTTCTCGGGCGGCTATTTAATTCTGGCAGTTCCTGGATAAGGTGTCGGTAATACTTCTGTATGCTTGGTTTGGGGTTGCTGTCCCAGGTTACTCATCCATAAATGTTGTGCCTCTGTGCTTGTGTGCTTTGCTGTGTATGACCCGGTTTGTCCACTGACTTTTGCCTCTGTATCCTGCTTTGTACTGCCCTGTACCTCCTGGTTATCTGACCCCTTGGCTTGTCTCCGTTTCCTCCTTGTCTTATCCCTAGATACTACACTCTCGTCTGGCTTTGACCCTCGGCTCTCTTTGACTACATTTACTGTCTGTGCCCTGCACTCTGCGCACTCACTTTTCTTCCCTGTACTCATGCGTGGTGACTCCGCCCTATTGTCACGTAACTGCTTAGTTCCAGGTCCTGTGCTCACTGCTTAGTCTCAGGTCCTTGCGCACTGCGAGCCTTGTTCCTGCACTCCCTGTGCTCGTTCACATGCCCCCTGATAGCACCCCCTAGGCAGCGCCAGTGACACCATTGGGGTCATCACAGAGAGGCTATGTCGGTCTCATGCTGATCATAAGAAGGCTATGTGGGGTCTCGTGTTTGACATGGGGAAGCTATGTGGATCTCATGCTGATCATGAGGAGGCTGTGTTTGTCTCATGCTGATCATGGGGAGGCTATGGGGGTCTCATGCTGATCATGGGGAGGCTATGTGGGTCTCATGCTAATCATGAGGTGGCTATGTGGGTCTCATACTGATCATATGGAGGCTATGAGGGTCTTATGTTGATAATGAGGAGGATATATGGGACTCATGCTGATCATGGGGAGGCTATGTGGGTCTCATACTGATTATACGTTATATAGAAGGGGCTGCGAGTGGGCTCAAATGGTATTAGAAGGAGGTCAGCATACTTAATTTTGCTAAGTTATACAATTAATATTAATATAAAATAGTTATAATGAATATGCTAAGATTAATACCAAGCAGAATTAATTTCAGCCTTTTGGTTCAGCCCTCCACAACAGTCGTGGTCTCTCATGTGGCCCTTCGTAAAATTGATTGCCCACCCCTGTATTAGACCATCAGTTGTATACAGAATTCTGCAATGTAGACAAGCCTGTAAAGACCAAATGGATGTCATTTCTAATTATCAAGGTAACTTTACCAAGAGCCCACCACTCTTTATTTGGAATTATGACTATTCATGACTATTCAAATATACATGTGTCTGCAGGGGTGGACATATTATTGCTACAACCTGTGCAATCATACACAGGCTCAAGAGGTAAGGGAGCCCATTTCAGCTTTCAAAGAAGGTGTAATTGTGCAGTATGATGTGTTATTAGACTGCAACAGGCCCATATCCTGTTCTTGCATTGGGGTCCTCTTCTGTCTGTATATGCCAGTAAAGAATAACAGGTTATAGAATTTAAAAAACAAGAATATTGATTCTAAGGTACTACAATAGAGAAAATACGTATTTGATACACTGCTGATTTTGCGAGTTTTTCCACCTACAAAGAATGGAGAGGTCTGAAATTTTTATTGTAGGTATACTTCAACTGTGAGAGACAGAATTTAAATAAAAAGTCAAGAAAATCACATTGTATGATTTTTACATAATTATTTTGCATTTTATTGCATGAAATAAGTATTTGTTAAAATAGAAAAACAAAACTTAATATTTGTCACAGAAACCTTTGTTTGCAATTACAAAGGTCAGACGTTTCCTGTTACTCTTGACCAAGTTTTCACACACTGCAGCAGATATTTTGGCCTATGTCTTCATACAGATTTTCTCCAGATCTTTCAGGTATTGAGGCTGTCGCTGGGCAACATTGAGTTTCAGCTCCCTCCAGAAATTTTCTATTGGGTTCAGTTCTGGAGACTCCTTAGTTGCCCTGGTTGTGTGTTTTGGATCATGTTCATTCTGGAAGAACCAGCCACGACCCATCTTCAATACTTTTCCTTAGACCAAACATAGAATGATGACCCCTACAGAATGATCTGCCACAACCCCCGAACATAATATATCACTCAAGGCATCCTTAACCCAGTATGATCCCCCATATCCACCAAACACAGAATGATAGTCCCCAATATTATCTCCGACAGCCCCCAAACACAGATTGATGACCACAAAAATGTTATCTATCACTGCCCTCAAGCACAGAATGATGACCACCACAGTCTCCCAAACACAGGTCTGCACAACTTATTAAAAGACTAGTGGGGGCGGGGCTTGCCGATGGCGGGTTAAGGATGCATTTGTGCCGAGCTCCTTCTGAACCCTTTAGGTTATTGGGTAGCCACTGCCCTTCTCTACCTCCTTAAGGATGTCCACAGGCAAGAAAAAGTCTTCCGTTACCTCAGGCAAAAGTCTGTCATCTTCGGAGGCAGGTATTTTCCACTATTTGTGGCACAGACCATTTACCTTACTGCAGGAGACGCCAACAAACAAAGCATCTCCCACACAAGAAAACAACACCAAGTCACTGCTACCAGACCCACATGCGGAAATAGCGGCGATCTCGGGAACCCAGCATCCATCCACTCAAGTGGCTCCAACATCAGTGGACCCCCTCCCTCAGGCCATAGGCAACGAGTTGGACTGGAGAGAGCACATATGCTTCATATCTACGAAGCAGTACCTGGAGGTCATGTTTGGCAGGCTAAAAGAAAATAAGGCCCGTGCTATAGCTTCCGTGGTACAAAACATCACCCAAGTAGGTAATAGGATGATTTGGAGACAGATACATCATCTTTATATTAGAAATTGGAAGACCATCATCTTATTTTGGCTGAGCACACCATGCAGATTTCAGACCTACTAACACATGTAGATGACATAAAAAAATCATCATAGACGATAGAAGAAATTCCCACTCAAAATTTGGAAGAAACATTTCATACTTTATTTTGTGGACTGCTTGAGAGGAAAGAGGACTATATTATTGAAATGGACAGGATCCATAGAGTACTCGGTCCTAAAACTCCTATGTCCTCAAGCCCACGGGATATTATTTGTCAAATTCACTTCTATAAGGAGAAAGAAGCTATTCTACAGGCAGCTAGGGCCAAAAGGAATATATTAAAATATAAAGAGGTGGCATCCTGATCCTCCTGTATCTAGCTAGGTGTACACTCCAGCTTCACAAAGCCCTAAGAACATTCACTCACCTACTGCGTGATGAAGGTATCCCGTATCACTGGGGTTCCCCTTCCAGCTGACAGCAAGAAAAGATGGGCGTTCTACTATATTTAATTCTATTGTGGACCTCTCTAGTTTCCTGTCCGCATTAGAATTACTGCAGATCCAGCTTCCAGATTGTCAACTCTCTTTACTCAACCACCACTGATCACATGGGCAGATTGAGAGACAGTTTGACCTCCGAGATTACAGCATCGGCCCCACCAAGATGACAACCAACAGGCCGTGGAACTTTCTCTGGACTGACTGGCTTGCATTTTGGAGCACATCTTGACATCTTCTGACATTATATTTATCCGTCTCTTCTTCTTTTCTCTCTCTACTTTTCTTCATCTCCCTTTATTTCTCTCTTATCCTTATCATTCCCTAACATGCGAGTACACTATACAAGTTTTTTCTGTACCTTGAGTAATATGGCTTTTTGCAGGAACTGCTCCTGCTATGGCTTCCTCAAGCTCACTTAGGTATAGAGACCTGTTTAATAGGTATGCTTTTCTCCTTTCAGCAGTTAACAATTTAGATTGGAAGGTGAAAGAGAGAGCTTCGAGTTGAATATGTCTTCCCCGATTTGTCCTGTGTGTCTGGTTTGTTAGGTTCATTCGATTTTGTTTTATTTATTTCCATCCCCACCCTCCCCCTTGTTTTCTTATGGCTAGTGTGGCAGGGACACTGGCGCTTTGTGTGAGGTGAGATAAGTATCATGAAGATTGCTTTCTTCCGTGATCTAAAACCCATAAGTTTCTCTCCAGCATACTATGTGCTGAAGGATGATTTTAGTGAGTAGGTGAGACATGGGTGGAACGCCTAATCACTAGTGTTGAGCATTCCGATACCGCAAGTATCGGGTATCGGCCGATACTTGCTGTATCGGAATTCCGATACCGACTTCCGATATTTTTTCAATATCGGAATTCGGCATCGGAATCGGAAGTTCAGTTGATTGACAGCCTGACGTCATCATGATGCGCGGTGTGTGCGCATCATGATGCGCCGTCATTTCGGGCCTTCCGGGGGTCTCTGCCGGCCTGCCGGGGGGCTGTGTGGACTGCCCGGGGTCTGTACCGGCCTGCCGGTGGTCTGTGCACCCTGTGGGGGTCTGTACCGGCCTGCCGGGGGGGCTGTGCCGGCCTGCCGGTGGTCTGTGCACCCAGTGGGGGTCTGTACCGGCCTGCCGGGGGGGGGCTGTGCCGGCCTGCCGGTGGTCTGTGCACCCTGTGGGGGTCTGTACCGGCCTGCCGGGGGGCTGTGCCGGCCTGCCGGGGGGCTGTGCTGATGTCCGGGGGTCTGTGCAAGCATCGTCCGATGGGACTACAAGTCCCATCTGGCGATGCCTGCTACCATGACAGTGATTGACACATTAGCCAATGATGGGACAGTAGTAGTCCCATCATCCGGCTAATGTGTTAAATGTTAAAAAAAAAAAATACTACATACATACTACATGCTACATACATACTACATGCTACATACATACTACATATATACTACATACATACTACATACATGCTACATACATGCTACATACATGCTGCATGCTACATACATACTACATACATACTACATACATACTACATGCATGCTACATGCATGCTACATACATACATGCATGCTACATACATACTACATGCATGCTACATACATACTACATGCTACATACATACCACATACATACTACATACATACTACATACTACATATATACTACATGCATGCTACATACATACTACATGCTACATACATACCACATACATGCTACATACATACTACATATATACTACATACATTCTACATACATACTACATGCATACTACATGCATACTACATACATACTACATGCATGCTACATACATACTACATGCATGCTACATACATACTACATGCTACATACATACCACATACATACTACATACATACTACATACTACATATATACTACATGCATGCTACATACATACTACATGCTACATACATACTACATGCTACATACATACCACATACATGCTACATACATACTACATATATACTACATACATACTACATACATACTACATGCATACTACATGCATACTACATGCATGCTACATACATACTACATGCATGCTACATACATACTACATGCTACATACATACCACATACATACTACATACATACTACATACTACATATATACTACATGCATGCTACATACATACTACATGCTACATACATACTACATGCTACATACATACCACATACATGCTACATATATACTACATACATACTACATACATACTACATGCATGCTACATACATACTACATGCTACATACATACCACATACATACTACATACATACTACATACATACTACATGCTACATACATACTACATATATACTACATGCATGCTACATACATACTACATGCTACATACATACCACATACATACTACATACATGCTACATACATACTACATATATACTACATGCATGCTACATACATACTACATATATACTACATGCATGCTACATACATACTGCATGCTACATGCATGCTACATACATACTACATACATACTACATGCTACATACATACCACATATATACTACATACATACAATACATTCATACAATACATACATAGACATACAGTACATATAACATAGAGTAACATACTTACCAATACTTGTCACATTGTTCCCCGAAGCCATTGTCTTTTCCGGAATAAATATTAACATAACAAACCACAAAAATACTCACCCACGATCCGAAGCAGTCCACGAGTGTGTCCCACGACGATCTTGGGTAGAGAACGGCAGCATCAGATGATGCAGCCGTTCTCTACGGGCTGCAGGAATCCAATGACGGAAGGTAGGTATCCTTCCGCACTGTATTCCTCCGCCACTTAAAAAAAAAAAAGTCCCTAGTCTCACTTTATGCCATTGCTGTGTGGGAATTCCCACACAGCAATGGCATAAAGTGAGACTAGGGACTTTTTTTTTTTTTAAGTGGCGGAGGAATACAGTGCGGAAGGATACCTACCTTCCGTCATTGGATTCCTGCAGCCCGTAGAGAACGGCAGCATCAGCTGATGCTGCCGTTCTCTACCCAAGATCGTCGTGGGACACACTCGTGGACTGCTTCGGATCGTGGGTGAGTATTTTTGTGGTTTGTTATGTTAATATTTATTCCGGAAAAGACAATGGCTTCGGGGAACAATGTGACAAGTATTGGTAAGTATGTTACTCTATGTTATATGTACTGTATGTCTATGTATGTATTGTATGAATGTATTGTATGTATGTAGTATATATGTGGTATGTATGTAGCATGTAGTATGTATGTAGTATGTATGTAGCATGCATGTAGCATGCAGTATGTATGTAGCATGCATGTAGTATATATGTAGTATGTATGTAGCATGCATGTAGTATATATGTATGAATGTATGTATGTAGTATGTATGTGGTATGTATGTAGCATGTAGTATGTATGTAGTATGTATGTAGCATGCATGTAGTATGTATGTAGTTTGTATGTAGTATATATGTAGTATGTATGTAGCATGTAGTATGTATGTAGCATGCATGTAGTATATATGTAGTATGTAGCATGTAGTATGTATGTAGCATGCATGTAGCATGTACTATGTATGTAGCATGCCTGTAGTACATATGTGTTATGTATGTAGCATGTAGCATGCATGTAGCATGCATGTAGTATGTATGTAGTATGTATGTAGTATATATGTGGTATGTATGTAGCATGTAGTATGTATGTAGCATGTAGTATGTATGTAGCATGCAGTATGTATGTAGCATGCATGTAGTATGTATGTAGTATATATGTAGTATGTATGTTGCATGTAGTATTTATGTAGTATGAATGTAGCATGTATGTAGCATGTATGTAGTATGTAGTATGAATGTAGCATGTATGTAGTATGCATGTTGTATGTATGTAGCATGTAATTTTTTTTTTTTTTTTTTTTTACATTCAACACATTAGCCGGATGATAGGACTATTACTGTCCCATCATTGGCTAATGTGTCAATCACTGTCATGGTAGCAGGCATCGCCCGATGGGACTTGTAGTCCCATCGGACGATGCCTGCACAGACCCCCGAAGCCTGCACAGACCACCGGCAGGCCGGCACAGCCCCCCGGCAGGCCGGCACAGCCCCCCGGAGCCTGCACAGCCCCCCGGCAGGCCGGCACAGCCCCCCGGCAGGCCGGCACAGCCCCCCGGAGCCTGCACAGCCCCCCGGCAGGCCGGCACAGCCCCCCGGCAGGCCGGCACAGCCCACCGGAGCCTGCACAGACCACCGGCAGGCCGGCACAGCCCCCCGGCAGGCCGGCACAGACCACCGGAGCCTGCACAGACCCCCTGGCAGGCCGGCACAGCCCCCCGAAAGGCCCGTACAGACCCCAGAGAGGCTGTACAAGGGCAGGAAAGGGTTTTTCTTATTCCGATACCGGAAGTCCCATAGACTTGAATGGGACTTCCGGTATCGGAATCGGCGATACCGATACTTTTTTTAAAGATCGGCCGATACCATCCGATACGATACTTTGAAGTATCGGACGGTATCGCTCAACTCTACTAATCACCATTTCTCCACCTCAAGGGTGTGGTTCGCAGAGTTAAATATCCAGCAACTGTGTTTTTTTTCTCTGTTTGGAGGAAGAAAGTTTCCAAACGCAATCTCCGGCGGGAGTTGAAGTGTGTTGCATCCCCGAGGGCTGACGCCATACTGTGAAGGACTGTTTGTATGAACTTTTTATTTTCATTCGCACCAGAAAGGCTGTTTTTGTGTAATTACTTTGCTCTGTGGTTTATGAAGTAATAAACCACCCAGGGACTTTAATACCAGGTGTTCCTGTGTCTACCTAGGGTAGCAGCTGAGTGAGCAAACCTGCCACACTAGGTTAACTTTTTCATCCTTTAATGTCAGGGAGCTGAATCTCCCTGTGAAATGGAACCAGATACTGCACTTCGTACATACAAAATGGTCATAGTCAAGCTAGAAAAAGCACACTTTAAGGCTTCTTCTATTCCAAAGTATTCAAATAGGTGTATGGTATCATTCCTCTAACCAAATAGCAAGACAAATTGAGTTACTATTGCTTTTTACAAGTCTTTACCAATCAGAAACTTGGAGTCAAAATCAGTCTAAGATAGTATATTTATTTTTCTCAAAATGTCTGTTTATTATAGGATTATTGTAATTGCTAATGTCTACTTTCCTAACACAGATAGAAAGTCATTTGGAAGAAAGGTTCTCCGGGCATTGGACACATTTGCCGGGAGTTCCTCTATTATAATGGGACGTGATTTCAACATTCTCTTTGACCCCTCCATTGACTCTTCAGTGGATAGGTCCTCTGCTTCTTCCTCAGTGGTACATGACATTAGGAAACCACTTTTGGGGATTCACTTTGTAGATCCGTGGCGCATACTTCATCCAGGCCAAAAAGATTACAATCACCATTTGATTATTCATAACATCTACAGCCATATAGATTACATTTTTAAAGCTCATAGTCTTCTAGACTTATGACCTATGTGCTCAATGGACTCCTATTTATCGTCGGTGCATGCACAAGTTATGGGGTAAATTGATTTACCGTCTCATAACTTAAAAATTTTTCTGAAGACTCAATGATCACCTGTTGCGTGACTGGATCTCAAAGTGAAGGTTGAGGAGGCCGTGGAGGCATTTGTCGTCAACCATAGGGATGTCCGAACTAGCCCTACCAGTAAGTGGGAGGCTCTTAAGTGTGCCTTGAGATAAATTTTTATTTCACATGGCTCCAGAATTAACCTTGGAGCTGCTTATTTCCTCCCTGACTCACTTGGAAAGCTATAATAAATCCAGTCTGTCGAATGTAACCAAACAGGAGATATCGAATGTCAAGAGACAAATCCTACCAATTCTAGAATGTAAGTCTTTATGTGTTATGGACAAAATCCATAAAGGTTACTTTGAATACGGTAAAATAAAGATAAATGTGTTAGATTGCTTTCAAAATACCTCCATTCTAGACTATCCCCCACGCACATCATGAATTTACATTCTCCCTCAAAAAAGACAAATTCACTCCCCTTTGGAAATATTAGAGGAATTTGGGTCCCACTATTCCTCCCTATATAACATCAGAGATTCACAAAATGAGGTATTAGACAGATCCAAAGATGTTACAAATTACTTAGACAGCTTCACCCCCCCCACCTCTAGAGTCGGACCAGATAAAAGACCTGCAAATTGAATTTGGGTTAAATGAGATCCTGGGAGTGATTAAAGACTTGAAAGTAGGCAAGAGCCTGGACCAAGATGGCTTTTCTTCAAGATTCCAATTATTTAAAGATCAGCTGGCTCTATATAACAGTCATCCGCATATAGAGTAAAGATCATAGTGTTGAAATACAGTATGTTTGGTGCAACAACTCCATTCCTGTCTATGAGTGTTTAGCACAAAAAAAAACAGGCTGACACAGGGAGAGCATGTGACTGTATTTCCTGTTTTTCCTGTGTCTGTGTATGAGAGAAATAGCCTGCTGTAGATGATGCTCATATAGAGACACACAAATGATTTATTCTTGATCTATTACGCTAATATATTGTTACTGCTTGTTCCTGAATAAAAAAGCCCTGTTGTCACACGTATGGTGAGAAATCCGCTGGCAACAGGTTATGGGTCCAGAGTGACATAACCCCAGAGTAACACAGCAACAGAAGCCCAAAGCAAAAGCAGCACAGAGCAATAGAGATGTCCACTAGGGTCACGAACAGATGGCTGGCCATTCTCCATCAGGATTATTTGGTAGACAGCAGAATTCTTAGTCCCATTTAACATGGCAAGTCTTTTAGGTCCTGAAGCAGCAAAACAGCCCCAGGTCATCATACTACCACCACATATTTTACTGTTGGTATGTCGTTCCTGTTCTGAAATGTTGTGTTACCTCTACGCCAGTTGTAATGGGACGCACACCCTCCAAACCGTTCTACTTTTGTCTCGTCAGTCTACTGAATATTCTCCCAAAAGTCTTTTGGATCATCAAGATATTTTCTGGCAACACTAAGAATAGCCTTTATGTTCCTATTGTTCAGCAGTGGTTTTCACCTTGAAACTCTGCTATGCAGGCCATTTTTTACACAGTGTCTTTCTTATTGTGGAGTCATGAACACTGACCTTAACTGAGGTAAATGAGGCCTGCAGTTCTATGAATGTCGTTGTGGGGTCTTTGGTGAGGTTTTAGATGAGTTGCTGCTAGCTGGTCACTCCTGGGAAGGTTTACCTCTGTTCCATGTTTTCGCCATTTCTGGATAATGACTGTCACTGTGATTTACTGGAGTTCCAAAGCTTTAGAAATGACTTTATAACCTTTTCCAGACTGATAGATCTCAATTACTTTGTTTCTCATTTGTTACAGAATTTCTTTGGATCGCAGCATGATGTCTAGCTTTTGAGGCTCTTTCAGTTTTTCAGTTAGGTCCTATTTAAGTGATCTCCTGATTGATAACAGGTGTGACATTAATCATGCCTGGGTGTGGCCAGAGAATTTGAACTCAGCTTGACAAAGATGTGATAAATAACAGTTAATTGTTATTCTGTGGGTGTGGGTGTGTGTGTGGGCAATCACTTGTTCACACAGGGCCTTGTAGGTTTGGATTTATTTTTCCTTTTAATAATAAACACCTTCATTTAACAACTGCATTTTGTGTTTACTTGTGTTATCTTTGTCTAATATTTAAAGATGTTTGGTGATCTGAAACAATTAAGTGTGACAAACATGCAAAAGAATAGGAAATCAGGAAGGGGGCAAATGGAGCAACCCCTCAGGGCTGTGGGTTACTCGGTACCGGGTCAGTGTCTTAAAGGGATGTGTCACAGCAGCAGTGACCCAGTCCATGGCACTGAGTGTCCATGAAAAATAAGGATTGATGAGGAATAAAGTCTATTTGTAGATAAGTTTGTGATGCCACCTGTGGTACTCGACAATAAAGGTGTTAGCCGACGCTGCTTGTACAGACCGCTGGTGTTACGGTTCTGCAGCACAGGACTAGGGTGGGAGGGGGTTAAACTGACCCTGCACTGCAACTAGGCTGGTACCCTACTATGGAGAGGGGGACCCATTCCTTGTGAATAGACCCAACGATGATCCTACAGTAGATTAGTCTCAAGCGAAGACCTATAGATAGGGGGAAGGGGGTCCCTGAAAGATCTAAGGACTGGGTACAAAAAAGGGTCACCTCCTAATAGAAAACAAAGAGAAGGCTGCAGAAACAAACTGAAAACAGAAACTAAGACTAGCAGAACCAGAGGTCCCAGAACTGCACTAATTAAACACACAGAAGGCAAAGCAAGGCTCCAAGCCAGACTTCAAGTGGATTAACACTGCTGTCCAGCAAGGAATGGGAGACAGGTGCAGGTTAATAAAGGGTGATACAATCACCTGACCCAAGACAAACCCAGCACCAGGAGAAAGAGACCAGCAGCCAGAACACTACAAGAAAATGGCAGATAGTAACAAACTGAACAGATTCTAACAGCTGGGGCTGGTGGCGATGCAGCAGAGTTGGCTCAGCTCTCCACAGGCAGAGCTTAACCCTAGGGCAGTGTAAGTGTAGGATGGTGGATAACTGTAGTTCAGGGCTGCGTGTGGGTGATCAATAACTGCAGACACAAGAGTTACTGTTCCTTTTACCTTTTACTGAAGGCTTGAGGTGCAGACCGAAGCACTGGTGTAGATGGAAATGGAAATCCAGCAGCCTGAAAGCAGATCAGGGTCCCCTGAACCAAGTGTTGTTGGAGGCCTCCTTTCTGCGCTAGTGTCTAAGGTCACTGCAGCTTGAAGCTATACTTGATATATATAAACTTGGCACACACCAAAGGTTTCTGATGCAGAAAGGTGATTTTTAATTATACAACAGTACATACATACACAGACGTTTCGGTCTAGGACCTTCATCAATGTACGATATATTGTACTGTGAGATTCTTAGTGACTGGGCTTTGTGAGATAGACCAATCCTGTGAGGAGGCACATGAAGCCGTCCCACTGCGTGGTGATTTGTGGAGTGTGGACGCAGTATCCACCGCGAATCCCAAGTGCCTTGGGATTCGCGGTGGATACTGCGTCCACACTCCACAAATCACCACGCAGTGGGACGGCTTCATGTGCCTCCTCACAGGATTGGTCTATCTCACAAAGCCCAGTCACTAAGAATCTCACAGTACAATATATCGTACATTGATGAAGGTCCTAGACCGAAACGTCTGTGTACGTATGTACTGTTGTATAATTAAAAATCACCTTTCTGCATCAGAAACCTTTGGTGTGTGCCAAGTTTATATATATTTAGTTCACGGATTGGGATCCTACTTGGGCACCACCTACAATTCTCAGGGTTGTGCCAACGTTTTTGTTCTTATGAAGCTATACTTGGTCCTCTGTTCTCTACAGTCCTTAGTACTTCCCCTTATGGCAGGCAGCTCGAGCCTCTTCCTCTGTGGCAGCTCCAGGCTCTCGTATGCTGCTGTGCCTCTGGGATTTTGGTGAGGCCAGCAGTCTCCTGCTCTTTGGAATTGGCTACTGAGACTGTCGTTCCCAGACAGCCATGGACTCCAGTGTCCAGTATGCAGCGCACTGCCTGGGGTGAGCTCTTCCCCGGCTCAACTTAGCTCTTACTCCTTTCCTCTCTACTTTAGTCTGCGGAGCAGCTACTTCATTCTTCCTGCTCCTCCTCACTCCCAGATTCAACTAACTAACCCCTCCCCCAGGCCAGAACCTGCAGGAAGCTACCCTAAAACAAGGTTCAGAGCTTCCCCTTCTGGTCTGAAGTAGGAAACGCCTCTCTGCTTCCAGGCATGTCATAACCCCCCCCCGGGTGGGAGGCAAAGCCACTGTGGCAACCGGACTCCTGGGGTGCCACACAAACACTTTTTCACATAACTGTATCTATTCTCTAATGGGGTCTTTAAGGATTATCAAATTAGCAAGGTGAGATGCTCAATGACAAAAGTAAACCGTAAAAGAGATAGAGGACAACATTGGCAGGTACCTTCAGTCAAGGGAGGAGCACTAGAGAGGCATTCATTTATTCTCTCTGTAGCTTGGGGGAAGGAGTATTATGCACTAAATTCTCGACCTATAAAGGAAGGGCATAAGCTGAATTTATGCAATACTGCCAATAAAAAAGGCCACTCCACGCCTGGACAGCATCTAAAGAAAAGTGACCCACCGTGCCTCAAGCTGCTAAATATTATGGTATAGCCTCCTTATATTTATATGAAAGGACTAGGGATGAATTTTGTTTGATCAACACATGTCCACTATTATGAGTGTAATAGTGATTGACAAGGAGGCATCCTCTTTGTGTTATCATGTGACACTAAAGAATAAATCGGCACATCAGAGTTGTGATATATGGATCGAATAAAAGAAAACTAATGGAGAACAAGTTGGATTGTAAAAGCAGCTGTGTGTGAGATGAACTTCCTACATTTTTCTTGGAAAAACTATAGGTCCATGTGTATCTGTGGGGCTGAGTAATTTATAATGTTGACATGATGACTTAGCTTTCCTGGGATAAGGGGACACGACTAATAGAAGTGAGTCTCTATTTTAGAGAAATATAAGAGAGCGTGAGAGAGAGAGCTCTCTTTCTCTCTCTACATATATATTTCCCTCGCTCTCCCTTTCTCTCTCTCTCTCTCTCTCTATATATATACTAGTGGCAGTTTGTTTGCCTGCAGCAATATAAAATGTTTATATTATCTCATTTTAACTCAGTAATACATTCAAGATGTGATATACTGGAAAATATAAGCATGCAGCTAAATAAAGTTTTTGGGGAATTCAGTAAATCTTGGATGAAACAAAGGAAAATGCATTCATGTGTTCTCCTGGGAGCTGTAAATCATTGAATGTCATTTATTACTCAACTTGAAATTATACAGCACTTTTTAAATGAAACCTCTGAAAATAACTTGTGCAAACAATGCAATAAAGCATATTAACCCTTTCCCGCCGAAGCATGCTTTCACCTTCCGGACCAGACTAAAGTTTTTAAATCTGACATGCGTCAACTTAAACGGTAATATCTCTAGAATGCTTCTAGAATGCTTCTACATGTCCCAGTGATTCTGAGAATATTTGTTTTTTTTCTGACACATTGTCATTTCATTATATTGGCAAAGTTGGATAGATAGGATTAGAATTTATTTATGAATATAGATGCAATTTAACAAAATTTTAAATAGTTAACTATTTTCAAAATTTTAATTCTTATGCCTCTAGAACATAGTCATCATAATGCACAAAATAAATAATAAGCAACATTTACCACATGTCTGGTTTACCTTTTTTGTTTTGCTACATTTTTCAACAAAATTTATTTACAAAACCTATTTTTTAGTGACCACTTGTTAGTAACCCTCAAAGAAGACTCCATTTTTTAAAACTTGACCCTCAAAGTAATCAAAAGCATATATAGGAAGATTTTAATTTTTTAAGTGCTTCATTTAAAATGATGCAAAGTGGAATCAAAAAAGGAAAAAATTTCCCTTGAAAATGTTAAAAATTTTTGCACAAAAACATTCCTTTAGCTCTAATATTTTTTTTCACAATGGTAACAACAGAGAATCGATCCCACAATATACAGTATTGTTCCATTTCTCCTGAGTATGCCAATACTCCATTTGTGGCAAGAAACTGTTTGGGCAAATGACAGAGCTTGGGGAGGGAAGAAGTGCTATTTTTCTCTCAGAGAACAATTTTGGATGGAATAGATTATGAATGTCTGTCATAAAAGCAGAGGCCCTGATATGCCAAAACAGCAAAGAACCCCTAAAAGTTACCCCACTCTTGAAACTACATCCTTTTGTTCATCTAGTTCTATACTGAACATTTTGAACCCACAGTGCTTTATAGAATTTTATAACACTAAATATGGAAATTATAGATTATGGGTTTTTTTTCCATTAAAATTAAGCTTTAACCCTAAATTTTTCATTTTTACAAGGGGTAGCAGAAGAAATTGGACCTCAAATTTTATGCCACAGTTTCTCCTCAGTGTGTCAACCCACCCCATATATAGTCAGAATCAACAGTTTGGGCACACAACAGGGTTGGAAAGGGATGTAGTGCTATTTGTTTTTTAGAGAGCAATTTTGGTTGGAAAAGATTGTGGATGCCATGCTGCATTTCAAGAGCCCCTGAGGTGCCAAAACACAGAAATGCCCACAAATGAATCCATTTTGGATACTACACCACTGATGGAATTCGTGTAAGAGTGTAGAGATCATATCAAATTTTGCTTTAGGCCGGGGTCACACTAGAGAGGAATACGGACGAGTGAGAGGCGTTAAAAGCACGCATTACACACGGACAAATGATTCTCTATGGGGCAGCTCCCAACAGCCATATAATTCTCGTCCGTATTCTACGGTCCGTGCCAATCGCAGCATGCTGCGATTGTCAGCATACTACACCCGTAGTACGCCAATGCAAGTCTATGGGTGCGCAAAAAATACGGATTACACACGGACCACATGTGTGACTTGCGAGAAATACGCAGGTCTTTTGGCAGGTGACAGGAAATGGGCCAATCCATCATCAGGAAGCTTAGGCTGGTTTCACATTTGCGTTTTTTTTCGCGGTAATTTAGCGCTAAATAGCGCATGCGTTTTTTTTTCCTATACTTTGCATGGGATGCGCTTATGTGCGCATACACATGCGTTTGTACGCGTTTTTCCTGCGCATGCGTTTTTTTGCGGTATGCGCTCGGGCGCACAAAATGCAACTTGTTGCATTTTTTGTGCGTCCGATTTGCCTCAAAAAAACGCATGCGCGCGCAATGCGTTTTTTTAGAGCAAGACACCCATTATAAGTCTATGGTGAGCATATGTGCGCATTGGCATGCTTATGTATGCGTTTTTTTGCACATGCGTTTTTTTTTTTACCATTAGCTTAGACAATGGAATTTAGGGGTTTGGGTAAAGTTAGGGTTAGTTAAGGGGGTTTAGGGTTAGGGTTAGGGTCAGGGTTAGGGTTAGGGTTAGGGTTAGGGTCAGGGTTAGGGTTAAGTATGGTTTGGTTAAGGGTTAGGGTCAGGGTTAGGGTTAGGGTTAGGGTTAGGGTCAGGGTTAGGGTCAGGGTTAGGGTTAAGTATGGTTTGGTTAAGGGTTAGGGTCAGGGTTAGGGTTAGGGTTAGGGTCAGGGTTAGGGTTAGGGTTAAGGTTAAGTATGGTTTGGTTAAGGGTTAGGGTCAGGGTTAGGGTTAAGTATGGTTTGGTTAAGGGTTAGGGTTAGGGTTAGGGTTAGGGTCAGGGTTAGGGTTAGGGTTAGGGTCAGGGTTAGGGTTAGGGTTAGGGTCAGGGTTAGGGTCAGGGTTAGGGTTAAGTATGGTTTGGTTAAGGGTTAGGTTCAGGGTTAGGGTCAGGGTTAGGGTTAAGTATGGTTTGGTTAAGGGTTAGGGTTAGGGTTAGGGTTAGGGTCAGGGTTAGGGTTAGGGTTAGGGTCAGGGTTAGGGTTAGGGTTAGGGTTAGGGTTAGGGTCAGGGTTAGGGTCAGGGTTAGGGTTAAGTATGGTTTGGTTAAGGGTTAGGTTCAGGGTTAGGGTCAGGGTTAGGGTTAAGTATGGTTTGGTTAAGGGTTAGGGTTAGGGTCAGGGTTAGGGTTAGGGTTAGGGTCAGGGTTAGGGTTAGGGTTAAGTATGGTTTGGTTAAGGGTTAGGGTCAGGGTTAGGGTTAAGTATGGTTTGGTTAAGGGTTAGGGTTAGGGTTAGGGTTAGGGTCAGGGTTAGGGTTAGGGTTAGGGTTAGGGTCAGGGTTAGGGTTAGTAAAGTCATGGTTTGGGTTAGTGTGAGTGGCCACCTAATGTTGGAAAAAAACGCAAAAGCGGTAAAAACGCACTAAAAACGCATACAAACGCTTAAAAACGCTGCGTTTTTTTCATGCATGCTCATAAAAATGCTTGAAAAAAACGCAGCAGTTGTATGCTTTTGTATGCGTTTTTAAATGCGTTTTTTTGCGGGAAAAACGCGCTGCAAAAAAAAGCAAGTGTGAAACAGGCCTTAGACATGCTAATTAGCTCAAAAAGCGCTCCAGACATCCAGGAAGTACGCCTCCACGGAGTCCTGCAGCGTCATGGCGCCGTATTTCCTCAATTTGGAGATGCTGATTGTACTAGTGCAGGAGCGCCCGGAAATCTGGGACCAACGTGATGCCCATTATGCCAACCGGGCAAGAAAGGAGGCGTCATGGAGGCGCATATGTCGCCAGATGTTCCACGATTTTGCTGATCGGCCACGTGAGGAGCAGCAGCAACAGAGTAAGTACAACCCAAAAACTGTTTAAAATTACCTCACATCAAAAAAGGCATTTAGAATCAGGCCCCCCCTTCTTGTGCATGGACTTTTTGCCTCATGAGGCAGGTAGATTTTTATGTGACCCATGGTTTTACACTGCCATAATTTGGCCCAGGCCACAAGATCCTCATCCTCCTAGTCAACCAAGTTATTAAGTGCAGTTACTTGATACCTGAACTATTGTGACCCTGTGTATCTGGCCTGGATGCCCCAATTATATATGCCACCCTGGGTAGAAAGCACACAATAGAAGGCCACATGCCTAGGCTACTGGTAGCAAATTTGACCTAGCAAATATGTGAATATGAGAATATTTCCTGTCACATTGCAGTGGAAGAAGTGATGAGACTCTGGCGCAGCATCCGTGACCAATACAGGCGGGAACGTCAGCAGCGGTCCAGGAGTGGTGATGCGGGCCACATAAAGAGGAAATATATCTATTATGACCGCCTCTCCTTCCTCGCTCCAATTCTGGATCTGAGACCGTAAGTAAATACCTCACACCACATTACACAGATACTTTACAGGGCCAAAAAAATGGATTTATTTTTGTCTCTGTTCTATTTCATAATAGAACTCAGTTCAACCTTACGGAGAGAGAAACTGGCTCAGATACCGAGCCCATCATAGGTCCTGGGTCTGTAGGGGAAGAGGTGGCTGGCCCATCTTCTCCCCCTCCAAGAAGCATGGGTGAAGATTCCTCTCAGGAAAACCCAGTGCCTGCACCACATACCCCACCACCAGGACCATATCCACAAGCAGGACCGTCTGCTGCTGCACCATCAGCCATAGAGGAGGAGCAGGGCAGCATCAGCAGCAGCCCAACTGCCCAGATCCGGGGCTCCCCACAGCCTGCTGGACCATCCCGGGGAGGAAGAAGAAGGCGCCAGATCCCTGCCCAAGATACCCGTACCAATGTTGACACAGGGGTACTGAACTATCTGGCTAGAGTCAATAATGATGATGGCGAAGAGGCATACTCACGCAGCCTGGCCCTTTATCTTCGTGCCCTTTCCCGTGAGGTGAGGCTACGTATTCGAAGATGTTTTCAGATCCTGCTTGATGCAAACACACACTCCAATACCCCATATGAGTTATTTGAGTATCTGGAGAGGTGGCAGCTTTCCCCCAGGAATTTGATGCGCCTTAGACACCCCACACACATGCTTGCTCAAGCAGGCTCTGAGGATCCTCAAATGCGTGGGCCTACACCTCACCCCCTTCCGCCCCCTACCCAACCTTTACAACAGCAGCCACATATGTCTGGCTCTAGCCAACCTCACCAATATGGCCACTTGTTCCCATCCAGTGTTGGAGGCTGGTCCCAACCTGGTTGGGGACGACATGGTTATTTTGGTGGGTATGAGACAAGGGCCTACCAGCCTCAACAAGAGGCCCCTCTCCAGTATCACTCTGGCCAGTACCAACTACAATCACAGGAGGCAGTACACTACCCACATCATGTGCAACAGTATGCCCCCACACAGGGCGATGGCTAGCCAGCAGCAAACACAGGCTGGTCTTCCGCCTTCTCCTCCCCCAACCTACCAAAATTGATAATGTTGCCATTTTTGTATTGGCTAATGGTTTTGTGATTGTTTTGTTTGTCAGAAAATGTTATTTGTTCCCAATTTTCACATCTGCACATAGGCCAATTTGGCCCATTGCCACATTGATCATACAGCAATAATATGTTTTTCTAAAAAAAAAAAAATAAGGCAAAAGTAAACATTTGTCTACTACATTTTACGTCTCTGTCTCAATTCTAAAATAAGGTGTCAGCTTACTAACATACGCTTACCAATGCAATTAAACAGTCATAGAATCATAAGGGGTTTAAATATATATATTTAGACACACATAAACCAAAAAATTATAACATAGACACAGCATGCTCTTGCCAAGAAGTTTCACCCTCAGGTGACATAAAGTAATTTGTGAAAATATCACGCACTTTGAGCCCAGAAAGCGGTCTACGTTGAGGGTTGATAGGTGGTCTCGCCTTACGCACATTGTCCGACCCACGCACAACACCAGCAGAGGAGGAACAATCATGTATCCTGGTGAAGTTATGAAGAACGACATACGCTTTAATTACTTCATTTACATTTTGTTCACTCAGTACCCGCCATTTGGCACAAAGAATGCCAAAGGAACACTCCACCAGTCGCCGAGCACGTGATAGGCACAAGTTAAAAATTCTGCGCCAGTGATCCAGGTTGCGCCGGGGATATGGCCTCATGACATTGCGCATTAACTGAAACGCCTCATCTGCCACAAGGACATAAGGAACTGATTCTTGAGTGGAGCCTGGTAGCTGGCGTGGTGGTGGTAGATCCAACTGGTTGGTGCATAGCCGCCGACCCATAATGGAAGTATTGAAGACTCTAGTGTCTCCCATCCTTCCATAGGCCCCAATGTCAATAATTATAAACTTGTATTGATGGTCAGCCAGAGCCAACAATACAACAGAAGAGTATTGTTTATAATTGAAGAATTGGGAGCCAGAGTTTGGCGGCTTACGCACCCGGATATGTTTGCCATCAAGGGCCCCAATACAATTAGGAAACTGGCATTCCTCCCCAAAGTCCCTTGATATCCTCAACCTGTCTTCCATCCTGGGCTCGGGCATGACGAGTTGATGTAGTCTTGACCATATTTCACTACATGTTGACCTTACTATGCCAGAAATGGTAGATCTTCCAACGAGAAACTCATGGTGGAGGGCGGCATAAGACAAGCCAGTGGACAGGAAGCTGAAGAACAACAGAAATGGAACATTTTAGAATGCACAAATTAACAAAAGACCAGGTACATACATGCCAAACTTGTTAGTAATTCAGATCTACTCACACACATATATTTGGTCGCACAATGACTACGTGATATTCAGGACATATTACACATAACATTCTGGTCTGTAAGTTTAAATATATCTGGAATAAGATGAGGGCATTAAACTTAGTCCAAAACGCAAAAAATACATACTTTGGGCAACACATCATGAACATAGAGAATGTGGTTGTGTAGTACATACCGTAATGTGAGTAGAAGTCGCTCCTCTGCAGATATAGCTTTGCGCATCCTTGTGTCCTGAAAGGTTATCCCAGGGCACACTGTCTCCAAGAGTAGATCAAATGTTGCAAGCCTCATGCGACAGTAATGGTAAAAATTTTCCGGATGCTCCCGCAGAGAAGAATAGAGGTGGTGAAAATGACCTCTTGTGAGTCGTTGCCTCAAAAGTGGATGGACCCACATGCGTCTCCTCCTCCGGGGATCCACTATCACTGGGTATGGTTGACCAAAGCGGCGTGACAAAAGCCAGTTGAAGAGAACCTGCTCAGTTGTGTTGAAACTCAGACTGTCTGCCATGTTGCACATACAATACCAACACACCTAGTCAAGGCAAGGCCACAAATGGACAGAATGGAGGCAGCCACCTGTTCCTGAGCCAATAAATAGGGCGCAGGCTAATGATTTAAATAGTTTGCAGGCCTCAAAACCGTTAAATGTCCATTTTGCAAGCCTGCAAGAAAATCTCGCCATACAGATGCCATACTGATGCCATACGGATTACATACGGATGCTGACATGCGCAAAATACGTGACCACACCTTGCTTACGGATGACATACGGAGCACTATTTAGGGGTCATTCATCCGTATTACGTATGTAAAATATGGACGGTATTTTGCGTCGGTTAGTGTGACCCCGGCCTTAGTGTCAAATTTTTCTTTTTCAAAAGGTGTAACAGACTAAAAAGAACTGCACATTTTGTAACGCATTATCTCCTGAGTATGCCAACAACCCATATGTAGTCAGAAACTACTGTTTGGGCACACTGCAGGGCTTAAAAGAAAATGGATCGGCATTTTGGAGTGCAGATTTTGATGGAATGCTTTGTGGGTGTCCTGGCACCTAATGGGCTCTGCTAATGTGACATGGCAACTGAACCCTCTCCGAAATATGATCCAATTTTATGAATTACACCTCTCCATGAATTCATTTAGAGGTGCAATGAAAATGATAATACAACAGGTGTTTAACCCCTTCCCAACATGAGCCATACGTATACTGCTTAGCGGGAGCTGTGTTCCCGCAAACTTCAGTATAAGAATTGCTGACATGCCTCCTTCCCTGCATGTCAGATGCTGATGTGATACTCTGCAGTGCAGAAGCATTGCAGAGTATCAGATCTGCTATCTGATACCTTACAGTGATGTCCCATCCTAGGACAATGTAAAAAATAAAAAAAAATATTAAGTGTAAAAATATTTTTTAAAATTCCCCAAATAAATAACAGAAAAAGAAACAAGTATTTTTCCAACAAAATATATTTATTTATGTAAAAAAAAATAAACAGAAAAGGTACACATATTTGGTATCACTGTGTCTATAACGACCCGCTCTATAAAACTGTCCCACTAGTTAACCCCTTCAGTGAACAATGTGAAAAAATGAGGCAAAAACTCAATGCTTTACCGCTGAACAAAAAATTCAATAAAACGCGATCAAAAAGATGAATGTAAATAAAAATGGTACTGCTAAAAATGTCATCTTGTCCTGCAAAAAAACAAGCTGCCATACAACTCTATCAGCAGAAAAATAAAAAAGTTATAGCTCTCAGAATAAAGCGATGTAAAATAATTATTTTTACTATAAATAGTTTTTATTGTGTAAAAGCGCCAAAACATAAATAAACAATATAAACGGGGTATCGCTGTAATCGTACTGACCCGAAGAATCAAACTTCCTTATCAATTTTATCATATGTGGAACCACATTAAAAAAAGCAATTCCTGAATTACTGGTTTTTATTTATTCTGCCTCCCAAAAATCAGAATAGAAAGCGATCAAAAAATGTCATGTACTCTTAAAATGGTACCAATAAAAACGTCAACTCGTCTCGGAAAAAAAAAGTCATAACACGACTTTGTCGGACGAAATATGGAAAAATTAAAGCTCTCAAAATAAGAACATGAGAAACCAGTTTTTGCAATAAATAGTGTTTTTTAGTGTGTGACAGCAGCCAAACATAAAAACCCGATATAAATCTGGTATCACTGTAATCACACTGACCCAAAGAATAAAGTCGCCTAATTACTTATGCCGCACGAGGAACAGCATAAAAAATAAATAAAACCAATTCTTCACCTGCTGTTGATTTTTCCATTCTGCCTCCCAAAGATCACAGTAAGGCTCAGCGTACATTTATCCCGCACTATGCGCTGAGTGCTTCCACCGGGATTTACATATAAATCTCTGAAACCCGTGATTCAGACGGAACCTCTGGCAAAAGATTGCCTATAATTAGGCAGATGGAGGCACTGTGAACGCCATAGGACCTGTGGTCCTGTGGTGTCCGTATTTTTAGGATTGCATAAAAGTGCCGTCGGCCAAGGTTTTGTGCACTTCTGAAATGAAGGACAACGGTGAACAGAGGCCAGACAGAGTCCAGAGTAACTCTGCTGCCTCATTATAGTGAATGAATCCCTCGGCTTTTCATCTGAATCACGTCACTCAGAGATTTAGATGGAAGCCACAAAGTAAGTGCTCAATGTAGCAGCTCACCATTTTAATATTAATTTGCAACATTTCTGTGCTCTACTTGACCTAACTAAACCTCTCAATGAATTCCTCTAGGGACGGAGTGATCATCTTGACGCCACAGGTGTGTCACAGAATTTTATACCATTGGGCAATGAAGAAAAAATTATTTACATTTTTACCTCCAAAATTGTGCGTTAGCCCCAAATTTTACATTTTCATACTTGCAAAATGGTAAAAATGGCACCAAAATGTGTCCCACAATTTCTGCTAAACGTAGAAATACCCCATAAGTGGCTGTACAGGACTGCTTAGCCATATGGAGAGACATAGTAGGGATGGAGCACTATTTGCCTCCTGGAGCACAGATTTTCCTAGAATACTTTGGAGATTCCATATACAGAGCCTTTAAGTGCTAGAAGAACAGAATCCCCCCTCAAGTGAATTCATTTTGGAAACTATAGCCCTTTGGGAACTTATCTACAGGTGTAGTGACGATTTTGACTCCATGGGTGTTTTCCAGAGACAAACAGCAATGGATGTTGCTGAGTGAAAATTGCAAACTACTGTTTTAGGGACCAGTAGAATGTAGTGTCCAGTACGTTGTAGTGACCAGTACATTGTGCTCAGCTCATGCCTCTGGAGACACGCACCTGTAAATTAGGCGGGCTACAGTATTGCCAAACAAGTGTATGCTAAGTGTGGTTTAGGCACACTGTGGGGCTCAGAAGGCAGGGGGAATTTGGATTTAGGAGCACAGAATTTGCTGAATTTCTTTTGTGGGGCGAAGAGCCATTTCATTTTTCCAGAGCCTTTGTGCTGCCAGTAATGTGGAAGCCCCATATATTTCCATTGGCAGATGATGGACCTGAGTGAGGGCTTATTTTGTGGATTGAGCTGAAGATTTTATTTTGAACATTTTACATGACATTTGGGATCATATTTATCCTGTGCGCTACACTGAGAACTTTCTTTGGGGTTTCCATCTAAATCTCTGAGTGATGTGATTCAGATGAAACCCCTGAAAGATCCCTTCACTATAGGGAGGCAGCAGAGTTTCCACTGTTCTGCAATGTACTTTTTTCAGAAGTGCATAAAACTGTTGCAGACCTTGTTTATATGCACGCCTAAATAGACAGACACCACTATCTACCTACATCTGCCTCATTATAGGAAATCTTCCACAGGGGATTCCGTCTGAATCATGTATTTCAGAGATTTACACGAAAACCCCTATGGTGATATGCCTTACCCTGATCAAGGACAGAGAACCATGTACTTCCTGACAGGCTATCCAGCATATCTTGGATCTTTGGTATCGGGTTTCGATCTGGTACTGACTTTTGGTTTGTTTCCTGGTAATCACAACAGAGTCTCAACGTACCGTCCTTCTTCCAAAAACAGACAATAGGAGAGGAATAAGAAGATTTCGACTTTTGGACCCAACCTCTGTTGATTAGATCTTGTAAATATTCTTTCACCTCACGGTGTAATGGCACTGACCTCTAACTTTTGGTTACTGGGGTCGTGTCTTTCAAATTAATTTTTAACTGCAACGATGGAAAGCAGCCTATATCAGAGTCATATTTAGAGACTGCATAACACTCTTCTCTCAGCATCTGTTTTGCCACCACTAGATCTTCAGCACACAAGTGTTCCAGGGGTACCAAGGGATCCCAGAATCCCGAGGTGGGGCATGCAATCTCCTCCCCTGGGCAACTCCTGTTCATTGGTGAGGGGACTGAATTCATGGTAGACCACTGGGCATGTCTCACACCAGCTGGATATACTGCTTTGACGGTTGCGATGTGACCTAACACAGTCTTTGGTTCCAGTCTAGTTTTGCATTTCGTAGTAATCATCACCGGCACTCTCACTCGGGCAAACCCACCAGTAGGAATCGTAAGCACAGTCTCACCTTGAACTAGGCCTACTGGAAGTTCAGAGGAGTCTTTTGGCATGAACAGTCTCTTCTGGACTTTTCTTCCCGGTTCCACCCGAACTCTACACCGAACGCCCACCATTTGTTTTGCAGGGATTACGGTTGGGCACTAGCCTACCTTGACTTCTTTCAGGTCCATTGTATTCTGTGCTTTCTTAACTCTTTCATGATGACCTCACTGATTACATTATAACCCAGGATAGGATCATCTGCCCCGTTCTGATCACTGGTCACGAGAAAAGGAATTTAGGTCTGGTTGACGGCTTTGCCATGGAGTTCCACTGGTCCTAAGAGTTCCTTTAGCGACCAAAGGCAGGTATGTGGCAGGTGGCATCTTCTCCATTCTTCATTTAAAAGGCTCGCATGGGCCCCTGTGTCCCACAGTGCTTTTACCAGGAGTCCATCTGGCTGTCACTGTATATAGCACCTTTCACCGATTAGGCCGATGAGATTATCTTTACTGACCGAAGAATCCTCCTCCCAGGAATATGACGTTAAATCTTCCCACTGGGCATTAAGTAACTGATGCCCCTGTGTCTCTTGCAGCTGTTGTAGACAGGAGCACACTTTGGGATAGTGCTGATGCAGCTGTTTTACCTCATGCGCCGTTCTGGGGGTTGGTGGGATTTGGATTTGCTTCTGGGGCCTCCTCTGTGTCACGGTTACCAGTTGCCCTGCACTGGCAACCTCCTGTCTTTTAACCCAAACAACCGTGACCATTGGTATTCCTTGGCATAATGTCCTTCCTCACTACATCTTAGACAGTGGACACATACCGCACTCTGATTTGATGAATGGCAAGCCTCACAAGCCGGGTATCTTCTGTTTTGGAACCCACTCCTGGGTCTGAGAGATACAGAGTCTGGCCTGGAACAAATCAACTCTTTCACAGCGCTGGCTGTCCTCCCTTTTGTTGGTAGTTTAATGTCCACTCTCGGTGGTGGTACTGGAGGGTCTTCCTCATGATCTTTGGGCTGGTAACCGAAGTCTCCAACTTCGGGTGACTTATTTTGGTGGTTTTTTGAAGCAGAGCCCTTCTTTAACTTCTGTTCGCTCTCTGACTCCAAACTATCTGCCTCATTCATTTTTTCAATTAGGACTTCATCCAGAAAGCCAGGATCTTCTAGGTACTGTTTCAGCTGTAACTTAATATCTTTGCTGATTAAGTCCGTTCCCAACGATCTCAAGAACTTCTTCTGGACTAGCCCAGCATCAAACTTCTCCTGCGCCCCTACATCTCTGCATGCGAACAACAGTCTAACCTTAAGTTAAAACGCCCTGAACAAGAGACTTTGGGGTGATTCAGTAGTGTCCTGTGAGATGTTAATTGTTAATGAGTCGGTGGAACAATTCTGAAGGACTCTCTTCTTTACACTGTGTGCAGAATTGTTAGGCAAATGAGTATTTTGATCACATCATCCTTTTTATACATGTTGTCCTACTCCAAGCTGTATAGGCTTGAAAGCCAACTGCCAATTATGTAAATCAGGTAATTTGCATCTCTGTAATGAGGAGGGGTGTGGTCTAATGACATCAACACGCTATATAAGGTGTGCTTAATTATTAGGCAACTTCCTTTCCTTTGGCAAAATGGGCCAGAAGAAAGATTTGACAGACTCTGAAAAGTAAAAAATTGTGAGATGTCTTGCAGTGGGATGCAGCAGTTTTGAAATTGCCAAACTTTTGAAGCGTGATCACCAAACAATCAAGCGTTTCATGGCAAATAGCCAACAGGGTCGCAAGAAGCGTGTTGATAAAAAAAGACCCAAAATAATGGCCCATGAATTGAGCAAAATCAAGCGTGAAGCTGCCAAGATGCCATTTGCCACCAGTTTTGCCATATTTCAGAGCTGCAAAGTTACTGGAGTATCAAAAATCTCAAGGTGTGCCATA
Organism: Dendrobates tinctorius; assembly: GCF_039654945.1. Classification (NCBI taxonomy): domain Eukaryota; kingdom Metazoa; phylum Chordata; class Amphibia; order Anura; family Dendrobatidae; genus Dendrobates; species Dendrobates tinctorius. The sequence continues at coordinate 21,783,726 of NW_027361858.1, read as the reverse complement.
CTCAGGGACATGGCCAAGCTAAGGAAGGCTGAAAAACGACCACCTTTCAACAAGAAACATAAGATAAAACGTCAAGACTGGGCCAAGAAATATCTTAAGACTCATTTTTCTAAGGTTTTATGGACTGATGAAATGAGAGCGACTCTTGATTGGCCAGATGGATGGGCCCAAGGCTGGATCAGTAAAGGGCAGAGAGCTCCACTCCGACTCAGACGCAAGCAAGGTGGAGGTGGGGTACTGGTATGGGCTGGTATCATCAAAGATGAACTTGCGGGACCTTTTCAGGTTGAGGATGGATTGAAGCTCAAATCACAGACCTACTGGCAGTTTCCGGAAGACACCTTCAAGCAGTGGTACAGGAAGAAGTCGGTATCGTTCAAGAAAAACCTGATTTTCATGCAGGACAATGCTCCATCACATGCATCCAAATACTCCACAGCGTGGCTGCCCAGTAAAGGTCTAAAAGAAGAAAAAATAATGACATGGCCCCCTTGTTCACCTGATCTGAACCCCATAGAGAACCTGTGGTCCCTCATAAAATGTGAGGTCTACAGGGAGTGAAAACATTACACCTTTCCGAACAGTGTCTGGGAGGCTGTGGTGGCTGCGGCATGCAATGTTGATCGTCAACAGATCAAGCAACTGACAGAATCTATGGATGGAAGGCTTTTGAGTGTCATCGTAAAGAAAGATGGCTATATTGGTCACGGTTTTTTTTTGTTTTGTTTTTGAATGTCAGAAATGTTTTTTTGTGTTGTTATATTGGTTTACCTGGTGAAAATAAACAAGTGAGATGGGTATATATTTGTTTTTTATTAACTTGCCTAATAATACTGCACTGTAATAGTTACCTGAAAAACAGATATCCTCCTAAGATAGCCAAATCTAAAAAAACCCCATTCCAACTTCCAAAAATATTAAGCTTTGATATCTAAGAGTCTTTTGGGTTGATTGAGAACATAGTTGTTATTCAATAATAAAAAGAATCCTCTCAAATACAACTTGCCTAATAATTCTGCACATGGTGTATAGTGCCCTTTTAAAATCATCTTCAACTGTGGTAGGGTCAATTGACTTTTTATCTCTAGCATACTGCAGAGTTTCAGTCCTGGGCTGATCGCTTTCACCACCCACTCAATGATCTCATCTGGCTGGTAACCTTTCAATAATCCTGCATCGATCTGGTGCAACAAGTTCATATAAGACAGTTTCTCTTTCTGCTCACTCTCTCCAATCTGTCCCAGGATCTTGAACTCTTTCCTTAGGCTATGTGCACACGTTGCGGATTCTCCCGCGGATTTTTTCGCACAAAAAACGCAGCTCTTGGTAGAAAATGCAGGTGTGTTTTTGTCGCATTTTTGATGCGTTTTTGCCGCGGATTTGATGCGGTTTTTCAGTGCCGTTTTGCTTGCGGATTTGTATGCGTTTTTGTAAGCTAAATAAAGATATGTTATTTAACAAAAAAAAAGATTTGTGATGTCATTTATGCCCAACCTCCTCTTTTACATTTGTCCAACCCACACTCCATTACACACACAGATAGAGAGATAGATAAATATGGGAGAGATAGATAGATAGATAGATAGATAAATATGGGATAGATAGATAGATAAACATGGGATAGATAGATAGATAGATAAATATGGAATAGATAGACAGATAGATAGTTAGATATAGATATATGGATAGATATATCTATCTATCCACAGATATATCTATAAATATTTCCATAGATATTTCTATAGATATATCTATAGATATTTCCATAGATATATCTATGGATATTTCCATAGATATTTCCATAGACTCCCCCAAAAAATGATGTCGGGTCCCCCTATATTTTATAGCCAGAAAGGCTACACAGACAGCTGCGGGCTGATATTCATAGCCTAGGAAGGGGCCATGGATATTGCCCCCCCCGGCTAGAGTTGAGCGAAACGGGTCGAAAAATTTCAAAAGTCGCCGACTTTTGGCAAAGTCGGGTTTCATGAAACGAAACCCGACCCTAGGATGAGGTCGGCCACGAGGTCGGCGACTTACGCGCCAAAGTCGCATTTCAAAAGTTTGTTTTGCGCTCTTTTTCAGCCAATCAGGATCCACTGTGGGCAACGTGATGACATAGACAGGGGTCACCACCATCTTTCAGAAGGGCATGCAAGTGATTGGCTTCCTTTGGTGGGCGTCACAGGGGTTATAAAAGGGCGTGCACGCCGACCGCCATCTTACTTCTGCCGATCTTAGCATAGGGAGAGGTTGCTGATTCTGTAGGGAGAGCGTTAGGCAGGGAAGAAGAAAAAAAAACTGCTTCTGCTGCTAGCGATTTTGCCTGTACAACACACCAGTCACTGTGTGTGCAGTGCAAGGGGAGGCTATATTGTGGTGGATCAGCGGTGTTGGTTGTTAGGCTGCCTTCTAAGGCTTCCTGACAGCTGCATTGCTGTTTACCCACTGCTCTGCAAACTACTTTTTTTAAAAGCAATCCCAATTTTTTTTTTTGTTCTGCTGAGGTACTGAGCGTGCATTTTTTCACACCATACAGCGTCAGTGGGCCTCACACAATCCAAAAGTGTCCAGTGTCCACTAGTGTCTGCAGAAATTCAAAATCTCCCTTATCCTGTAGTCACTTTTTTCACACCTGTGCCATCGAGCCTGTGACATAGCGCTCTGATATTCAGTGGGCCTCACACAATCCAAAAGTGTCCAGTGTCCACTAGTGTCTGCAGAAATTCAACATCTCCCTTATCCTGTAGTCACTTTTTTCACACCTGTGCCATCGAGCCTGTGACATAGCGCTCTGATATTCAGTGGGCCTCACACAATCCAAAAGTGTCCAGTGTCCACTAGTGTCTGCAGAAATTCAAAATCTCCCTTATCCTGTAGTCACTTTTTTCACACCTGTGCCATCGAGCCTGTGACATAGCGCTCTGATATTCAGTGGGCCTCACACAATCCAAAAATGTCCAGTGTCCACTAGTGTCTGCAGAAATTCAAAATCTCCCTTATCCTGTAGTCACTTTTTTCACACCTGTGCCATCGAGCCTGTGACATAGCGCTCTGATATTCAGTGGGCCTCACACAATCCAAAAGTGTCCAGTGTCCACTAGTGTCTGCAGAAATTCAAAATCTCCCTTATCCTGTAGTCACTTTTTTCACACCTGTGCCATCGAGCCTGTGACATAGCGCTCTGATATTCAGTGGGCCTCACACAATCCAAAAGTGTCCAGTGTCCACTAGTGTCTGCAGAAATTCAAAATCTCCCTTATCCTGTAGTCACTTTTTTCACACCTGTGCCATCGAGCCTGTGACATAGCGCTCTGATATTCAGTGGGCCTCACACAATCCAAAAGTGTCCAGTGTCCACTAGTGTCTGCAGAAATTCAAAATCTCCCTTATCCTGTAGTCACTTTTTTCACACCTGTGCCATCGAGCCTGTGACATAGCGCTCTGATATTCAGTGGGCCTCACACAATCCAAAAGTGTCCAGTGTCCACTAGTGTCTGCAGAAATTCAAAATCTCCCTTATCCTGTAGTCACTTTTTTCACACCTGTGCCATCGAGCCTGTGACATAGCGCTCTGATATTCAGTGGGCCTCACACAATCCAAAAGTGTCCAGTGTCCACTAGTGTCTGCAGAAATTCAAAATCTCCCTTATCCTGTAGTCACTTTTTTCACACCTGTGCCATCGAGCCTGTGACATAGCGCTCTGATATTCAGTGGGCCTCACACAATCCAAAAGTGTCCAGTGTCCACTAGTGTCTGCAGAAATTCAAAATCTCCCTTATCCTGTAGTCACTTTTTTCACACCTGTGCCATCGAGCCTGTGACATAGCGCTCTGATATTCAGTGGGCCTCACACAATCCAAAAGTGTCCAGTGTCCACAAGTGTCTGCAGAAATTCAAAATCTCCCCTGTCCTATAGACACCTTGTACCTTGTTTTACATTACTATATAGTTTGTTGGATTTTGTCTACATTTCTACCAAAAATGAGGAAGGCTGGTGGAAGAGGCCGTGGAATTGGGCGGGGGTTGGCAGCTGGTAATGATGGTGTTGGTGGTTGATCTGATGGTAGTGGCAAAAGCAAAATAGGACCGAATGCAGGAGGTGTTGAGCCTGCGTCATCGTCTGGCTCCACAAGGCCTCGAAGGCTTAGTTTTCTAGGAGTTGGCAAACCGCTTTTAAAGCCAGAGCTTTAGGAAAAAGTTTTGTCTTACATTGCTGACTCAGCCTCCAGCTCTATCGCCTCCTCTTCTGAAGCTGTAAAAAATAAAAGCACTGAGTCGTCATTGGAGGCTCATGTTCATGAACCACACCTTTCCTTGTGTCCTTCACCCCAACCAAGATTGAAGGATGACGCAGGCCATACTACTGATTACTCCATGGAGCTGTTTTCATATACCATGCCTGGATTATCAAGTGAAATGGTGAATTACCCAGGCCAAGATGAATCTGACATGGAGTGCACTGATGCACAGCCGCTGATAGATGATTCTACTGGTACATTCACTCAGAGCACTACATTGTCCTCGCAGTGTACAGAGCCAGATTCTGACCCTGATGAGACTCAGGTGCCCCTTCCCGCACAATATAACACCATACACGGTGACACAGAGGAAGGTGCACATGACATTGAAGAGGAGGTGATGGATGACCCAGTTGTTGACCCAGATTAGCATTCAATAGGGATAAGAGGGTGCTGCTTCCAATACCTCAGATGAGGAGGAGCATCCACAGCAGACATCAACATCGCAACAGCTGTTATCTGGCAGGCCCGGAGCACTCCAAAGACAGGTTCCAAAAATCAAAAGAGTTGCTGGACAGCTTGTCCAGACGGTCAAAAGATCACAGCGTGCTAGGCCGCAAAATGTCTGCCAAAGTAGGAAGAGTGCAGTGTGGCACTTTTTTGAACAAAATCCTCATGATCAGGCCAAGGTTATCTGTAAGAAGTGCGCAAAGACCTTTAGGCGAGGGAAAAATCTGAAAAATTTAATACCAGTTGCATGCTTAGACATTTAACCAGCATGCACTTGCAAGCGTGGACACAACACCAAACCTCAAGTGCCACATGTGCAACTGATCACAAAGAAGGTAGTCAACAACGCTACATTGTTTCCCCCACTGTAAGCCCACCGGTTAGCACAGCAGCAAATGTTGAGGTGTCGTTGCAAGGCCACAGCAGTCAGGGAATCCCACTGTTATATCAACAAAATACTGAATCTAGGCCATCAGAAAAAACACCAACTCCATCACCATCATCAACCCTCTCTCAGTCCGCCCTGTCCACCGCTACTTCCACCATATGCAGCTCTCAAGTCCAGCTCACCCTCCCAGACACTATGAGTAGGTCAAGAAAGTACTCAGTCTCTCATCCGCGTACACTGGGTTTGAACGCCCACATTGCCAAACTAATCTCGTTTGAGATGATGCCCTATCGGTTGGTGGAAAGCGCAGCTTTCCGCGAACTCATGGCCTATGCAGTACCACGCTATGACCTACCCAGTCACCACTTCTTCTCTCGCAAAGCCATCCCAGCCCTCCACCATCATGTAAAAGACCGCATTGTCCATGCACTCAAGCAGTCAGTGAGTGGAAAGGTGCACCTCACAACTGATGCATGGTCCAGTCGGCATGGCCAGGGCCTTTACGTGTCCATCACTGCGCACTGGGTTAATGTGGTGGATGCAGGGTCCACAGGGGACAGCGGTGGTGGGACAGTGCTGCCTAGCCCACGGTATAGGAAACAGTTGGCTGCAGGCGTTCGACCCTCCTCCTCCTCCTCCTCCAGAAGCGAAAGCTCGTCCACAGAGCGCAGTCGTACGAGCACTCCATCTGCAGCTGCCACTGTTGCACACGAGGTGTCCCCCTATCGAGCAGCTAGTGGAAAGCGTCAGCAGGCTGTGTTGCAGATGATGTGTTTGGGCGACAGACACACCGCCGAGGTGCTGGCCGAGTACTTGAAGCGACAAACTGAGTCATGGCTGGGCAGTGTACATCTTGAGGCAGGCAAGGTAGTTAGTGATAACGGCCGTAATTTTGTGGCAGCCATAGCCCTTTCAAAACTCAGCCACATACCTTGCTTGGCTCACACCTTGAACCTGGTGGTGCAGTGCTTCCTCAAAAATTATCCGGAGTTAACAGCCCTGCTCCAGAAGGTGCGAAGACTGTGCGCGCACATCCGCCGGTCACCTGTGCACTCCGTTCGTATGCAGAAGCTGCAGCGATTGCTCCACCTTCCCAACCACCGCCTCATTATCGACATTGCAACAAGGTGGAACTCCACCCTACACATGGTGGAGCGGCTGTGCGAGCAGAGGCAGGCCATAATGCATTTGTGGGAGGATACACGGCCAGGCACTTTAAGAGCAGACATGGAGTTGACAGGTGTGCAGTGGTCGAAGCTGAAAGACCTCTGTAAAGTCCTTCAGTGTTTTGAGGAATGCACACGGCTGGTAAGCGCAGAGGACGCCATCCTAAGCACGAGCATCCCACTTATGCGTCTGCTCATGCAAACTTTGACGCACCTTAAGGAGCAGGCGTCTGCAGCCAATGTTGATGAGGAGGAAGAGGAGGAGGGGACCTCTCCTGGACGAGGTGGAGGAAGAAGAGGAGGAGGAGGATGATGATGGGGATGATTACTTAGGGGAGGAGGATGCATCTCGTGGGGCAAGTGAAAATGTTGGCGTGGCAAGGTCTGGTACAGGGTTTGTGCGTGACTGGAGGGATGTGGATTTGCCAGAAAGCGCTCCTCCAACCAGCACTCGCAGTGCATCATTGACACCGGGAACATTGGCCCACATGTCAGATTATGCCTTGCAGATCCTAATAAGGGACCCCCGCATTGCCAAAATGATGAACGATGACGACTACTGGTTGGCCAGCATCCTGGATCCACGCTATAAAGGCAAATTACAAAACATCATGCCACAGGAGAACCTTGACCTAATATTGGCTAATAAACAAGCAACTCTGGTAAATCGGTTGCTTGAGGCATTCACAGCACACAGCAGCGGTGATGGTTCTCACACGAGCCGTACGGGCCGGGGGCAGCTTGGCAGAGGTGTTCATGGTGCACACAGCAGAAGTGACGTTGGAGACAGGGGTTTCATGACAATGTTGTGGACTGATTTTTCAAGTACCACTCACACAACTGGTAATACTGCATCGATGGAAAGTGACAGGAGACAGCAGTTGTCAACTATGGTTACAAACTACTTTTCCTCCCATATCGATGTTCTCCCACACAGGTCATTCCCCTTTGACTATTGGGCCGCTAAACTGGACACCTGGCCTGAATTGGCACAATATGCCTTACAGGAGCTCACTTGCCCAGCTGCAAGTGTGCTATCGGAAAGAGTCTTCAGTGCAGCTGGATCAATCCTGACAGAAAAAAGGACCCGTCTGTCAACCCAAAATGTGGATGATCTAACCTTCATTAAAATGAACCATGCATGGGTTTCCAAGGATTTTGTCCCACCTTCCCCTGATGACACATAGGGTGACAGAAAAATGGCTTGCTTTGGTCCACCTCTTCCTGGGACTTGACCTATTTTGCCTTTTGCGTCAGCTGAATGTCCAACATCAACATGTGCCACTTTCTAAAACTCCCTAACTGTGCTGCCTCCCCCCCCATGGCCGGGGTCACCACCTAGCGCACAACACCGTGCGAGTGCCATTGCCCTGGACAGGTGGGTTGGCCGACTCTTGGGCGCGGGCACTGGCACAGGGTCCCTCATAGTGCAATCAAGTGTCTCTGACGGTGGTGGTGCACACCCGCCGTCAGACACACCGCCGTACTATGAGGGGCCCAGTGCCAGTACCGACGCCCACGAGTGGGCCCCTCTTGCTTGGGCAGGGCCCCAGCATTTGCAATCTTTACCTCTGCCTGCTCCTCCGCTGTGTAGTCTGGGCCGTCAAATCCATACTGTGCCTGACACCGTCTGAGCCTGCCTCCTGATGTATAGACATATATTTTGAATGTGTACGCTATCCATACATGTTATCCGGGGATACGGTACCCTTTCTCACCTTTGTGCAATCACGTGCAAGCCATACTGGGCCTAGCACCGTCTGAGCCTGCCTCCTGATGTATAGACATATATTTTGAATGTGTACGCTATCCATACATGTTATCCTGGGATACGGTACCCTTTCTCACCTTTGTGCAATCACGTGCAAGCCATACTGGGCCTAACACCGTCTGAGCCTGCCTCCTGATGTATAGACATATATTTTGAATGTGTACGCTATCCATACATGTTATCCGGGGATACGGTACCCTTTCTCACCTTTGTGCAATCACGTGCAAGCCATACTGGGCCTAACACCGTCTGAGCCTGCCTCCTGATGTATAAACATATATTTTGAATGTGTACGCTATCCATACATGTTATCCTGGGATACGGTACCCTTTCTCACCTTTGTGCAATCACGTGCAAGCCATACTGGGCCTAACACCGTCTGAGCCTGCCTCCTGATGTATAGACATATATTTTGAATGTGTACGCTATCCATACATGTTATCCTGGGATACGGTACCCTTTCTCACCTTTGTGCAATCACGTGCAAGCCATACTGGGCCTAACACCGTCTGAGCCTGCCTCCTGATGTATAGACATATATTTTGAATGTGTACGCTATCCATACATGTTATCCTGGGATACGGTACCCTTTCTCACCTTTGTGCAATCACGTGTAATCCATACTGGGCGTGAGAACGGCTGGCGAGCTGTTAAGCAAGCTACAGCACCTGTGGTTTGCACACGTAAGTTTTTCATTTTTTCAGGAATGACGGTTAGGCCTAATTCCGGAACTGCGGTTGACCTGCACTTACTGGAAAATCATCGTTCGCGGGTAATAATTGTAATCAGTGATCCCCATCGCTAACGTTGTTCAGTGGGTTATCTGCACCTGTAAGCGACAAACGCTGGCCTTTTCAGTGTAGCGCACATGCAGCCACAGACATGTAAGGGCATGACACACCAGTTATTGGCCAATCTCATGTGCCAGAGCCTCACGTGTCCCTCTAGTAAGCCGGACTCGGACCGCGGGGCATGACGGAGTCTCATTCGTTAACGGAATTAAGCTTGCAATGTGTGCATCTGTTCTGTAGCTGGCATGGTTGAGGTTTCCCAGGTGGAGTCGAATTTAACCGTAGGATCCACTCCTGGTGGTGCCCTTCTGGACATTCCTTTAAGGTTCAGCTTTGCAACTATACTGCCCACGTAAAACAAACACTTTGCCTTCATGAACGCTGTTTGGAGGGTCATGACTCATGGGAATAACGCCGCCCATTCAGTTAACCTGCTAGAGAGATCCTTCGTTGCTCCCAAGCATGACATCACACTCCCTAGGAGGAAGGTAATGCCACTGTGGCGACCGTACTCCTGGGGGCGACACAAGTGCACTGATGCCCAGCCACTACTCGATGAATCTGCTGGTACATTGACCCAGACCACTACATTCCCCTCGCACGCTACACGGCCTGAATCTGACCCTGATGAAACTCAGGTTACCCTTCCCATATACAGTTCCATCTTACACGGTGACAAAGAGGAAGCTGCAGATGAAAGTGCAGGTTCGGCCCACCCGCCATCAGACACACCACCGTACTATCAGGGGCCCTGCGCCAGTGCCGTCGCCAACGAGTGGGCCCCCCCTGCTTGCTCAGGATCACAGCACTTGCAAGGTTGAAATACTGTGCAGTGAGATGGAAGATGGGGACGACGAGGTGTCCAGACTAGTACAGGGATTCCCTAGTGAGGAGACTTATTTGATTGTTTTCAATGTTGGGACAGCAATTTTTGGGGAGCACTATACTCTGGAGAATGATAGATGGGGCCCACCATACACTGGAACATTCCAAAGGTGGACTTCAGACACTGGAGCAGCATTTACAGGGCCCATTATACACTAGAGCATTAGAAATGGGGCCCATTATGTTTGGAGCATTATTTTTTTGGCCCATAAGACAGTGGAGCTTCATCCATGGGGACCAACATATACTGTAGCATTATGTGGAGCTCATCATATACTGTTTCAAACATTATATGGGACCAATGATTCTGTATGGAAAAATAGATGGGCCTTGTCATGAGATGTAAAAAGTGAGGTATTTTTCATTGTACTATACCGCTATTTCTCTGCCGTATCGGAGCATGATGAGTTGTGGTATGTGTTAAAGGGGCGCTCTTTCGCCCAGGGCACATGAAAACCTGGAGCCAGCCCTACCCCCCACAACTTTAGCCAAATAACCCCCATTTTTCAGTGCGTAACTTGTATTATGAAGTTAATTAAGGTTGACAAGCTTAAGTAAGAAGAATTGATGCTTTTGTTATTCAAATGGGCACTGTAGGTGTGTTTCCTGTCCTCCTCTCACTGCCGACTTTTATTCCCCATTGACTTACATTGGGTTTCGTGTTTCGGTTTCACGAAACAAAACTCGACCCTAAAAAACCAAAAGTCGCTCAACTCTATCTCCGGCTACAAATATCAGCCCGTAGCCGCCCCAGAAATGGCGCATTTCTAAGATGCCCCAATTCTGGCACTTAGCCCCTCTCTTCCACTCCCGTGTAGCAGTGGGATATGGGGGAATGTTGTGAACACTTTTGACCTGGCTTCTGAGTTTGGGCTCTCTCTGGTGGTTGCTGCTGGTAATGGAGCAGGTCTAGCTGACAGAAGTCAATCACCTGAGCAGGATAATTGCGGTCAGGTGTTACAGACTGGAGAGGTTTAAGTGAACAACCTTCTCTCAGCTCTTGCCGGTGATTTTATTTGCTTCCTGAGCAAATTTTGAAGTCTGCTTGTCTCCTGATCCGTCCTGCATCTTTCAGATAAGTTATTTGTCTTCTTGAATCTTTTTTTTTCATTGGATATCCATTTTTTGCTTGTCTTCTGATTTTTTCTTAGCTGGTGTGAGTTCAGCCAGGTTCTGGGACCTGTGCTGGACTCTGTTCCATATGCCACAGCGTATATTAGCCTTTTTAGTAACCAGTTCACACCAGAGTTCTGATTTAGCGGGGGAGAGGTCGTATGGCCTCAGTATTTTTGCAGACGTGTTGGATTTTTCTTAGGGTTTTTCACGTGATTGCAGACAGTATCCTTTCCTGTCCTATCTAGACAGTTTGGGCCCCATCATTTGCTTACTCTATTCTCTGCCTGTGTTTTGTGCTTCATCTTGTCTCACCGGCAATATATGTTCGGGGGCTATCTTTTCCTTTGGATTTCTACTCCGGGGCAGTTTAGCTTTCCCATTTCTCTCTGTAGGCTTAGTTAATTCTGTGGCTGTGCCGAGGTGACTAGGGCATCGTAGATACGTCCCACGGCTAATTCTAGTTGTGTTGTCAGTTTAGTTGTCTGCAATCCGCTAAGCTACCAACCTCTCTGGTTATTTGGTTGCCTAGTCTATTCCCCTGTTATCCTCCTCGGTTACCTAATTATAAGAGGGTAATTTAAGGGCTTAATGTCACCTTGCTATTGGAAGGTGACATTACGCCCGGTTAATAATGGAGCGACGTCAATAAGACACCTATCCATTATAAATCTTTTGAAAGGGTTAAAAAAACACACACATAAGAATAAAGTCTTTTAATGAAATAAAACAGAACACGGTTTTCATCTTTTTATTTAACTCCCAGATCCAAGCGACGCCCTCGTCGTCTAAAAAAAATGAAAAATAATAAACCAACCCTATACTCCAAGTACGATGCAGTCCAATTAATAATGAGGGTCCCACGACGATCTCCCCTATAGAACAGTGACATCAGGTGATGTCACTGCTCTATGGGGCCTCCCAGTGATGAACTGACAGGAGCCAATGCCTCCTGCAGTCCATCACTGAGGTTACCTGAGTTCAGAGTCTCACTTTACAGCAATGCTGCGTGAGAATTAGGGTTTGGGTTAGGGCTAGGGTTAGGGTTACGGGACCTCTTTCCCGGCAGAGGGATACACAGTGGAGGATTACCTCCGCCTGTCATTTCATTGCTGGAGCCCCTGGAGCGTGGTCGCATCAGCTGATGTGGCTGTTCTCCACGGGAGATGGTCATGGGACCCTCGTTATTATCTGAACCAAGGTGGAGAGGTGAGTATAGGTTGGCTTATTATTTTATTTTTATTACAGGTGATCGATGGCTTCAGGGAATTAGGTATGTGCGGTGAGTATGTACTCTATGTTATGTGTTGTATGTTATATGTATGTTCTGTATGTTATATGTTGCATGTTCTGTATGTTATATGTATGTTCTGTATGTTATATGTTCTGTTTGTTATATGTATGTTCTGTTTGTTATATGTATGTTCTGTATGTTATATTTTCTGTATCTTATATGTTGTATGTTCTGTATCTTACATGTATGTTCTGTATGTTATATGTTGTATGTTCTGTATCTTATATGTATGTTCTTTATGTTATATGTTATACGTTGTATGTTCTGTATCTTATACAGTGGGGAAAAAAAGTATTTAGTCAGTCAGCAATAGTGCAAGTTCCACCACTTAAAAAGATGAGAGGCGTCTGTAATTTACATCATAGGTAGACCTCAACTATGGGAGGCAAACTGAGAAAAAAAAATCCAGAAAATCACATTGTCTGTTTTTTTTTCATTTTATTTGCATATTATGGTGGAAAATAAGTATTTGGTCAGAAACAAAATTTCATCTCAATACTTTGTGATATATCCTTTGTTGGCAATAACAGAGGTCAAACGTTTTCTGTAAGTCTTCGCAAGGTTGCCACACACTGTTGTTGGTATGTTGGCCCATTCCTCCATGCAGATCTCCTCTAGAGCAGTGATGTTTTTGGCTTTTCGCTTGGCAACACGGACTTTCAACTCCCTCCAAAGGTTTTCTATAGGGTTGAGATCTGGAGACTGGCTAGGCCACTCCAGGACCTTGAAATGCTTCTTACGAAGCCACTCCTTCGTTGCCCTGGCGGTGTGCTTTGGATCATTGTCATGTTGAAAGACCCAGCCATCTTCAATGCCCTTGCTGATGGAAGGAGGTTTGCACTCAAAATCTCACGATACATGGCCCCATTCATTCTTTCATGTACCCGGATCAGTCGTCCTGGCCCCTTTGCAGAGAAAGAGCCCCAAAGCATGATGTTTCCACCACCATACTTTACAGTAGGTATGGTGTTTGATGGATGCAACTCAGTATTCTTTTTCCTCCAAACACGACAAGTTGTGTTTCTACCAAACAGTTCCAGTTTGGTTTCATCAGACCATAGGACATTCTCCCAAAACTCCTCTGGATCATCCAAATGCTCTCTAGCAAACTTCAGATGGGCCCGGACATGTACAGGCTTAAGCAGTGGGACACGTCTGGCACTGCAGGATCTGAGTCCATGGTGGCGTAGTGTGTTACTTATGGTAGGCCTTGTTACATTGGTCCCAGCTCTTTGCAGTTCATTCACTAGGTCCCCCCGCGTGGTTCTGGGATTTTTGCTCACCGTTCTTGTGATCATTCTGACCCCACGGGGTGGGATTTTGCGTGGAGCACCAGATCGAGGGAGATTATCAGTGGTCTTGTATGTCTTCCATTTTCTAATTATTGCTCCCACAGTTGATTTCTTCACTCCTAGCTGGTTGGCTATTGCAGATTCAGTCTTCCCAGCCTGGTGCAGGGCTACAATTTTGTTTCTGGTGTCCTTTGACAGCTCTTTGGTCTTCACCATAGTGGAGTTTGGAGTCAGACTGTTTGAGGGTGTGCACAGGTGTCTTTTTATACTGATAACAAGTTTAAACAGGTGCCATTACTACAGGTAATGAGTGGAGGAAAGAGGAGACTCTTAAAGAAGAAGTTACAGGTCTGTGAGAGCCAGAAATCTTGATTGCTTGTTTCTGACCAAATACTTATTTTCCACCATAATATGCAAATAAAATGAAAAAAAAACAGACAATGTGATTTTCTGGATTTTTTTTTCTCAGTTTGCCTCCCATAGTTGAGGTCTACCTATGATGTGAATTACAGACGCCTCTCATCTTTTTAAGTGGTGGAACTTGCACTATTGCTGACTGACTAAATACTTTTTTTCCCCACTGTATGTATGTTCTGTATGTTATATGTTGTATATTCTGTATGTTATATGTTCTGTATGTTATATGTTGTATGTTTTTTTTTTATATTCAACACATTAGCTGGATGATGGGACTACTACTGTAGCATCATTGGCTAATGTGTCAATCACTGACCCCCGGACAGCCCGATGACCCCTGCACAGGCCCCGACAGACCCCCCCGACAGCCCAATGAGCCCTGCACACACCCCCGACAGCCGGATGACCCCGGCACAGGCCCCGCACAGACCCCCGGACGGCCTGATGAGCCCCGCAGACCCCAGCACACACATATGCACCCAGTCACCGCCCACATTCCATACAAGCACACAGTCACCGCCCACACTCCGCCCACACTTTTTGCCTCTCCCGATCTGCAGCGTTTCAGCCGCAGCAAAGCCGCAGATCTTTTTTAGACCTGCGGTTTTGCTGCAGATCATTGCAAGTCAACGGGTGCAGAAACGCTGCAGATCAGCACAAAGAATTGACATGCTGCGGAAATGAACCTGCAGCGTTTCCGCGTGGATTTTTCTGCAGCATGGGCACAGCGCTTTTCAAATTCCATTGACTTTAACCCCTTCATGACCCAGCCTATTTTGACCTTAATGACCTGGCCATTTTTTGCAATTCTGACCAGTGTCCCTTTATGAGGTAATAACTCTGGAACGCTTCAACGCATCCTAGCGATTCTGAGATTGTTTTTTCGTGACATATTGGGCTTCATGTTAGTGGTAAATTTAGGTTGATAATTTTTGCGTTTATTTGTGAAAAAATCAGAAATTTGGCGAAAATTTTGAAAATTTCGCAATTTTCAAATTTTGAATTTTTATTCTGTTAAACTACAGAGTTATGTGACACAAAATAGTTACTAAATAACATTTCCCACATGTCTACTTTACATCAGCACAATTTTGGAAGCAAAATATTTTTTTGTTAGGAAGTTATAAGGGTTAAAAGTTGACCAGTGATTTCTCATTTTTACAACAAAACTTACAAAACCATTTTTTTTAGGGACCACCTCACATTTGAAGTCACTTTGAGGGGTCTATATGGCAGAAAATACCCAAAATTGACACCATTCTAAAAACTGCACCCCTCAAGCTACTCAAAACCACATTCAAGAAGATTATTAACCCTTCAGGTGTTTCACAGCAGCTAAAGCAATGTGGAAGGAAAAAATGGACATTTTAATTTTTCCAACACAAATTTTCTTTCAGCATCAATTTTTTCATTTTCACATGGGCAACAGGATAAAATGGATCCTAAAGTTTGTTGGGCAATTTCCCCTGAGTACACCAATACCTCATATGTGGTCATAAACCACTGTTTGGGCGCACGGCAGGGCTCAGAAGGGAAGGAGCGCCATTTGACTTTTTGAATAGAAAATATGCTGGAATATTTAGCGCTTGCCATGTCGAGTTTGGAGAGTCGCTGTGTGCCTAAACACTGGAGCTCCCCCACAAGTGACCCCATTTTGGAAACTAGACCCCCCAAGGAACTTATCTAGATGCATAGTGATCACTTTGAACCCCCAGGTGCTTCTCAAATTGATCCGTAAAAAAAAAAGTACTTTTTTTTCACAAAAATTATCTTTTAGCCTCAGTTTTTTCATTTTCACATGGGCAACAGGATAAAATGGATCCTAAAATTTGTTGGGCAATTTCTCCTGAGTACACTGATATCTCATATGTGGTCATAAACCACTGTTTAGGTGCACGGCAGGGCCCAGAAGGGAAGGAGCGCCATTTAACTTTTTGAATGGAAAATTAGCTCCAATCGTTATCGGACACCATGTCGCGTTTGGAGAGCCCCTGTGAGCTTAACATTGGAGCTCCCCCACAAGTGACACCATTTTGGAAACTAGACCCCTTAAGGAACTTATCTAGATGTGTAGTGAGCACTTTGAAGCCCCAAGTGCTTCACAAAAGTTTATAACATAGAGCAGTGAAAATAAAAAATCATTTGTTTTTCCTCAAAAATGATATTTTAGCATGCTATTTTTTATTTTCACAAGGGTAACAGGAGAAATTGGACCACAAATGTTGTTGTCCAGATTGTCCTGAGTACGCTGGTACCTCATATATGGGGGGGGCTACTGTTTGGGTGCACGGCAGGGCGCAGAAGGGAATGAGCGCCATTTGGCTTTTTGAAATGAAAATTAGCTCCAATCGTTAGCGGACACCATGTCGTGTTTGGAGAGCCCCTGTGTGCCTAAACTTTGGAGCTCCCCCACAAATGACCCCATTTTGGAAACTAGACCCCCTAAGGAACTTATCTAGATGCATAGTGAGCACTTTGAACCCCCAGGTGATTCATAGAAGTTTATAATGCAGAGCAGTGAAAATAAAAAATCTTTTTTTTTTTTCCTAAAAAAAATTTTTTAGTTGGCAATTTTTTATTTTCACAAGGGTACCAGGATAAATTGGACCCCACAAGTTGTTGTCCAGTTTGTCCTGAGTACGCTGGTACCCCATATGTGGGGGGGAACCACTGTTTGGGCACACGTTGGGGCTCAGCAGGGAAGTAGTGACATTTTGAAATGCTGACTTTGATGGAATGGTCTGCGGGCATCATGTTACATTTGCTGAGCCCCTGTGTGCCTAAACAGTTGAAACTCCCCACAAGTGACCCCATTTTGGAAACTAGACCCCCCATGGAACTTATCTAGATGTGAGATGTGCACCTTGAACCCCCAAGTTCTTCACAGAAGTTTATAACGCAGAGCCGTGAAAATAAAAAATCATTTTTTTCCCTCAAAAAAAATGATTTTTAGCACGCAATTTTTTTTTCACAAGGGTAACAGGAGAAATTGGACCGCAAAAGTTGTTGTCCAGTTTGTTCTGAGTACGCTGATACCCCATATGTGGGGGATGACCACTGTATGGACACACGTCAGGGCTCGGAAGGGAAGTAGTAACGTTTTGGTACGCAGACTTTGATGGAATGGTCTGCGGGCATCATGTTACATTTGCAGAGCCCTTGATGTACCTAAACTGTGGAAACCCCCACAAGTGACCCCATTTTGGAAACTAGACCCCATAAGGAACTTGCCTAGATGTGTGGTGAGCACCTTGAACCCCGAAGTGCTTCACAGAAGATTGTAACGCAGAGCCATGAAAATAAAAAATCTTTATTTTTCTCAAAAAATGATTTTTTAGCCCGCAATTTTTTATTTTCACAATGGTAACAGGAGAAATTGGACCCCAAAAGTTGTTGTCCAGTTTGTCCTGAGTACGCTGGTACCCATTATGTGGGGAGGGATCACTGTTTGGGCACACGTCGGGGCTCGGAATGGAAGTAGTGACGTTTTGAAATGCAGACTTTGATGGAATAGTCTGCGGTCGTCATTACGTTTGCAGAGCCCCTGATGTGCCTAAACAGTGGAAACCCCCCACAAGTGACCCCATTTTGGAAACTAGACCTTCCAAGGAACTTATGTAGATGTGTGGTGAGCACTTTCAACCCCCAAGTGCTTCACAGAATGGCGGGCGGGGGGGCAATCGCCGGTGGGGGGGGATCGAATCGGTGTCTCCAGCCATGTCCGATGCTACAGCAGCATCGGCCATGGCTGGATTGTAATATTTCATCAATTTTCATTGATGAAATATTACTATCGCTCTGATTGGCTGTTTCACTTTTAACAGCCAATCAGAGCGATCGTAGCCACGTGGGGGCGAAGCGACGCACCCTGTGGTGAATTACAAAGCCCCCTGTATCTGCGGGTCAGGTGACCTTTCAGTGACCCCGGTCACCCGACCCGCAGGGGGGCTTTGAATTCATGACACAGGATATGCGTCATAGGTCGGATTGGCACCGACTTTCATGATGCATACGCTGTGTCACAGGTCGGGAACCGGTTAATGGTACTGTACAATGCAGCAGAATCTTCTGTGGACCCGCAGGGCCAAATCCGCTGCAGATCCGCGGTAGAATCCACAACGTGTGCACATAGCCTTATGGTGATTTGTGGTGTTGGAGAGTACTGTTTTCCTGATATATCAAACCCAAGCAGGTTAAAAGGTTCTGTCAGAGTCTGTCACACATTCAGAAGGTTGGGTAGATTTCTGCAGGGCTGTTGTTAAGGCTTTGAATTGTTCTTTCAATTCCCATAGTTCTGTCTGCTCTTGGTAATTGGTTCCGCCCCTCCATCTTTCAACCCAGTTAGAAACTGTGTTAACTCCTGGAGAAACGTCCTCATGACATCTTCAGCTTCCTTCTCCCCCAGCTCATCCATCTGTGTATTACCAGCTACAAGTTGTCTGCGGGAGCATGCTTTAGAGATCTGTTATTCTGACATCTTTATATGTTCTGCCACTGCTCTCAATTCTTCACATGTTAACTGAAGAAGCAGTTCACTGGTCCTGTCCATTTGTATTTCCACATCCATTGCTGCTAGTGAGTTTTCTTTAGGGCTGGTGCCCTTTAACTGGTGAAGCAGAGTTCAGATGAGGTGCTGTGCTGCTTTGGGGCTGATCTCCTTTAACTGGTGTAGCAGAGTTGAGTTGTGCTGCTGTATTTTCCAGTCACTTTTCCTCTTTTCCCTCTACATGCTAATTCCCACTCAGAGTTCCCCGTAAGGCCTGTTTCACAAATCAGTTTTTCACAATCAGTCAAAATCCGCCGTTTTGTGAAAAAAACGGATCCGCCATTTTGTTTGGCGGATCCGTTTTTTTCCCCATTGACTTGCATTATCAGTGGATTTTGACTGATGGATGTCCATTGAATCCGTATGTCTGCGGACCCACCAAAATTTTGGCGTCCGCTGACATCACCGAACGGACCATGCAACATTTTTTCTCTGGCCGGATCCGCATTTTGTGTTTATCTACAGATTTAACCCGCAATTCCTTCTGGCTGCTGGATCTCTCTCTCTCATCGACGCGCCATGCCTGCCGATCGATCATGATCCCGCGACGTGCCATGCCTGCCGATCGATCAGGATCCCGCGACGTGCCATGCCTGCCGATCGATCAGGATCCCGCGACGCGCCATGCCTGCCGATCCGGATCCCGCGACATCACGCGACCATTCTACTCACATTGTACTGACATGCGATGCCGCCCGCTCGTTCTCGGTCATGTAGGTACTCAGCTATTTCGCGCCACTCTCTCTGCACGGGTTCCTTTAAATTTTACCTTCGCCGGATCAGTACATCCGCCGATCCGGTGACACCCGGTCCTGTCAGTCCGCCTGCGGATCCGTTTTCCACTATTTTGGTGGATTTAGGACTGACCTGGAAAACTGACGTGTGAAACAGGCCTTAGGGCCACCAATGTTACGTGCACGCCGCTAGGTTCAGATAGGGGCGGAACAGGTCTCATAAATTCTTTGGAACTCTGGGGGAACCATTACTCAGGGTGATCATGTACTGCAGCTTCCTCAAGCACAAGATGCATCTACTTGCTCACATAGATGCAACTAATAGAGTCCTCATGAACATGAACAGTGTAGTTTAATGTCACAGCACATTCAGTACAATTCAAGTCTCTTAAGCACAGGCTTTATAACAGTACAGCTGCTTCTTAGAGGCACATTGGCTAACAGTCTCTTTTGTTAGCACAGTTCAGCACAGATCAAGACTCTTTACAAAGGCACAGTAGTACACAGCATTTCAGCTAGCACAGTGAGATGCATTGGGGGAGGGTGTGCTGAGGGAGGTTATCTCTGTAATACAACTTCTTATTGTACTTATCTTCCTGCTCCTGATAAACTTTCTCAAGTCACAGTATAGGGTTAGCCCAGCTCCACTCTTTAATGAAATACTGTGTCTTTATGGTTCACTTGCCTGAACATATTTAAGAGGCAGATTATACCCAACTCATCCCTTTCAGCTGCTGCCAGAATGTAAACAAGTTTCCCACAATCCCCCTGGGGCTCTAATAACCACTCCCTGTCTCCTGTGACTGTGTTAATCCCTCTAGTTGCTGGATGCTTGACGTTGGTATTGTCAAGTTGCTCCTAGCAGGGGAGACGGGACCCTCCTAAACCCCCGCACCCCCCCTTCAACTCGTATTAAACCCCATACGCCGCATAATAACACCAAAGACCAAAGGTTTCTTTTGGAATTTATATGGCCACAGCAGCATTTTATTAAACAAACAACAATAATAACAAAGTATTATGAATAACATAAATACAGTAACTTGAACCCGGAGGAGGAGTCCTTGAAGCCACAAGATCTAGGTGAATCGACCCCAAAAATGCTGTGGACAGAACCCAACACATTACTCCCAGCCGTTACCCCACAGGCTCAGGAGCACCAACCACCGACACATCTGTCCACTAGGCAACTAGGGGATCCGCACTCTTTACGGAAACTCCCCATCCACCTTTCACCAGATCACCACCACCAACTTATAAATGGAGAAGACCCTATACAGTGAATCTCCAAAACCAATTTCCAAATGACTCCAAGGACTCCCCCCCTTCCAAGACGCCATGACCCAAGTAAACACCAACATTACTATCCACCAGCTAAAGGGAGGGGGGGCGGGACAGGCTGTCCGGTAAGAGCGGGAACAGAGAGGGAGGAAGGCCTGCCGCACCCCCTTATATATGTGCGACTCCCCTTCCCCCAGAAACGCTCCCCCCACCCTCTCCTTCCAACCCCCATCATGTTGGCCTCCGCCCACGCCTCTTCCGTGAGGGAGGGGGAGGCTCAGCTCCGGCCACTGCTTGACATTGGTATTGTCAAGTTGCTCCTAGCAGGGGAGACGGGATCCTCCTAAACCCCCGCACCCCCCCTCCAACTCGTATTAAACCCCATACGCCTCATAATAACACGAAAGACCAAAGTTTTCTTTTGGAATTTATATGGCCACAGCAGCCTTTTATTAAACAAACAACAATAATAACAAAGTATTATGAATAACATAAATACAGTAACTTGAACCCGGAGGAGGAGTCCTTGAAGCCACAAGATCTAGGTGAATCGACCCCAAAAATGCTGTGGACAGAACCCAACATATTACTCCCAGCCGTTACCCCACAGGCTCAGGAGCACCAACCACTGACACATCTGTCCACTAGGCAACTAGGGGATCCGCACTCTTTATGGAAACTCCCCATCCACCTTTCACCAGATCACCACCACCAACTTATAAACGGAGGAGACCCTATACAGGGGATCTCCAAAACCAATTTCCAAACGACTCCAAGGACTCCCCCCCTTCCAAGATGCCACAACGAGGGACCTTGAACACCTCAAGGGCCCGAGACCCCCCAAACACGCCATGCTATGGCCCGCTCAATGCCTTCCTGAAGACCGAGAGTCCAAATGTCGGAGCCAACCCCGTTCAAATGAACCCCATCCGCCAACCAAAAATCACCTTCACCCCTTTCCAGATCAAAATGGTGCACAGCCACACCCCCATTCCTTACCACAAAGGAAGATACCGCCCTGTTAACTTTAATCCTGGCCTTGTTGACCTTCACCAGGGACCTCATGGAATGCCACCGCCTGTGTGGAACAATTTCGGACCACACTATGGTGACCCCCGATACAACAACCACAACCGCAAGCAATCCTGCTTGATGTCCTTTATAAGTTCCCGAAACGGCCTGACCGCCAAATCATTGCCCCCGACATGAAGAACAAGAATGTCCGGTGCGCGGTCCAACTGGGCACACACATGAATTTCCTGTAAAAACCTCCGCCATTCCATTCCCCTGAAGCCGAGCCACCGCACCACCGCTGTGTTCCTGGGGAAGCCCAGTTGTCTGCCTTCCTTCCTGACATCGGCTCGCAAGGCTCCCCAATGAGCGAAGGAGTGCCCAAAAATCCAAACCAGCAAAGGTTCGACAACTGCAACAAAAAAGGAGGAGTGCTAACATTACAAAATAAACCACCAATGTAAGTCAAACTTAACACTCCTTGTCCTCCATATAAGCTCTAACCCGAAAAACCACCCCCCAAAACTAAGGCCTAACGAAACTCCGATATCGGTTAGACTTCCAACCACCAATGTGCATTATAGAAGCCGGATCCAAACCCCCCCACTGCCGCTTCCGTCGCCGCCCCTATCCTGAAGGAATGAGGAGCAAAGCGAGAGTCATCCAGGCCCAGCAACCAAACGGATTTCTTAAAAACGGCACCAAACTGATATCGGGACAAATTACCGCCGTCAACATGACACAACAAGGACCCAGTCAAGCTGGGACGAAAGTCCCAAAAATTACCTAGGCACTGAGAAGGGCACATTGAAGAACCAGGCACCCTGCCCAACACCACCCGGCGACCTCTTCCCGACTGATCCGTCTTGGAACGTCGCAACCAAAATTCAACCCCACCCGAAGTCATTACAACATCCCTGGCCAATAACCCACCCGCCAATTTTTTACTGGAAGAAACAAGTTCACCAACCCGTAAAGCCCCAAAAAATGCGAACGAGAAAGCCAAACGAAACAACGAGACCTCGTAACGCGTAGAACACACAGACTCCAGAGTAAGGCCCAATTGCTCCAATAAATTAAAGGATACCGGCCTCCTCAAATCCCCCTTGCTTCAACACCGACGAAAACCCTTCGCCGCTTGTTTGACTAAAAACATCTTTGTCAAATCCCGACTGCCACGTAAGCGAAAGTCAAAGGACAAACCGGCCAAAACACGCGAAACTTTTGCACACGACCAGCCCTCAATGGAGCCACGCCCCTACCAGGCCAACAACATCCCTTCCTGATCTTGCCTGAAACCATCGACTGGGCCAGCCGTAACAACTTCCTCCCACATCCGCCACACTGCCCGGTAAGTCTCCCAAGTTTTAGGTGCCAAGGAAGATTCAATCAGCGACTCTGCGGCCCATAAGCCAAGCTCCACAGTTCCTCCGGACAAGCTAAACCCTCGACCTCCGCTTCTGGTGCCAACGAGCGGAAACAATCCCACTGCGAACGAGAGAGAGAGTCAGCTATGTCATTCTTGACTCCAGGAACATGAGACGCAGTCACATGCGCATTCAAGGACAAGCATAGCAAAACCAACTGTTGCAACACTCGAATAACTGGAGGGGACGATGTGGTAAGACCGTTAATCGCACCCACAACGCCCATGTTGTCACAATTGAAACGCACGCGCCGTTCCCGAAACTCAGACCCCCACAAATGCACAGCCACAAGGATCGGAAAAATCTCCAACAACGTAATGTTACGCACCAAACCGATTGCGATCCACTCATCGGGCCAACGAGACGCGCACCACTGTCCTCTGAAGTAAGCACCGAAGCCAATACCACCAGCAGCATCCGTAAACAGTTCCAAGACATCATTGCCAACGACCTCAGACATCACCAAAGAGTGGCCATTGTAGCCGTCTAAAAAAGACTCCCAAACTGCCAAATCCGCCCTGAGATCCGACGACAATCTGATGAAATGATGGGGGGCTTGAATCCCTGCAGTAGCGCTTGCCAGCCTACGTGAAAAAACTCGCCCCATCGGCATCACCCGACACGCAAAATTCAACTTCCCCAACACCGACTGGAGGACACGCAACGATATCTTCTTCAAACGACGAGCCCGAACCACTTCCGCCCTCAAATCCACCAACTTGTCCTCAGGTAGCCTGAACTCCCACATGACAGTGTCGATGACAATCCCCAGAAAACGCAGACATGTACTCGGGCCTTCCGTTTTACCGGGCGCCAGCGGTACGCCAAATCGCTCAGCAACTCATTCAATAGCCTGGAGAATTCTCTGACAACGCAACGAATCTGTGGGACCGACGCAAAGAAAATCATCCAAGTAATGGATGACTGATTCCAAACCGGAAACCTCTCGAACGACCCAATCCAGAAAAGAACTAAATGCCTCAAAATACGCACAGGACAACGAGCAACCCATTGGTAAACACCTGTCCACGAAAAACTTGCCGTCCCAAAAACAACCCAGCAGCCTCATGCTGTCTGGATGAACCGGTAATAAGCGACACGCGGCTTCAATGTCGGTCTTAGCCAGGAGTGCCCCCCGACCGCAGCTCTGCACCCACCGAGCAGCCTCATCAAACGACGAGTAGACCTCTGATCAAATCTCCGGATCAATCCCATCGTTGACCGACCTCCCCCGAGGAAACGACAAATGTTGAATAAGCCGAAACTTATTTGGCTCCTTTTTCGGAACCACACCCAGAGGGGAAACCACCAAATCCGGAAACGGGGAGACTCGAAAGGGCCCGCCATGCGGCCCAAAGAAACCTCTTTTTCAATTTTTTCCGAAATGACTGAGGCATGAAGCAGCGCAGAATGCAAATTTTTTAGAAAAAGCGGAATAACGAAAGGGGGCTGAGGAATAACGAACCTGTCCTTAAAACTGGCATATAACAATGCCGCTTTCTCTCTGTCCGTATATCTATTTAGATAAGGGATCATCTTTTCCAGATTCACTGGAGTCTCCCCCTTTTGAATTACCGCCCCCGGCTCCTGGCTTCCCTTTCTTAAAACACTTAGACGCTCCGTGTGAGGCACCGTTGCAGGTGGAGCAGAGATGTTTGAATTTGCAGTTCGCCCCAAACTTGAACTGCCCGTCGTTGAACTGCCAGCAAACCCCCAACTTGTGATTTCCTGACTGCCCCTGCCCGCTTCCACTTGTGGTGCTGGCGTTTCCGCTGCTCTGGCTGGTGCTGCCAGCCCCCCCATGAAAGGAACTCCCAAACTTGTTTTGCGCTATGACGCGCATCCACAACCCAATATCCTTCTGGTCCCAACGAATGGCTGGCCGAACGGCCTTCCTCTGCCGGAATTGCTCATCATACCACAGCCAAGCCTGACCCCCATAAACTCTGTTAGGCTGGTTTCACATTTGCGTTTTTTTGCGCTGCTTTTTAGCACAAAAAACGCATGCGTTTTTTCCCCTATACTTTAACATGGGTGCGCATATGTGCGCATACATATGCGCACGTACGCGTTTGTATGCGCATGCGTTTTTTGCAGTGTGCGCTCGGGCGCACAAAATGCATCCTGTTGCATTTTTTGTGCGTCCAACTTGCCCCCAAAAAACGCATGCGCACGTAATGCGTTTTTATACAGCAAAACACCCATTAAAGTCTATGGGTGCGCATATGTGCGCATTGTAATGCGCATGTATGAGCAAAAAAGCGCATGCGGTTTTTTTAAAAAATGCACCAAAACCCGCAAAAAAACACACACAAATGCATGATGCTTTTTTTCATGCGTTTGTATGCGCAAAAAAACGCGCAGCAAAAAAACGCAAGTGTGAAAGTAGCCTAAGCTTCCCCGATCGCATCCAGGTAACAAAACAATGCCGAGCAATTATCTGGGGCCTTTTCTCCGATGACGCTTGCAAAAATGGCAAACGCCTGCTGCCAATTCACAAACGTCTGAGGAATGATTCGCCACCTACGCTTCTCCTCCTCCTTTTTGCTATCCTCTTTCTTACTCTTGTCCAAATTAAATTTCTCGAGAGACAACAATGAGAAAATTTCCACGTATTCATCCTTCCAAATGCGCTCGTTTACCTCTTTTTTAAATGAGCCCCCAGAGGGCCTTCAAAACATACGTATACCTCCCCATGAGCCCTGTCATCCAAGTGCACACGACACTCCTTTTCTTTTTCCGTTTGCATAGACACCGACACACCGACATAGACCTCGTGCACACCTGGTCGGCTCTGACCCGCACGGCCACGCTTGCCCCCCGGCCTGTGACCCCACCCAAGCCGCCAATGGAGATGACGCAAGAAAACCCCGTTCTAAGCGAGACAGTAAATTGCGCACGTCCCCTAACATGTCAACTACGTCCCCTCCCACCCCAGTATCATCCGCCGGGGAGCCCACACCCGCCGAAGAGGAAGACAAAAATGGCTGACACGCAGTAGACACAGAGGCATACTCACCGGGCTACAAGGGGGCTGTGGGCCCTCCAGCCAAACGACCAGGATCCACAGATGAGGTTCCGTGAGGGAGGGGGAGGCTCAGCTCCGGCCATTGCATTTGAAGCAACAGCAGTTTGCACTATTTCTGCATGTCACAGATGGAAACCTCAAAGTAAATATTCAGCGTAGAGTGCCGGATAACTGTAATCCAAAACGTTATGTAAAATGTTCCCAATGAAAGCTTCAACTCAATCCACAAAAAAGCAAGTCCCCACTCAGGTCTGTCATCTGTTAATGTAAATATAGGGAGCTTCCACATTACTGGTAGTACAAAGACTCTGGAAATGCAAAATGGCTCCTCACCCACCAAAAGAAATTCAGCAAATTCTCCACTCTCAAATCCAAATGCCCCCATCCCTTATGAGCCCCACAGTGTAACTAAACCACAATATGCATCAACATTTGGCATTTCTGAAGAAATGTGAGGCCACCTAACTTACAGGTGTATGCTTCCAGAAGCACGGGCTGGGCATAATGTACTGGTGACTGCAACATACTGGTCACTGCAGTGTACTGGTCACTACAGTTTGCAATTTTCACTTGGCAACATTCATAGCTGCTTGTTTCTGGAAAATACACATGTAGTCAAAATCGTCACTATACTTTCCCCAAGGGGTATAGTTTCCAAAAAGAGGTAACTTGAGGGGGTATTCTGCTCTTTAGCAATTAAGGTCTCTGTACACGGAATCCACAAAATGTTCTGGGAAAATCTGCGCTCCAGGAGGCAAATAGTGCTTCAGTCCTCCCTAGTCTCTCCATATGGCTAAGTAGTACTGTACAGCCACATGTGGGTTATTGCCATGTTGAGTAGAAAATGTGGGACAAATTTTGGTGCCATTTTTACCCACTCCTTGTGTGAAAAATGTAAAATCTGGGGTTAAAACAAAATTTTAGTGGTAAAAATATTTTTTCTTCACTGCCCAATGGTATAAAATTCTGTGACACACTCGTGGTGTCAATATGAACACTGCACCCCTAGATGAATTCATTGAGAGGTGTAGTTTGTAAAATGGGGTCACTTATGGGGGTTCTGCTGTTATGGCACCTCATGGGCTCTCCCTATGTGTCATCGTACCTGCAAACCATAACAGTAAAATCTGGCGCTCCTTGCCTTCTGAGATTTGCACTGCGCCTAAAAAAATATTTCCCAATTACATGTAGGGTATTGGCGCACTCAGGAAGAAATAGAACTTAGTTTGTTGTAAAAAAAATTCCTATTAGCCCTTAGAAATATTGAAAATTTGGGGCTAAAACAACATTTTAGTGGTAAAAATGTATTTTATTCTTTCTTCACTGCTCAATGTTGCAAAATTCTGTGAGGCACATGTGGTGTCAATATGATCACTGCACTCCTAGATGAGTTCATTGGGAGTGAAGTTTGTAAAATGAGTTCACATGTAGGGGGTTTCTGTTGTTCTGGCACCTTAGGGGCTCTGCCAATGTGACATGGCACCCTCAAACCATTCCAGCAAAATCTGTGCTCCAATATGGAGCTCCTTACCTTCTGAGCCCTGCCTTGCACCCAAGCAGTAGTTTTCTCCCTCATATGGGGTATCGGTGTACTCAGGAGAAGTTGCACTACAAATTATATGGTGCAATTTCTCCTGTTACCCTTAGGAAATTGCAAAATTTGGGGCTAAAATATAATTTTGAGAGGAAAATATGATTTTATTATTTTCACGGCTCGATGTTATAAACGTCTGTGAAGCACCAGGGGGTTCAAGGTGCTCACCACACATCAAAATACATTCCTCGATGGGTCTAGTTTCCAAAATGGGGTCACTTGTGTGGGGTTTCAACTGTTTAAGCACATCAGGGGCTCACCAAATGGGATATGATGTCCACTAATGATTGCAGGAAATTTTACATTCGAAAAGTCAAATGATGCTCCTTTCCTTCCTGCCGTGCACCTAAACAGTTGTTTTCTCCCTCATATGGGGTACTGGCGTACTCAGGAGAAATTGCAAAACAAATTGTATGGTGCAATTTCTCCTTTTACCCTTATGTAAATGCAATATTTTTTGCTAAAACATACTGTATTTGTGGGAGAAATTTTTATTTTTTTTATTTTTACGGCTCAATGTTATAAACTTCTGTGAAGCACCTAAGGGTTCA
The DNA here is from genome assembly GCF_039654945.1 of Dendrobates tinctorius. Taxonomy (NCBI): domain Eukaryota; kingdom Metazoa; phylum Chordata; class Amphibia; order Anura; family Dendrobatidae; genus Dendrobates; species Dendrobates tinctorius. The sequence goes on along the minus strand of NW_027361858.1, from coordinate 21,755,685 downwards.
ATGTGCTCACCACACATCTAGATCAGTTCCCTGAGGGGTCTATCTTCCAAAATGGTGTCACTTGTGGCAGATTTTCATTGTTTAGGTACATCAGGGGCTCTCCAAACGCGACATGGCATCTGCCAATTGTTCCAGCAAATTTTGCATTCAAAAAGTCAAATGGCGCTCCTTCCTTTCCAAGCTCAACCGTTCACCCAAACAGTGGTTTTCTCCGTCATATGGGGTATTGGCATGCTCAGGAGAAATTACACAACAAATTTTGGGGACTATTTTTTTCTTGCTATCCTTGTCAAAATATAAAAGTTTGTATCAGAAGTCAATTTTTTGTGGAAAAAAGTTAAATGTTAATTAACCTGAAGGGATAGTAAACTTCTTGAATGGGGTTTTGAGCACCTTGAGGGGTGCAGCTTTTAAAATGGTGTCATTTTGGGGTATCTTCTATCATATAGACCCCTCAGAATGACATCAAATTTGATGTGGTCCCTAAACAAAATGTTTTTTGTAAATTTTGCTGTAAAAATGAAAAATCGCTGGTCAACTTTTAACCCGTATAACTTCCTAACAAAAAATATTTTGGTTCCAAAATTCTGCTGATGTAAAGTAGACATGTGAGAAATTTTATTTCTAACTATTTTGTGTGACATATCTCTGTGATTTAAGGGCATGAAAATTAAAATTTGTAAAATTGCAAAATTTTCACCAAAATTCAATTTTTTCTCAAATAAACACAAGTCATACCAAAGAAATTTTACTAATCTCATGAAGTACCATTGCCACGGTCACGCTGGCGTCTGAGGCTGCTGATGCCACTCGGGTAAACGGAACACTAGGACAGGTGCGGGCGACAGGCACGACTGGCAGATGAGCACGGCTGATACTCGGTCGAGTAGGCAGGCAGGCATGGCTGAGACACTGGGCATGCGGGCACGGCTGAGACACAGGGCAGGCATGTACGGCTGAGACACAGGGCAGGCAGGCACAGCTGAGACACCTGGCAGGCACGGCTGAGACATCGAGTAGGCAGGAGTGACGGTAGAGTCCTGTTCACACAGCAGGTGCAGGTACTGGTACTGGCAAGAAGGAATGGTGCATGAAGGAGCAGGTAGAGACCTGTTCACACATCAGGTGCAGGTACTGGTACTGGCAGGAAGGAATGATGTATAAAGGCAGATAGAGGCCTGTTCACACAGGAGGTGCAGGTACTGATATTGGCAGAAAGGAATGATGTATGAAGGAACAGGTAGAGATCTGTTCACAATACAGGTGCAGGTACTGATACTGGCAGAAAGGAATGGTGTATGAAGGAACAGGTAGAGACCTATTCACACAGGAGGTGAGCCACAAGACTGTGGAGAGGAGCAGCAGTATGCAGCAAGAGGCTGCGCAGCAGCGGAAGCGGGGTACAGGCAGAAGCGCGCAGCATAAGCAGAGCTGCAAGAGTATGAAGCAGGCAGAGCCGCAAGAGTGTGGAGCACAGGCAGAGTCACAAGAGTACTGAGCAGGCAGAGCCGCAAGAGTATGGAGCACAAGCAGAGTCACAAGAGTACGGAGCAGGCAGAGCCACAAGAGTGCGGAGCATAAGCAGAGCCGCAAGAGTTCAGAGCACAGGCAGTCAGAGAAGATACAAGGGTAGACACAGCAGGGTAAGTAGACACAGACGAGGAGACCAAGAGACAGAGGTAGGACTGAGTTTAGACAAGGTAATGGTATGAGACAAGGTACAGGAACAAAGACACAGGGACCAGGATATTCTGCCTCCTGGAGAGCGGCAAGGACAAGTATGAGACAAGCAATATTGAGACCAGGATATTCTGCCTCTAGGAGGGTGGACAGAGAGATACAGGGCAAGGTAGGAACAAAGACACAGAGACTAGGATATTCTGTCTCCTAGAGGGCGGACAGACAAATACAAGGCAAAGCTAGGAATCAAGCCTCCAGAGAAGGTGAAACACAGGACAGGACCTGGCCACTCAGTAGCAAGACACTAACTGAGTTAAGACATTGCAAAGGCCAGTTCCACTGGGTGGAGCTGCCCTAAATACTGGAGACCTCTTGGTAATTGACCAGGGACACATTAGCCAGGTGCACCCTGACTCCATAAGAATCAGAGAGTTCTGGCACCACCCCCCTATGCACACAGCCAGGAAGCATGCAGAGATCAGACAGGAAGCAAGAGGCACACAGCATGGAGCTGGCAACAGACCGAACACACAACAAGGCCTGGAGCAGTGAGTAAGTTGGTGTGTGAGGGATGGGAGGCCATGCAGTGATGCGGCAGGGCTGTTACAGTACCCCTCTTTACAGCCCCTCTTCTTCAAGCCTGCCAGGATGACCTGCAGAATGAGTATGGGACCACACACAGTCCAGGCCGACATGACATCCTTCAGTTAAGGTGAAGTAGGCGTGCCATCAAGAATCACAGAGTGCCAAGTCTCTTGGTGCCCGACAGGGTCAACCTCCACAGTGACTGGGGCCTCTTCCTCTACACTGATGGAAGGCAGAGATGAGCAAATTTCTGTCTTGGAATCTTCACCAATCAGCCACATGGAAGCTGGAGGCATACATTCAGGAAGCAAATTCAGCCTGTTACTCTGAAAAAACTGGACCACCTCTTCCATGTTAGAGGATGAGTAAAGCTCTGTCTTGGAATCTTCACCCACTGGCCACAGAGGAGCTGGAGGCATAGACTCAGATTTCATCTTCAGCCCTTTACCCAGGGGAAGACAATCAAGAAGCAGGGATGCTCCTGGGAGCAGATCACTGTTATAGTCGCTGGATAAGTGTGAAGAGAATGCCACCGCTTCCCCCTCTTCGGAGACATCATCACACCTTGACTCAACGACTAGCAGACCAGATGAAGACGCAAGGGAACCTGACACCTTTTGTCACTTGGTTGTTTCCAGTGAAACACCTTGCTGGGTCTCCAGATGTGAATGGGTACAAGAATCTCTGGCTCAGAATGACCCATGGGCATACCAGACAGCAAATGGAAGACAAACTTCTTCATGCACAATGCTCCGACTTGGAGCTGCAGTTGTCCTTGCTGGACTAGACTGTTCATGAATAGGGCTCGGCCATCTCTAGACAATGCCCACACCAGTTTCTGGAGCTGCAAAACAGAGACCACACACCAACTCTGGCTCAGACACACCAAAGCTCCCAGACGGCAGAGAAACAGTCATTGGCTTTAATGAAGAGGAAGTACTCTCACTCTTGGCAGCCTCTCCTACTGGCCCAGGGTTTTGGAGCTTTAGATCCTTTGGACAGAGACCGTCCGGGTGTTCCACACAACCGCAGCAATACTGTATGCACTTTCTAAGACTGGTTTCAGGCTGCTGCTTTGCCAACCCACTCTCATCAGCCTTCTTGGGTTCTATTCGGGTAGCTGCCTTAACAGGTAGAGGAACAGGAGGGTTTCGGATGGTCGTAGTCAGACGTATTGGTTTCCTCACTGGTTTCGCCCGTTTGGAGCGCCTCTCGGATCTAGAAAGGGAAAACTTCACAGGAGCAGCTGGACAAGGCACATCAAAGGCTTTACGGAAGGCCACCAGGAAGGCCTCCAGGTCTGTGACGATAGGATCCCCTGCTTGCCAGAGGGGAGTGATCCATATCAAAGCATCTTCAGCTAGGTAGGACATTATATATCCCACCTTGACAGAATCAGAGAGGAAATAGGCTGCATTCCACTTGATGCACCGCAGGCACTGCTCCAGGAACCCTTGGCACTCCTTAGGATCCCCATAGAACTTTCAACGGATCTGCAGGTTCAAGCTTCTCATAAGCCAGAAGTTGATTGAAGATGGCATTAGAGACAATGATTGGGTCTGGTGAATCAATAATCTGAACCACCCTTGGTGGAACAAATTTCTAAGGTTGCTCATATAGACAAGAAAAAAGTTCATCATGCTTTGAGAGCACAAGGACATGGGACTCATCAGGGACTATGGCCTGTGCAAACTGTCACGGTCATGTTGGCGCCTTGGCAGGTTGGCGCGAGTGAGGGGGTTGTGGCCCCACTGTGCCACAAACCAGACTACCCTGGAAGGGGCGTGATTAAGACAGCTGCCTTGGTTTTCACTGGAGCTTCTGATGGTGAGGTCAGGCTTGTGCGGCAGGCAGCTGCCAGTTACCACTACAGGGTGGTGTCTGACTGTGGCTGCTGATCCCACTGGGGGAAACAGAACACTAGGACAGGTGCGGGCAACAGGCACGAATTTCTGATGAGCACGACTGATACTCGGACAAGTAGGCAGGCAGGCACGGCTGAGACACTGGACAGCCAGGCACGGCTGAGACACAGGGCAGGCAGGAACGGCTGAGACACAGGGCAGGCAGGCACGGCTGAGACACAGGGCAGGCAGGCACGGCTGAGACACAGGGCAGGCAGGAGTGGTGTATGGAATAGGTAGAGTCCTGTTCACACAGCAGGTGCAGGTGCTGGTGCTGGCAGGAAGGAATGGTGTATGAAGGAGCAGGTAGAGATCTGTTCATACAGCAGATGCAGGTACTGATACTGGCAGAAAGAAATGATGTATGAAGGAACAGGTAGAGACCTGTTCACACAGCAGGTGCAGGTACTGGTACTGGCAGGAAGGAATGATGTATGAAGGAACAGGTAGAGACCTGTTCACACAGGAGGTGAACAGCAAGACTGCGTAGAGGAGCTGCAATATGCAGCAAGAGGATTCGCAGCAGCGGAAGCGGGGTACAGGCAGAAGTGCAGGAGTGTGGAACATAAGTAGAGCCGCAAGAGTGCACAGCATAAGCCGAGCCGCAAGAGTACGGAGCAGGCAGATGTTGTGAGTTAATTTTCCCATTCACCGTCGATGTCTGATGAACTCCCTCTTCTGGTGAAGGAAGGTAGTGAGGCTGATTACCAAACACCTGATCTGGTAGATGATGACTGGGTAACAGGAACTGCTGACTGGATATAAGGCAGCCGACGCCCTTCTGAGCCGCTGGTGATTTCTCTGCTGGATTCTTGGAGACCAGTCTGATTCTTGCTTCCCAAAGATAAGTTTTTGCTCTGCTAGTGAACTTATTAGTTTTTTTTACCATGTTTTTTGGAGTTCAGCCATCCCCGGTCGGGGGTGTGCTGAGTTCCATTTTTGTCTCTCATCAGTTTGTCTCTTTGCTCTGTCTTCAGAATTTACCTGAGTGCTGATATAGTCTTTTTGAAGTCCTAGTCACTTCAGGGCCTGTTTTTCCTATCAGACGGTTGGGACATTTTTTGGTAGGGTTTTTTACGGATTGCAGACAGCAGCTTTTCTATCCTGTCCTTTTGAGTTAGCTTGGGCCCCATCGTTTGCTCAACCTATCTTTCTATCTGTGTTAGTGTTTTCATCTTGCTTCACCGTCATTATATGTTGGGGGCTGCCTATTGCTTTGGGGTCTGCTCTGGGGCAGTTTAGATTTCCCCTTTCTTTCTTTAGGCCTATTTAGTTCTCCAGCTGTGATCGAGGGGTCTAGGGCATCGTAGGAACCCCCCATGGCTACTGTTAGTTGTTGTGGATAGGATCAGGGGTCTGCAATCCAATAGCTACCAACCTCTCCAGTTTTCAGGACTTAGCTTGTATTTTTGTTTTTTCCTCCTTCGGTGACTCATTCATAACAGGCAGAGCCGCAAGAGTGCGAAGCAGAAGCAGAGCAGCAAGAGTATGGAGCAGGCAGAACTGCCAGAGTGCGGAGCACAGGCAGAGTCACAAGACTACTGAGCAAGCAGAGCCACAAGAGTGCGAATCATAAGCAGAGCCGCAAGAGTATGGAGCACAGGCAGTCGGAAAAGACACAAGGGTAGACACAGCAGTCACAGACGAGGAGACCAAGAGACAGAGGTAGGACTGAGTTCAGACAAGTTAATGGTACGAGACAAGGTACAGGAACAAAGACAAAGGGACCAGGATATTCTGCCTCCTGGAGAGCGGCAAGGAAATGTATGAGACAAGGTCAGGCGCAATAGCACAGAGACCAGGATATTCTGCCTCCTAGAGGGCAGACAGACAGGTGCAAGGCAAAGCTAGGAATCAAGCCTCCAGAGAACAGAGAAGGCAAAACACAGGACAGGACCTGGCCACTCAGTAGCAAGACACTAACTGAGTTAAGACATTGCACAGGCCAGTTCCACTGGGTGGAGCTGCCCTAAATACTGGAGACCTCTTGGTAATTGGCCAGGGACACATTAGACTGGTGCACTCTGATTCCATAAGAACAAGAGAGTTCTGGTGCTGCCCCCCTATGCGCACAGCCAGGAAGCATGCATAGAGCAGGCAGGAAGCAAGAGGTACACAGCATGGAGCCGGCAACAGACAGAACACACAGGAAGGCCTGGAGCAGTGGGTAAGTTGGTGTGTGAGGGATGGGGGGCCATGCAGTGATGTTACAACAATATGTCATGAAAAAACATTCTCAGAATCATCTGGATCTGTTGAAGCGTTCCAGAGTTATTACCTCATAAAGTGGTCAGAATTGTAAAAATTGGCCCAGTTATTAATGTGCAAACCTCCTTTGGCGTAAAGGGGTTAAAATAATACAGGTCTGGACCTAGATAGTGGGTGAAAAAATTGTATATTGACTCTTTGCAGTGCAATAATGTATCTGTTACAGAAGATGTTTACTCCTTACTAGTAGTATGGCTGCGACTGAGATATTCTTTCTCATTGTAAAATCTTGCATAGGAATCAGGATCTCACATCTGCGGCATCTGTTTGAGCTGCTTTCAAGAATAATATGTATTGCATGGTGAAGTAAAAGTGTTAGACCCCCAAAAAAGAAACAGGAATTTACTTGTAACCACAATAAAGGATGGCTTTAAATGTGAAAAACATGACTTTAAATAAACTTTTATGCTTTGCCAGATCTTTAACTAGCGTGTGTATGTGCATATTCAGGATCTTCTCATAATTGCTACATTGTTAAAAGCCTACATTTTTCAGGGATTAAATGGATGTTACATTTTATTAAGTTCAGTATAGATAACTTTAAAGCATGCTGACCAATTTTTGGAAATGGGAAAGAGTGACATAGGACAGACCTGTGCGATACACTGCAGGCTTTAAAGCACATTTTTCAGATTTTAACCTGTACTAAATCGAGATTATATGCCTAAAACCACTCTGGAAGTAACAGGCTGTCAAGAAGTACCTGTGGCTGCTAGATCAGTTTCCTGTGAATTGTTTTATTTAAATTTATCTAACATTCAATCAATATTGTACTGTTCAAGTAGGCCTAACAGGCCACATACCAGACCGGGGAAAGATACAAATAAAATGTAGGATTAAATAATGGCTGTTTAAGTGAATGACTGGCTATGTAATATAGGGTTGGAAGAGGTCATACAATCATAAAATCATAGAATGTTAGAGTTGGAAGGGACCTCCTGGGTCATCGTGCCCAACCCCCTGCTCAATGCAGAATTCACTAAACCATCTCGGACAGATGTCTGTCCAGCCTACGTTTGAAGACTTCCATTGAAGGAGAGCTCACCACCTCTCGTGTCAGCCTGTTCCACTCATTGATCACCCTCACAGTCAAAATGTTTTATCTAACATCTAATCTGTATCTTCTCCCTTTCAGTTTCATTCCATTACTTCTCATATTTCCATATGCAAATGAGAATAAGGATGATCCCGCTACTCTGTGACATCCCTTCAGATATTTGTAGACAGCTATTAAGTCTCCTCTTAGCCATTTTTGTTGCAAGGTAAACATTCTCAGATCCTTTAACCGTTCCTCATAGGACATAGTTTGCAGTCTGCTCACTATCCTGGAAGCTCTTCTCTGAACTTGCTTCAGTATGTCAATGTTGTTTTAAAATGTGGTGCCCAGAACTGGACACAGAATTCCAGATGAGGTCTGACCAAGAAGGAGTAGAGGGGATAAATACTTCATGTGATCTAGACTCTATGCTTCTCTTAATACATCCTAGAACTGTGTTTGCCTTTTTTGCTGTTGCATCACACTGTTGACTATAGCAGTCTGTGATGAATACCCAAGTCTTTTTCACACATGCTGTTGCTTAGTTCTATTCCTCTCATTCTGTAGGTCCAATTTTTGTTTTTATTTCCCACATGTAAAATCTTGCATTTCTCTCTGTTAATTACCATTCTGTTAGTTGCTTCATATTGTTCAAGCTGTTTTCATATACATTGAACCATATAAGCACCAATTGTACCAGATAGTACTTTTTTGTATAAGTATTTATTTTTTCATTTATTTTGCTTTGTTTATTTACTTTCATCATTAGTTCATTAATTGGGTATTACTGATCCTGTGTCCTCAGGTCCATTTGTGTGTCTACCCACTATGTTATTAGAATTAATTTTTACCAATTGCTTGTTAATAATGTGAATAAAGATTGAATTTTAAATTTATTTGGCATATACTTCTCGTAATTTATAGGTTTAATGGTATTTTGGAAGAGCCTTATGCAATTAGGTTACCCCTTTATGGTTTTTGTGAAACATGTGATTAGTTTACCTTCAGTTCCCTTATCTTATAGGTCAGCTAGAGTTGATGGTGCATATGCCTTATGTCTTTTTGAGACTACAAGGATGTCCAGGGACAAATGTTTTTTTTAAATGTTTTGCTGATAAAAATGAGTTGACCGATCCAACACCCCATATGATCAGCTGTTTTCAGTGCCACCAAAGGATATGCCACCGGATATGAACATTGTGGTGGAGAGGAAGACCATTGGTCCATCCCACTGTTTAATGGCTGCTTTCAGGTACTGAAAATTTGCTCCTATCAAGATCATTGTATTAAAAAAAAACCTTTGACTATAAAATGATTTTGAAATTAAATAAACAGCCAGCCCCCTTCATGCCTAACACTGGTCACATTCAGAAACATAAAATTTCGGTATTTTAGACCTGAGTCTGACAATAGAATCTTGTGATTGGGGCATCTTTTTTAAAGGAAAGCTGTCATGTCCCTAAACTCTATTAACCTTGTGGCGGCAGTACTGAGAGCTCCACTGCCGTGAGAAAATTAATTTGATTTCTCCCAGCAGCCTCTGAGTTTCTGTCATAGAGTAGTGTGACCTCAGTCACCGCTAAGTACATAGAGAGCAGCGGTTAAAAGCACAACCAGACACTTCGACTGATGTCTGACTCTGCAGCGTACAGAGCAGGCTGTCAGTTACTATGCCATGGCAAGCTTACAGCCCCTGCTCACTATCTACTGAGTGCCACGCCGATTGTGCCTCTATGACTGAAAACCAAGGCTGCCAGGGGGAATAAAGTTCACTTTCTTCCAGTAGTCATGCTTTCAGGTTTAGAACGCTATTAACCTGCAGATTAACCCCATATCTGTAGGCTAATATTGTTTGGGGACTTGACTGATTCCCTTTAAATTCAATTACATTAACAAGTTTTATGTTTATATCTTTTAGACAATTCTAATGATTTTTTTTTTTTCAGCTGGACACTTCCTTTAAATAAAATTGAAATGTCAAGGTACTACTTATTGCCAAAGCTACTTGTCATCCTAGCCTCAAATACTCTCAAAATAAGTAAAACCCTTACTAGGTTAATGCTATAATGCAAAATTGTGCCATTTAGTGACTTGTCAATTTGAGGTCAGTGCAATTTCTTTCTTTAGGGGATTTATGCATTGATTAGATTTATTATATATTTATTTGTACCAATTCGACCTAGTTTGTATTCTCTTATCCATAGAATTGTAAAAACTACATAGTATCACCAGAAATATAAATAAAATTGTATATGCCTGCTCCTAAAGTAAAGTTATTGCACATGCAACAGCTTAGGGTGGCGCCCCAAAAATAACACATGTGCCATATCATAGTCCAAACCATAGAAATACCAATACAGATTTCCTGCTCTAGTAGTAACTATACAGATGAGTCTGTACAAAAGTACCAGTCGTAAAAGTACTGTATGTATCAAATGTGTCAGTCATTGTCAGATATTGCTTGTAAAAACAATCAATTCTGCCATGTACTGCTTAGTAACATTTTCAGCCATGCTTGAGATATTAATTGACTTTTAGGATTGCTACTTCCAATAGGTGGCACTAGAGTACTAGTCCTCTTCCTCTCTGAAGAGACAATTTGCATAATTAGCATATTTCCCAGAGGAGCATTGCGGCTTTGCCTCCTCATCTCGACATGCTTAGCATGTCATTCTCCGCAAGGAGAAATGATGCTTCTTGGATATCGGTCAGACGCCTCTCTCACAGCCAAACCAGATCTCACACTTTGCACTGATGAGGGGCAGTACCCCGAAACACAGTGTCTGCAAATTGCGATTCTGTTTTGGCTTTTATCCTAAGTCATGTACCAAGGCTCGTTAAAGGGTCATCATTGACTTTTAGGATTGCTACTTCCAATAGGTGGCACTAGAGTTCTAGTCCTCTTCCTCTCTGAAGAGAAAATTTGCATAATTGAGATATTAATACTTTTCTTTTGTTTACATTTTGTTGCCTTGGAGACCGACCACCTAGACAACAGAAAATAAGCTTAGAAGCTCTTTTCGATTGAACTTTCAAGCAGTGTTTTGAAGCTGGCCAGGGTCGCTGGAGCACCAGTTACCTCCTAATCTCGTCAGCTTCAGAGCAGTGCTAATAAACTAGATAGCAGCAGTGGCCGGTCTCCAAGGCAGTGAACTAAACAATAGTATAAATATCTTAAGGGTGTGTACACGCGCTGCGGAATTTTCTGTGCGGATTTGTGTAAATCCGCAGGTAAAACCGCAGGTCAAAAGATTTTCTGTGGTTTAGCCTGCGGGTTTCCCCTGCGGTTTGACACCTGTCATGGAGCAGGTGCCAAACCGCAGCGGAATCCGCACAAAGAATTGACATTCTGCGGATTTGAAACCGCAGCAAATCCGCGCGGAAAAGTCTGCACCGTGTGCACTGCGGATTTCATTTTCCATTGATTATAATGGTACTGTACACCGCAGCAGAAACCGCTGCGGATCCGCAGGACCAAATCCGCTGCGGATCCAATACAGAATCCACAGCGTGTGCACACACCCTAAGAATGGCTCGAAATTTTAATAAGCAGTAAATGGAAAAAGTGCTTGTTTTTTCAAGTATTATATAACAATGTCCATCCATGATGATGAGAATAACCCTTTCAAACTGTTTTCTTGAATTGAATATACAGTATCTGCGAGTATCTTGTAGCAGAAAAAACCCCTGCAAATACCAACAAGATAAAAAATTGCAATCATTGGTTTATTTCTAATGTTTAGTTTGTGGACTCATTCATCAACAAGACTCCATGAAACCAACCAATACTTACAATCCACCTGAGAAAAGGTTTGACATGAAGTTCACATTTCAAGACCATTTTCATTTGTGGCCAATTAAACCAACACTGCCTTGTAAACTGGTATATTTGTATATGGAATCCTTAGTTTCCCCTTATTATATAACAAATTGTAGAACAGAGCATGTGCAATACCACGTAGAAAAAGTGCAAATAGATAAGAACAAACCTATAAGCAAAATAAAGAGCCACTTGGTTTCCTTACTACTAGTGATGAGCTAATGTGCTTGGATAACATCTTATTTGAGCATGCTCGGGTGTTATCCAAGCATCTGGGCATGCTTGTATATTAAGTTCGAACCCCTGCGCCTCAACACATGTGGGGAGTCCCTAACAAACAGGCAATCCCCAGGTGTTGAGGCTGTGTAAGAGCCGCAAATCAAGCAGCCGCAGGTACTCAAACATAATATACGAGCACTACAAGATACTCGGATACAACCAAGCAGGCTTGGATAAGACGTTTTCCAAGCATGTCGCTCATCACTATGTACTACTACCAATAAGCAAGATTGTAAATGCTTACTAAGAACAGCAGCAAAATCATTGAAATCCAGATACTATTTAACCCCTTTCCGACGTTGGGCATAATAATACGCCTACTTCGGACTCCCTCCCTTTGATGTGGGCTCTGGTGCTGAGCCTACATCTTTACCGACACATGTCAGCTGTTTTGAACAGCTGACATGTGCCTCTAACAGCCGCGTGTGGAGTCGCGATCTACCCGTGGCTGTTAACCCGATAAATACCACTGTCAATCTCTGACAGCGGCATTTAACTCGCGCTTCCGGGAAGCGCGCCGGAAATCCCTCCCATCGGTAACCTCGTCACATGATCGCAGATCAGCGATGGGTTGGCAAGAAAACCAGTGGTCTCCAGCAGACCTCTATGATTGTCATAGCCAAATTGCTATGAGTGCTGCCCGGTAGTCGGCGCTCATAGCAAGTGAGCACTTCCCTGCAAATAGGCGATCTGAGCTTCTCTCTGCGGAGAGTGAATCAACCTTCTCCTGCTGCATACTCTGTCTTCCCACCAAGAGCCTTGCACTGGCATGAACCATCCCTTTTAAGGACGTCCCTACCCGCCCCCTGCAGTCAAGTGCAAAGGTCTGTCCTGGTCAGAAAGCTCTCCCCCTAGCAACATTGGTGACAGCCCCAATAGTTCTGGCCTTGACACTAGAGAGGTATCACTGGCCCGGTCCATATCCCTACACTCCCTCTCTCCTTTTGCTCGCCATTCCACGGGCGAGAGTTCTTGTAAAACGTGTGGACGTTCTTTTTCTTCTTGAACTGTTTGTTGCCAAATAAATTGGTCTTGATCATATTGATTGGGGGTATTCCTGCTGTTGTTTGTTCGGAGTGCCGTCAATCAGAAGGAGTAATTGAGTCACTATGAGTCATCGAGTCAGGTTGTATAGGAGAAAGCGATAGTTCGTCTGTTCCTTCTGGAGGAAACCCTTCAGGAATTTCGGGTTCTTGTCCAGATTGTACATCTTTGGGTGGTTGTACAAGGCCTTCTTCCTTTTCACAATCCACTGCAACTGGTGGAGATATTTCTGGAGCATCTTACACCTCTTCCACCCTGACAGGATCCTTGGACAGACAGGGCCGAAGCATATTCTGGTGAACTATTCGAGTAACAGGATTCTCTCTCTCTTCAGACTGGATCTCATATACAGGTCCTTCAGAGTTGACTCGACGCTTCACACGATATGGGTTCCTCTCCTACCAGCTTTCCAGTTTGTCTCGAGGACATTTCTCAAGTACCAGTACATGGTCCCCTACCTGGAGATCTGTCCCCCGCAACGGAGTCCTCTCCTCATGCTTTAATTCTTGGAATCTGGTCAGCACCAGGCGATGCAAAGTTTGTAAACAATGGCAGTGTTCTCAAACCCAGATAGACACCCTCATCCGTGGACAGTCCTCCTCTGGATCCAGCTCCAGCTCGGTAATCTCCTTCTCTGAGTGACCAAATAACAAGGTGTATGGCATATAACCGATGTTTTGATGTATTTGATTATTATACACCCAGACTAATTCAGCTACGTACTCAGGCCACCGGGCTTTCCGGTCTTCCTCCAGGGTTCTCAACATTTGAATTAATGTCCTATTGAACCACTCACAGGCTCCATTTCCCTGAGGATGATACGGCACGATGTGAGACTTCTCAATATGGTACATTCTGTGCAATTCTTCCATCACCTTCCCTAAGAAGCAGGCCCCCTGGTCAGAATGAATACGCTTCGGACATCCGTAGACTTGGATGAAATTTTTACAGATGGCATGTGCGGCGGACTCCACAGTCTGATCTCGGGTTGGAGTCACGACAGCGAACTTCGTGAAGTGGTCCGTCATTACTAGACAATGTTCGTACCCTTGATGAGCTGTCCTGATCGTCAGATAGTCTATCATTAACAGTTCCAGGGGGCAGAAGTCATGATAGTTTGAGTGGGAGACCTCTGCTCTGGTTATTTTGCTAATTGACAACTCCTACATAGCCGACAATTGTCTTCCACTACAGCTTTCAGCCAAGGATGGCAAACTAACTTGCAACCACTGGAAAGTGTTCACTTGCCTGAAGCCTGAAATGTGCTCCTCTTTCATGTGCCTCCATGACCACCTTGGGTAACAACTTCTCTGGGATCACCACTTGCCAGGTGACACCTAGTTCTCGTTATAACTGGACCTTTCGATACAGCAATCCATTCTTCATTTGGAGACGCTCCCACTGTCACAGAATCCGCAGAGTCTCTGGGGACAGGGCATTTCTCTCTTCTAGACTGGGCAATTGCTTTAATGTCACCCACTGTCTCAACTGGGCAAGCTCTCCATCTTCCTGCTGTAACCGGACCCACTCATCACGGGCTTGCCCTAAGCCAGCCTCCTGGGCCAACACTTGTACCTGTTCCTGCATCACTGCCACCTTCCTGGCAGAGTCTTAGAACTTTGGGATTTCCTCATCTTCTAACTCCTCATCCCTATTGTGCCCAGGTTTAGCATGTTTCACCCGGGATAAGGTGCCAGCAGGAGTATTCTCAGCACCTCCTTTTGTAGGTGATCTTATATCGAAATTTTGCCATTCTAGCCTCTCATCGTTGCTCCAGAGCTCCCAACACTTTGCATTCTCCAGATGAGCCAGAGGGTTATTATCGGTGTGCACCAGTACTTCAGAACCGGACAAGTATTCCTCAAACCTCTCTGTCATCGCTCACACCAACGCCAGCAGCTCTAGCTTGAAGGAACTGTAATTGTCCAGATTTCATTCGGAATCATGAAGGGACTGACTAGCATAAGCAATCACCTTCTCTTTTCCGTCCTGCATCTGTGACAACACAGCCCCAATCTCCCATCAGTGTGTAGAATGAACGGTTGAGAAATGTCTGCATAAGCCAATACATGTGCTTTGGTAAGTGCCTTCTTCAGGTCTTGAGAGGCCTTTTCGTATCGTTCTTCCCAACAAATAGTTTGGTTCTTTGCACCCGTGGGCACTTCCCTTAAAAGTTCCAGCAGTGGATTCACTATGTGGGCAAAATTCTTCACGAAAAAACGGTAATACCCGGTCAGTCTCAAGAATGCTTGGACGTCTTTCACCATCCTTGGTGTGGGCCAATCTTGTATCAAAGCAACCTTTTCTCAGGATGTCTTACCCCTTCAACAGAGACGACATGACCCAAGCACTCAATTTCAGTGCGGAACAGATGACATTTCTGAGGTTTCACTTTTAATCCATGTTTTTGAAGGCGACTTAACACCTGTTCCAGCCTTTGTAGATGGTCCTCAAACGAAGCAGCGTACACTATAATGTCATCCAAATAGATTAGCGTGGCTTTGAAATTTAAACTGCCTAAACACCTCTCCATTAACCATTGGAATGTTCCAGGAGCATTGGCTAAACCGAATGGCATCCGGTTAAATTCATACAGTCCCATGGGAAGTATAAAGGCTGTCTTTGGCTGGTCCTGCACTGACATTGGTACTTGCCAGTAGCCGCTGGCGAGGTCCAACGATGAAAAGAATTTGGCTTTTCCCAACGCAGACAAAGATTCTTCAATCCTGGTTAACGGATATGAGTCTCTCACAGTACAGGCATTGCGTTTTCAATAGTCCACACAAAAATGCAGTGTGCTATCCTTCTTCTGCACTAACACTATAGGGGCAGCCCACAGACTTTGGCTGTCCCTTATGACACCTTTCTGCAGCATTTGACTTATCATACTTTTCACCTCTTGGTATAGTTGTGGGTAGAATTGAGCGACTTTGGTCGGATCGGGTTTCATGAAACAAAATTTGTTTCAAATGAAACTGGTCCGACTAGGGCAAAAAAAGTTGGAGTTTCGTCCGAAACCCAACCCCAATGCAAGTCAATGGGGAATAAAAGTCGGCATTGAGTGGATGAATGTCATCCGCTCAATGCCGACTTTTACTTCCCATTGACTTGCATTGGGGTCGGGTTTCGGACGAAACTCCGACTTTTTTTTGCCGTAGTCAGACCAGTTTAATTTGAAACATATTTTGTTTCATGAAACCCGATCCGGCTAATGTCGCTTAACTCTAGTTGTGGGGGAATTTGTCGATATTGTTCTCTTACGGGTGCGGCTTTTCCAGTTGGAATCTCCTGGCTGATGGTTGTCGTGCAGCAGAAATCATCCTAATGAGGTGCGAACATGTCTCAATACTGTCCCAGTAGGGCTTCCATCTGCTGAATCTGGAGCGGAGTAATGTCTGTAAGCTCAGTGTGCATCTGTTCCAAAATTTATCATCCTTCCCAGATATGCTGAAGCTCTGGCGGCAGAGTAGTATCTACTGTCACAGTCCAAGGATCTCCCTGCTTTATCGTTAGCTGCACCACCTGAGGAGGTATCACTTCTTCTGGCATGCCCATAACCCGGGCTACTTCACTTCTAGGAGCTATGATGATGTCCTGTTCTCCCAAATTGATACAGCATAAGGGTACTGTTCCATAATGAACAATGACTAATATACGGGCCACAAGGAGACCTGGGGGTAGTTGTTCCATAGTGGATGGCTCAATTTGGATCTACACTTCTTCTAAAGGTGTACGGGCCCGGACGGGCAAGGTCAGCATGGTCTGCCCTGGCGGCAAAATGAGTTTAACAGAGGCTGGAATGATCAGTTTTCCCAGCATTCCTCCATCACTGGATGACTTCTGAGCTTGAGCCACGTGGATCAACTGTTGTAAAATTCATCTTTGAGGCGTGTGTGGGCTCCACTGCTTCAGAGTTACATCAGAGGGTTCATTAATGAGGAGGCTCCCAAACTCCTTTAACACATTTATCCTCAGGGTGACGGTATGTCCGTTACTTACTTCTCCAAGAGTCAGCACCACACCCTTCCATCCTAGATCTTTGCCGCAGATGGTTATCTGCATCCCCACCACTCCGGCGACAGGAATGGGCAACTGATTGGCAGCTGTCAACTTTATCACCGGGCCCCACTCAGGCCACATCAACCTCAGGAAAATGTCGCCGGAAGTAGGTTTCAGGCATTGTAGTCACCTGCGAGCCCGTATCCACCAGACCATGTACGGCTTGACCGTCCATTTCGGTCCATACAAGAGGGCACGTTGAGACTAGATTTGTGGGACTTCTAATGCTCCTTTGTGATTGGACAGGCCCGGGGCGGCGTCCCCCAGGCTTGGAGCCCTCTAGCTTAATGGACAGCATTGTTGGGGCCTAACCCATCGTGGGTATTCCTGAGCCAAATGTCCAATCTCTCCACAGTTGAAAAAGGTGAGGGGTCTCAGTCAACGGAGCATCCTTGATTCACGACGGAGATCTGGGTCATCTCTGCCCCTGGCGGATTCGAGGTACCTCCTGACTTTTTTTTCACATCAGCCAGCTCCCCTCTAATATCTTGGAGTTCCTTCCGCAGTTCATCCACCCATTGCGGCTCAGTGATCATGTTTATGGACACCTCTCTGCTCCAGACCTTCCCTACCGGGACTGTTAACCCCTGCTCTTGTTAAAAAGTACGTGCTTTGCTCCCTATTTCGGAAAAGGTCATGCGAGGGTTCACCTACAAGCGCTCTCGCAGAGCCTGTTTTGTCAATGCGTCTCGCAAGCCTGTCACCAATTGGTCTCGTAGCAGTACGTCAGTAGGATCTATGCCTATGCCATCTTTCCTAGTGATAGCAGTAACTCCTGGAGGGAATTCATGTACTGAGTCACAGTCTCCCATCCCTTTGCATATGGCTAAATAGATGCATCCTCAACTCCCCTACATCTATGGGGTTCCCATGTGTCTCCTCCAAAAGTTGAAGCACCTTGTTAAAGGTGTCTCGCTCTCTGGGGGTCATAGCATAACCAAATCTCTGGCCTCCCCATCTAAAGCCATCATGGCCACTTCAGCTTCCAATGCAGGGGTCATGGGGTGCATCCTCATCACTCCTCTAATGCGTTCAGTCCAGCTCCATAACATAGTGTTAGTCCCTGTACACTTAGGGAGATTGCTCAACATTGCCCCCAGAGAAATGCTGGACCTAGGGTCGACCCCAACTGCTTGATCTGCCGCCTCCATGCTGTTAGACTGCATCCTGCTGACTACGCCAAGTAAGATATAGTAGGAACGCAGGATGCAGTGATGAGCAGGAGGCAGAGCAAGAGTTAATGGGTTTATTACAGGGGATACTCCACGCAGGAAGAGTATATGGGGGTATAAAGGATAATGCTCAGTATAGTAATGGAAAGAGAAATAATGTTCATATAACAGGTGAACTTATCAGTCTGATGTTTCCGGATGATGAAGGCTTGAAATCCCACAGTCATGCCGCAAGTGACACGTTAAGTCCCTGTTCTGGTCCTGAAGGAAAGTAAGGCACTGTCCCCTGATGGCAGCGATGTATCCTGGCTTCCCTAGGCGCTGTCTCGCTGTCTCGGGCAGAAGAACACAATGCGGAGTAATCTGTGGCACCGCCTAAGAATGTCTAGGTTCGGAGGAGGGGGTCGGGGTTCTGCTACCTGGTCCTGCGCATTCCTCCCGGTCA
The DNA here is from genome assembly GCF_039654945.1 of Dendrobates tinctorius. Taxonomy (NCBI): domain Eukaryota; kingdom Metazoa; phylum Chordata; class Amphibia; order Anura; family Dendrobatidae; genus Dendrobates; species Dendrobates tinctorius. The sequence goes on along the minus strand of NW_027361858.1, from coordinate 21,737,393 downwards.
GTACTAAATAGCGCACCAGCAATTGTCAGCGGGACGGCACAGGACGTCTTCTCCATGTCAAAGGTGAGAGGGCAGACAGACACAAGTTGCTCACAGTCAGTAGGCACGTGGGCTGGTGCTGTACTCTGGCATCTCTCTGCGGAGAGTGAATCAACCTTCTCCTGCTGTCTTCCCGCTAAGAGCCCTGCACTGGCGCGAACCGTCCCTTTTAAGTCTGACCTGCCCCCTACAGTCAAGTGCAAAGGTCTGTCCTGGCCAGAAAGCTCTCCCCCTGGCCACAGTGGTGACAGCTCCAATAGTTCTGGCCCTGACATAAGAAAGGTATCACTGGCCTGGTCCATCTCCCTCTAGGAGCATGACTAGGAGCTTCATCCAAACTGACCACAGATACGCAGTAGCATAAGATATCGAGATCCGAGAAGAGACAAGGAAGGTGGTCCAGGTGTTACTCCAGGACGGACTTGGGTAGATGGCAGCTGACCCCCTACGAATGGGTAGCTGGGATGGCATGAGGGAATGTCCAATAGATGCGGGCAGGAAGAGTAAGAAGATAGGTACCACAGATACACATGGAACCGGCTGGTGAGAAAGATGGGCACTGGCAGGTGCAGACTGGATCAGATAACAGGCAGGCTGGAGGGCATGGTTGATAGAGTGGCTGGTGGGCACAGCAGATAGACAGACTGGCGGGCACGGCTGATAGACAGGCTGGTAAACAGGAATATGAGCGCTGGGACCTGGAACTGAGAAGGATGTTTAGGAACACACTTACTAAATTGCACAGACACCTCCCACCTGATGGAGGGACCTTAAATAATGAGTGCTCCCCAGCCATTGTCTGTTGACACTTTAGGATGGCCCGTGTTATCACTTTAAGAGGCCGGGACCCTGCGCGCCCTAAGCACTGTGCCCAGGAATTTGTGAACAGCGCGCTGCAGAAGAAGTAGGACAGCGCGTGGGACCGTGGCGGTGAATAAGTTGGCTCCTCTGCTGGGGGAGAGAGGTGGAAAGAAGAGTCACTGGAGGCAAGGCAGGAATGGCAGGAGGAGAAGAGGGAGTTGCAGGGCTGCAGCAATGAGAGTGTTGTTGTCTCTGCCAGGGAAGGGGATGCAGAGATACCGGCATTAGTGAATTGGGCCCTTGTTTTGGCAACTAGGTCTGTCAAGGTTGCAGCTGTCACGTGAGGTCCCCACATGTTGGGTGATACCAACAGCAAACGAGAAAGCAATGCTGGACTGATAGGAGAGTTTTATTTTTCTTTTTGTCATTCACCCTTTGCCTATTAAAAAAGAATTTATAAATACTGGACAACCCCTTAAGGTGCTCTAGCATACTGTCAATAAGGGAATGTCATTTTAAATATATAACATGGAACTATGGGTAAGTTTTTGGAGGTAAATGCACATAAAAATGATGAAAATCATTGCGTACAAAAAAATTAGTGGTAAAACTTGTGACTTTTCTCATTACTCGATACAATTGAAGAGTGGAGAAGTTGAGGTACTCAAAGAAATAATAATAACAATCTTTATTTTTATATAGCGCTAACATATTCCGCAGCGCTTTACAGTTTGCACACATTATTATCACTGTCCCAGATGGGGCTCACAATCTAAATTCCCTATCAGTATGTTTTTGTAGTAAGTAATGCAGTTATAAACACATTTAGTAAGAATATGAAGTGCCGATATATTTTTTATAACTGTCAATTTGAAATTACTTAATAGGATGCATGTGCCTTTAAATGAATTTGATCACTCCATCAACGGTAGATTGGCGTAAGATAATGTGTTTTTATTGTTTTATATATTACACGTATCAGTTTACATATGGTTCTTTGACTTGTTCTTTTTTAATGTTTTGGTTTTGGAACATGAGTTTGTGATCTGTTTCTAAGTTCTCTTCCGCCTCCATTGTCTGACATAGTTACATACAGTCTATTTGTAATGTGTGAGAATAGAATTGAATAAAGTAAGACTTGCAGTTAGTGACCATTAACATCTATGAGCAGAGAAAATAATTAAGACATTGATATATTTCCAGTGTGCTTTCTCACTCTCTTAGGTTTCTTGCACTTTTGTGCAAAGGAGGTTTGGTTATCAAGCAGTCTGTGGCCACCCTGCTCCTATTAGTATGAATTATTCAACATGCCAGTGACACTTGATATGTCGTTAACTTACTTGAAAGTCAGGTCCAGAAAGGTAATATATCTCTAAATGCACACTGTTTATACCTTTCCTTCTTGGGGTTATTAGTCATTTCCAGGTCAGGAAATATCCTACTAAATTCATGAAAAGTGTGCTTTTCCTGAGCTGATACTGACTCTGTGTCCAGTCACAGGCTTGTTGTCATGATCTGAATTTGATCTGACAGTTTTAAAAGCACAGAGTGAACTTTTTTTCCTTTATCAGCGGTGTGTTTGTCATAAACCTGAGTTCAGGTAGTGGTGGAGTGAGCTCAGGATCTGGGCGTCCCCGCTGTAGGTGTTTCCCTAATGAGGGGTGGTCTTGAGGGTCCAGAGGCCCCTCATTAAGGAGGGGGTACTGTCATGATCTGAATTTGATCTGACAGTTTTAAAAGCACAGAGTGAACTTTTTTTCCTTTTGGCAAGTTGCCAAAGTGACTTGACTGTCCCCGGTGGTGGTTAGTGGTATCGCACTTTAGGTTTAATGCGCACATAATTATGAATCAGGTGTGGAGCTCTATAAATGAGTCTCAGGGTGTGTAATCACTGCTGGTGATACTGATTCATTCATTGATTCTGAGTTGGTGAGAGCCTGGTGGAAGGATGGAGCTGAGGAGGAGTCCAGCTCAGCAGCCAAGTCCCACATGGTGAGTGCCACTCTCCATAGTCGCCACTCCACCAGTCCATGCAGACACTTCCTGCCGACACCATCACTGCGACCCCACCACGCCATGCCAGCCGTTCGTCCAGACACCATAGCTGACACACGTCCCCCCTGGCTAAGCTGCGCAGGACTCCTCCTCAGCTCCATCCTTCCACCAGGCTCTCACCAACTCAGAATCAATGAATGAATCAGTATCACCAGCAGTGATTACACACCCTGAGACTCATTTATAGAGCCCCACACCTGATTCATAATTATGTGCGCATTAAACCTAAAGTGCGATACCACTAACCACCACCGGGGACAGTCAAGTCACTTTGGCAACTTGCCAAAAGGAAAAAAAGTTCACTCTGTGCTTTTAAAACTGTCAGATCAAATTCAGATCATGACACTTGTTGTCTTATCTCATTGCCCACAATTTATTACTTAATGTATCGAGCGTGGTGTTGGCACATGTGGAACCAATCTCCAGATTCCATGTCATGACATTATAGAGAACCCTTGTGCCACAAATTAAAGACTATTATAGTGTTGTGACGGCATTCAGTTGAAACCGGAAGTTTACATTACACTATATAAAAAGACACATATGAATGTTTTTTCTCAATATCTGACATGAAATCAAAATAAACCTTTCCTGTTTTAGGCCAATTTGGATTGCCATAATTATTAATATTTGCCAAATGCCAGAATAATAAGAGAAAGATAATGTTTTAAAGCATTTTTATTACTTACTGCAAATTCAAATGTTTACATGCATTTCTTTAGTATTTGATATGTGTGTGCATGTGTATATATACAGTATATATATATATATATATATATATGTGTGTATTTGTACACACGTGGTCAAAATTGTTGGTACCCCTTGTTTGATGACAGAAAAACCCACAAAGATCACAGAAATAACTTGAATCTGCTAAAAGTAATAATACATTAAAAATCTATGAAACTAAAAAAGTGAAGGTCAGCTACTCCTGGACACCCTCCCCAACGCGCGTTTCGGCACACTGTTGTCACTTTGGGTGTTTTCTGTCATATTGACCCCCCAAACTAACTTCAAATGTGAGGTGGTCCCTAAATGAAATGTGAGGTGGTCCCTAAAAGAAATAGTTTTGTAAATTTTGTTGGAAAAATGAGAAATTGCTGGTCATCTTTTAATGTCCTTATAATGTCCTAACAAAAAAAAATTATGTTTCCAAAATTATGTTGATGCAAAGATGACATGTGGAAATTTCCATTTTTTTTCATAAGTAAACGCAAGTTATATCGAAGAAATTTTTACCAATAACATGAAGTACAATATGTCACAAAAAACAATCTCAGAATCAGTGGGATCCGTTGAAGCGTTCCAGAGTTATAAAATGACAGTGGTCAGAATTGTAAAAATTAGCCTGGTCCTTAAGTGCCAAATTGTCTGTCACTAAGGGGTTAATAATTTTGCTTTCTATTCCTAGAAGAGCCCCTTTAAATATACTCTTTCTGTTCAATATGTATTTGTAAGGATTGAATTTTCTTGCAACCTAGCATAATACTCGACACCCCTTATAATCCTGTGCAAAGTTGTTCTTACTTACTATGCACTTCGAATGTGACGGAAATTGACACATCTAAAGTTACGGTCTATGTGTTTTAATTTAGGCCAGACTGGGTGCATGCCATTCTAGATTGTTAGTGCACCTGCATCATGATCACACACCTCAGAACTGTTAAATGTGATTATAAAATATTGTTTCATAAAGTCTTGGCCCAAGGGAGAGAGATTAAAGCTTTTGAAAATGCTGCCAAATCCAAGTTAGTAGTATGTGTACATCACATGGAAAATCTGGATTAACTCTCAAACCCCCTGAGAGACACCTGCACGGCGTGATTTTAACAAAATTTTCGATAATAATATATACATTATCACAGAGCATTGACCACCAACTGTGCATAACTGGCAATCACCTCTCTTCAAGTGATCAAGGCATGTCAGGTCATAATACTTAACATTTAATTCTGCAACTGTAGGTTTTGCCTTGTGAAGTATATAGGCCTGGCTCAGCATTTTTTTTTGTACCAGGTTCCATGATCCTCTGTGAATCAAATACATCAGTTGCAGAAATATGATATCTGTCCTAATTTCCTTGGTTGTTAAGGAAAGTATCTATACAAAGCAAGTCTGCTTTTCTACAACAGCTGCAGTGTACCCAAAAACAGTGACAGTCTCGGGTACTCCAAGAATAGTCACAAGATTTTTTAAAACCTGGAGTTGGATGCACCCCATCACCACACCCCTAATAACAGCAACAGTTGTAAAACACCCACTAACAGTGACACCCTAAAAAACAGTATAAACATCAACAGATGAAAGCCCCATATTTCATACCTTAATAGAAGATCCCAGCTATAGCGATAATGATGGTGAATAAATGAACATCATCAACACAACCTCAGTCAGATTTTTCGCTAAAGCAAATTTGTCACCAAGTTTTTCAACGCCATCTGACAGCATCTTGATATAGGGGCCAAGACCCTGATTCAAATCTTGTGTCATTTACTAGGCTGCTTACTTGATTTTGATAAAATCCCTATTTTATCTGCTGCTGATCACAAGTTCGCTGACCTCAGCAGAGCTCTGTATAACCCTGCCCACACCACCTATTTCTGTGTACACTGTGCATAGGCAGAAAGCTACCAATGTGCAGGTTAGGGGCAGGATTAAGCAAAGCTTTTGAATATAGAAGACTACCTAGCAGCAGGTCTACTAGTCCTCTAATGATAATCTCTACTAATGAAACAATGGTTTTATAAAAACTACAGCACAGCAAGAAGCCCAGTAAATGACCTATCCCTGAAAGCAGGGTCTCTGTCTCTACATTCTGTTGCTCTGAGATCGACCAAACAAGGCAAACCTTTACAGCTCCACCACCCCAACTGCTCCACATACCAGACCTCTGCTCTTCCCTTATAACCTCCCTCTCCAACATCACTGAAGGAGAGCTTACTCATCTCCTTTCCAAATCACGCCTCACCACCTGTGCACTTGACCCCATCCCTTCCCACCTGCTCCACAACCTCACTAACATGATCATTCTAGCCCTAACCCATCTCTTCAACCTATCCCTAACTTCTGGTAAACTTGCCCTCTGCCTTCAAAATGCCACCATAACACCCATCCTCAAAAAAATCAAACCTTGATCCATCTGCTTGGCCCCATATCACTGCTCCCATTTACTTCCAAACTCCTTGAACAGCAGACAATTCTCCATCCTCCTCCTTCTTGACCTGTCCTCTGCCTTTGACACAGTTGACCACTGCCTACTGCTACAGATTCTTTCTTCCCTTGGCATCAAAGACCTTGCCCTATCCTGGATTTCCTCATACCTTTCTGACCGCACATTCAGCGTCTCCCACTCCCACACTACCTCCTCATCCCGCCCCCTCTGTTGGAGTCCCCCAAGGCTCTGTCCTGGGGCCCCTACTTTTTTCCATCTATACTCTTGGCCTAGGACAACTCATAAAGTCCCTTGGCTTCCAGTACAACCTGTATGCAGATGACAGACAGATCTACCTCTCTGGCCCAGATGTCACCTCTCTGCTGTCCAGAATCCCGGAGTGTCTATCAGCCATATCCTCCATTTTCACCTCTCGCTTCCTAAAACTCAACGTAGACAAAACTGAACTCATTATCTTTCCTCCATCTCACGTATCTTCCTTCCTGATTTATCTATTATGGTATATGGCATCATGCTCTCTCCCGCACCTGAAATCCGCTGCCTTGGAGTAACTCTCGACTCTGTCCTGTCCTTCAAACCGCACGTCCAATCTCTTGCCACCTCCTGTCGCCTCCAACTCAAAAATATTTCCAGAATCCGTCCCTTCCTCAGTCCTCAATCTACTAAAACTCTTGTACTGTACATGCCCTCATCATCTCCCGCCTTGACTACTGCAACACCCTCCTCTGTGGCCTCCCTGCTAAGTCTCTTGCACCACTCCAGTCTGTCCTCAATTCTGCTGCCCGACTAATCCACCTCTCTCCTCGCTACTCCCCTGTCTCTCCCCTCTGCAAATCCCTCCATTGGCTCCCAATTCCCCAATGAATCCAGTTCAAACTACTAACACTGACCTACAAAGCCATCCACAACCTTTCCCCTCCCTATATCTCTGGACTAATCTCCCAATATCTTCCCTCACGTACTCTTCGATCCTCCCAAGACCTCCTACTCTCCTCCACACTTATTCGTTCCTCACACAACCGCCTCCAAGATTTCTCCCGAATATCCCCTATCCTCTGGAATTCCATGCCTCAACACGTCCGATTATCCACCACCCTCGGATACTTCAAGCGGAACCTGAAAACCCATCTTTTCAGGAAAGCTTACAGACTGCAATAACCATTCTGCCGCCTCACCACCACCTGAGCTGCCGCCTCATCACCACCAGAGCTGCTGCACCCCCGACCTTCTGTCTTTTCCCCGCTATCCCGTAGAATTTAAGTCCGCAAGGACAGGGTCCTCTCCCCTCTGTACCAGTTTGTCATTGTAAATTTGTTGTGGAAACTTGTTGATATCTATAACTTTGTATGGAACCCCCTTCTCATGTACAGCACCATGGAATTAATGGTGCTATATAAATATAATAATAATAATAATAATAATAATAATAATAATAATAATAATAATAATTTTTTCTGGTGACAGATTCCCTTTAAAAAGTTTGTCCCATGATCTCTTATGGAGATCAAAAATGTAATAGTAGGTAAGTTGGAAAGTTGTTTACTTTAAAATACACTTTAAAAATATACTCATCCAAGAAAGCAGGAATAACTTTAAAATAGATTATGGGCCAATACTATATAACAAGGATGGACAATTAATTTTCCCAATGGGCCACATGACTGTTGTGGAGGGCTAAAGCAAAAGGCTGAAATTATTTCTGCTCATAATATTAACATATTGATTACAATTATTTCATATTAATATACTTTGTATCACGAAATATTGAGCAGAATAAAGTATGCTGACACTGCCTATATACAGAGTATGTGCCCAAACACCCGCCCATAAACAGCATGAGCCCCCATATAGTTCCCTTATATACAGGGTAAGCCAGCATATAGCCCCCCTATATGTAGGGTAAGCACTCACTAAGGTCCCCTATAAACAGTCTGAGTTCCCACATAGCCCTATATACGAGGGGCGATCCAAAAGTAATGATAATCAATAATAAACACAATGAATATAGTCAAAAAAATGTTTTATTTTTCTACATAGTCTCCTAACAAGTCTATACATTTAGTCCATCTCTTTTCTAAACTTAGAATTCCCTTCGAAAAAAATTCTTGATCTTGACCCTCAAAAAACTTCCCAACAGCGGTTATCACATCGCTATTGTCGTCAAATTTCTTGCCCCGGAGGTGTTCCTTGAGCCGAGGAAAGAGAAAGAAGTCACTGGGGGCTAGATCTGGCGAATAGGGGGGGTGTTCCACCAGTTCAAAGCCCGCTTCTTGAATGGTAGCCATGGCAACTGCAGCTTTGTGAGCCGGTGAGTTATCTTGGTGAAACAGCACTCCTGCCTGCAGTTTGCCGCGCCTTTTCTCCTTGATAGCCTCCCGCAATCTTCTTATTTGTTCTGCGTAGTAGGAGCCCGTAATAGTGGCTCCCTTCTCCAAATAGTCCACCATAATAATTCCTTCAGCGTCCCAAAAAACGGATGCCATAACCTTCCCTGCTGAGCTTGACACTTTGAATTTCTTCGGTGTTGGTTCGTCGGCTGGTTTCCATGTCATCGATTGTTTAGTTTCGGGATCAAAGTGGTGGATCCAGGTCTCATCCATGGTCAAAAAACATGACAAAAAATTCTCCTTGTCTGCTTGGAACTTTTCGAGATTTGCTATTGAAATGTCAACTCGTTTCTTCTTTTGCTCGTCGGTTAACATTTTTGGCACCCAATGCGCGGAGACCTTTCTCATATGCAATTCTTTTGCAAGGATTCTTTGAATACTGCCATATGAGATCCCTGTGACCTCAGCTACATGCCTGATAGTCACTCTTCGATCTGCCAACACAACTTCTTCAACTTTTTTCACGTTTTCTTCATTGAGGGACATGGATGGGCGTCCTTTGCGATGTTCATCTTCCGTCGATGTTCTTCCCAGCTTAAATTCCTTGGCCCAGCGTGCAACTGTGGAATATGGAGGAGAAGAGTTCCCCAATGTTTCCACCAAGTCGCTGTGTATGTCTTTGGTAGACATTTTTTTCAAGCAGAGGTATTTGATGACAGCTCTGAGCTCGTTTTTTTCCATTTTGATGTTCACTCCTTGGCAGTTCATATTCAAATGAATGTAGCTCCCGGGAATCGTGGCCTATTTAAGTGATTTTTTTTTCCTGGACTAGTGGGTACCTAAGAGAGAAGAAAACATTTTATTTTAATTTCTGTGTGCAATAGAATCAACCGATTATCATTACTTTTGGATCGCCCCTCATATATATATATATATATATATATATATACAGAATGAGCCCCCACATAGACCCACTATATACAGTATGAGCCCCCACACAGGCCTCCATGTATATACAGAATGAGCCTTTATCCGGTCCCCCTATGTATATGGTAAACCCCCATATAGCACCCTATAGACAATATGAGCCACCACACAGTCCCCCTATATAGAGGGTGTGCACCCGCACAGGTCGCCTATAAACAGTATGAGTTCCCACACAGTCCTCTATTTACAGTATGAGTCCCCACATAGACCCACTATATACAATATGAGCCCTTCTCAGGCCCCCATATATACAGTATGAGCCCTCATACAGCCCCCTATATACAGTACAGCATGACCCCCCACATAGCCCTCTATATACAGCATGAACCCAATATAGACCCTTAAATACAGTATGAACCCTCACATAGCCGCCTATATATAGCATGAGCCGCCACGTAGCCTCTTAGCCTCTTGTATACTTTATGAGCCCTCAAATAGCCTCCCTATATACATTATATACTATATATATATATATATATATATAGTAGGGATTTGCTCTGGTTGGTAATGGCAGGGCTGCAGTAACGAGGCAACACACAGGCTTAAAGTCTAATTTCAGTGGTTTAATGTCACTTTGCAAACAGCAGGTTAACAGAAAATCAGGAAAAACATAAATGTACTCCAGCTTGGAGAACCACTGGTCCCAGACTCACCCCTTGCACGGGACGGGCTTAATTAAGTGGCTGCCAGGTCCTGCGGCATCCACCAGGTGCCATTCCCAGGGTTGTTGAGAGTCTTGCTGCTATAGTCCTGCAGCACGGGGATCCTGTATACAAGTCAGGCTAAGTCCAGCCAAGTTCCTGTAACTTCCAGACACACACTCACCATGTGCCAAATACCAACCTCCATTACATAGCCCCTAACCCCTCCCACCGGTGAGGTAGACATCAAATGGGCTGATCAAGTGACCATGACATCATTGCAGGTCCTGTCTTTAGGGAAAAACCCGGCCAAACATTAATCTGCGGGGAGAAATGTATCTAGACATCCAGTAAAACACCCTTTACTGTACCACTATTTACAGTCATGGCCAAAAGTATTGACACCCCTGCAATTCTGTCAGATAATACTCAGTTTCTTCCTGAAAATGATTGCAAACACAAATTCTTTGGTATTATTATCTTCATTTAATTTGTCTTAAATGAAAAAACACAAAAAGAATTGTCCTAAAGCCAAATTGGATATAATTCCACACCAAACATAACAAAGAGGGTGGACAAAAGTATTGGCACTGTTCGAAAAATCATGTGATGCTTCTCTAATTTGTGTAATTAACAGCACCTATAACTTACCTGTGGCACCTAACAGGTGTTGGCAATAACTAAATCACACTTGCAGCCAGTTGACATGGATTAAAGTTGACTCAACCTCTGTCCTGTGTCCTTGTGTGTACCACATTGAGCACGGAGAAAAGAAAGAAGACCAAAGAACTGTCTGAGGACTTGAGAAACCAAATTGTGAGGAAGCATGAGCAATCTCAAGGCTACAAGTCCATCTCCAAAGATCTGAATGTTCCTGTGTCTACCGTGCGCAGTGTCATCAAGAAGTTTAAAGCCCATGGCACTGTGGCTAACCTCCCTAGATGTGGCCGGAAAAGAAAAATTGACAAGAGAATTCAAGGCAAGATTGTGCAGATGTTGGATAAAGAACCTCGACTAACATCCAAACAAGTTCAAGCTGCCCTGCAGTCCGAGGGTAAAACAGTGTCAACCCGTACTATCCGTCGGCATCTGAATGAAAAGGGACTGTATGGTAGGAGACCCAGGAAGACTCCACTTCTTACCCCGAGACATAAAAAAGCCAGGTTGGAGTTTGCCAAAACTTACCTGAAAAAGCCTAAAACATTTTGGAAGAATGTTCTCTGGTCAGATGAGACAAAAGTAGAGCTTTTAGGGCAAAAGCATCAACATAGAGTTTACAGGAGAAAAAAGAGGCATTCAAAGAAAAGTACACGGTCCCTACAGTCAAACATGGCGGAGGTTCCCTGATGTTTTGGGGTTGCTTTGCTGCCTCTGGCACTAGACTGCTTGACCGTGTGCATGGCATTATGAAGTCTGAAGACTACCAACAAATTTTGCAGCATAATGTAGGGCCCAGTGTGAGAAAGCTCGGTCTACCTCAGAGGTCATGGGTCTTCCAGCAGGACAATAACCCAAAACACACTTCAAAAAGCACTAGAAAATGGTTTGAGAGAAAGCACTGGAGACTTCTAAGGTGGCCAGCAATGAGTCCAGACCTGAATCCCATAGAACACCTGTGGAGAGATCTAAAAATGGCAGTTTGGAGAAGGCACCCTTCAAATATCAGGGACCTGGAGTAGTTTGCCAAAGAAGAATGGTCTAAAATTCCAGCAGAGCATTGTAAGAAACTCATTGATGGTTACCGGAAGCGGTTGGTCGCAGTTATTTTGGCTAAAGGTTGTGCAACCAAGTATTAGGCTGAGGGTGCCAGTACTTTTGTCCGGCCCATTTCTGGAGTTTTGTGTGAAATGATCAATGTTTTGCTTTTTGCTTCATTCTCTTTTGTGTTTTTTCATTTAAGACAAATTAAATGAAGATAATAATACCAAAGAATTTGTGTTTGCAACAATTTTCAGGAAGAAACTGAATATTATCTGACAGAATTGCAGGGGTGTCAATACTTTTGGCCATGACTGTATATATATATATATATATATATATATATATATACATACATACAGTTGTGCTCAAAAGTTTACATACCCAGGCAGAATTTTTGCTTTCTTTGCCTTTTTTCAGAGAATATCAATAACACCAAAACTTTTTCTCCACTCATGGCTACATGGCTAGTGGTTGGGTGAAGACATTTATTGTCAAACTACTGGTAGATACATACAGTGGCATGTGAAAGTTTGTGCACCCCGTTTCAAAATCACTGCTATTGTTATCAATTAAGCAAGTTGAAGATGAAATGATCTCTAAAAGGGCTAGAGCTAAAGATTACACATATCCTTTGTATTTTAGGTGTATATATACACTGCTCGAAAAAATAAAGGGAACACTTAAACAATAGAATATAACTCCAAGCAAATCAAATTTCTGTGAAATCAAACTGTCCACTTAGAAAGCAACACTGTTTGACAATCAATTTCACATGCTGTTGTGCAAATGGAATAGACAACAGATGGAAATTATTGGCAATTATCAAGACACCCACAATAAAGGAGTGGTTCTGCAGGTGGGGACCACAGACCACATCTCAGTACCAATGCTTTCTGGCTGATGTTTTGGTCACTTTTGAATGTTGGTTGTGCTTTCACACTCGTGGTAGCATGAGACGGACTCTAACCCACACAAGTGACTGAGGTAGTGCAGCTCATCCAGGATAGCACATCAATGCAAGCTGTGGCAAGAAGGTTTGCTGTGTCTGTCAGCGTAGTGTCCAGAGACTGTAGGTGCTCCCAGGAGACAGGCCAGTACACCAGGAGATGTTGAGGGGGCAGTAGGAGGGCAAAAACCCAGCGGCAGGACCGCTACCTCTGCCTTTGTGCAAGGAGGAACAGAGTACTGCCAGAGCCCTGCAAAATGACCTCCAGCAGGCCACAAATGTGCATGTGTCTGCACAAACGGTTAGAAACCGACTCCATGAGGATGGTTTGAGGGCCCGACGTCCACAGATGGGGGATTGTGCTCACAGCCCAACAGCATGCAGGACGTTTGGCATTTGCCACAGAACACCAGGATTGGCAAATTCACCACTGGCGCCCTGTGCTCTTCACAGATGAAAGCAGGTTCACACTGAGCACATGTGACAGACGTGACAGAGTCTGGAGACGCCGTGGAGAGCGATCTGCTGCCTACAGCATCCTTCAGCATGACTGGTTTGGCAGTGGGACAGTAATGATGTGGGGTGGCATTTCTTTGGAGGGCTGCACAGCCCTCCATGTGCTCGCCAGAGGTAGCCTGACTGCCATTAGGTACCGAGATAAGATACTCAGACCCCTTGTGAGACCATATGCTGGTGCGGTTGACCCTGCTTTCCTCCTAATGCAGGACAATGCCAGACCTCATGTGGCTGGAGTGTGTCAGCAGTTCCTGCAAGATGAAGGCATTGAAGCTATGGACTGGCCCGCCCATTCCCCAGACCTGAATCCAATTGAGCACATCTGGGACATCATGTCTCGCTCCATCCACCAATGTCATGTTGCACCACAGACTGTTCAAGAGTTGGCGATGCTTTAATCCAGGTCTGAGAGGAGATTCCTCAGGAGACCATCCATCACCTCATCAGGAGCATGCCCAGGCGTTGTACTGTAGAGAGGTCATAGAGGCACGAGGAGGACACATACAATACTGAGCCTCATTTTAACTTGATTTAAGGACATTACATTCCACTTTAATTTTGTTTGTGACTCCAAGTCCAGGGCTCCACTGGTTAATAAATTTGATTTCCATTGATGATTTTCATGTAATTTTTTGGTCAGCATATTCAACTTTGTACAGAACAAAGTATTCAATGAGAATACTTCATACATTCAGATCTAGGATCTAGGAAGTGTTATTTGAGTGTTCCCTTTATTTTTTTGAGCCGTGTGTGTGTATATATATATATATATATATATATATACACAGTATGTATATATATATACATATAGTAATTTTTTTTTATTTTTAAAAAGTTATTACAATAACAGTAATTTTGACCAGGGGTGTCAAACTTTTACACGCCACTGTACAGACACACACATTCACACATATTAAGGCAAATAAAAAAACACCGAAACACATATTCACCTCTCTCTCATTCCCCTGGTGCTCTGCTCTGGTCTGGTCTTTGCTGGGTACACTCACGCTCAGCACAAAAGACATAATGTAGTGACATCATCGCATCTGCTGTCTCAGTCACACACACTGAATGGTGGAAGAAAGAGCCAGCAGCTCCCTCCTCGATAACTATATTCACCACAATCTTCATCAAGAGGATGCAGATAGCACTGATAGGTCGGGGTCACACTGGCGAGGAATACGGCCGAGTGAGAGGCGCTAAAAGCACGCATTACACACTGACAAATGATTCTCTATGGGGTCCCTCGCACCAGCCGTATATTTCTCATCCATATTCTACGCTCCGTGCCAATCGCAGCATGCTGCGATTGTCAGAGTACTACGGCCGTAGTACGCCAATGCAAGTCTATGGGTGCACAAAAAATACGGATTATACATGGACCACACGTGTGACCTGCGAGCAATATGCAGGTCTTTTGGCTGGTGACAGGAAATTGGTCAATCCATCATCAGGAAGCCTAGACATGCAAATGAGCTCAAAAAAGCGCTCCAGACTTCCAGGAAGTACGCCTCCACGGAGTACAGCAGCATCATGGCGTCCACTTACATAAATGTGGAGATGTTAAAAGTCCTGGTGCAGGAGCGTCCCGAAATCTGGGACCAAAGCGATGCCAATTATTCCAACCAGGCAAGAAAGGAGGCGTCATGGAGGCGCATCTGTCGCCAGATGTACCATGACCTTGGTGATCGACCACGTGAGGAGCAGCATAAAATTCGTAAATACAAGCCAAAACATGAGTAACCTTAGCGCACAACAAAAAAGGAATATAGAATCAGCACCCCCCTTCCTGTGCATGTACTTTTTTCCTCATGAGGCCGTTAGATTTGGATGTGACACGTGGATTCACACAGCCATAATTTGGGTTTATGCCACAAGCTCCTCATCCTCCTAGACAAACCAATTATTAAGTGTAGCTAAAGAGACCCTGTGCATCTGCCCAATTAGATATGCCACCATGGGTAGAAAGCATACCCCAGAAGGCCCCAAGCCTAGACTACTGGTAGCAAGTGTGACCTATCAAATATGTGAATTTGACAATATTTCCTGTCACATTGCAGTGGAAGATGTGATGAAACGCTGGCGAAGCATCCGGGACCAATACCGCCGGGAACGCCAGCAGCGGTCCAGGAGTGGGGATGCGGGATACGTAAA
Source organism: Dendrobates tinctorius (assembly GCF_039654945.1). Taxonomy (NCBI): domain Eukaryota; kingdom Metazoa; phylum Chordata; class Amphibia; order Anura; family Dendrobatidae; genus Dendrobates; species Dendrobates tinctorius. Next base: position 21,722,054 of record NW_027361858.1, on the reverse strand, counting down.
ATGAAAATATATCTATTACGACCGGCTCTCCTTCCTCGCCCCAAATCTGGATCTGAGACCGTAAGTAGATACCTCACACCACATTACACAGATACTTTACTGGGCCAAAAATATTGATGTATTTTTGCCTCTGTTCTATTTCATAACAGACTGAGCCCATAATTGATCCTGTAGGGGGTGAGGTGGCTGGCCCATCTTCTCCCCCTATAAGAAGCATGGCAGAAGATGAGTCATCACAGGAGAACCCATTGGCTGCCCAACAAACCACACCACCAGGACGGTCTGCTGCTGCCCCATCACCCATCCTGGAAGAGCCGGGCAACTTGAGCAGCAGCCCAACTGGCCAGATCAGAGGATCCCCACAGGCTGCTGTTACAACCCGGCGAGGCCGAAGAAGGCGCCAGGTCACTGCTCAAGAGAGCAGGACCAATGTGGACACAGAGGTGCTAAATTATTTATCTCGAGTCACTACAGATGATGGGGAGGAGGCCTACTCACGTAGCCTGACCCTTTATCTCCGTGCCCTTACCTGTGAGGTCAGGCTCCATATTAGGGGATGCTTTCAGATCCTGCTTGATGCAAGCACCCCCCGCAATACCCCATATGAGCTTTTCGAATATCTGGAGAGGTGGCAGCTTTCCCCCCGAAATCTAATGCGCATGAGACCACCCACACAGATGCTTGCTCAAGCAGGGTCTGAACATCCTCTAATACGTGGGCCTACACCTCACCCCCTTCCTCCCCCTACCCAACTTTCCCAACAGCAGCAACAGATTTCTGGCTCTAGCCAACCCCACCAATATGGCCACTTATTCCCACCCAGTGTTGGAGGCTGGTCCCAACCTGGTTGGGGACGACATGGCTATATTGGTGGGTATGAGACACGGCCCTACCCGCCCCAACAAGATGCCCCTCAGCAGTATTACTATGGCCACTACCCCCAACAATCACAGGAGGAAGGTCAGTACCAACAGCATGGGCAACAGTATGCACCCACACAGGGCGATGTTGCTCAAAGTAGTCAGCAGCAACCACAGGCTGCTCCTCCGCCTTCTCCTTCCCCAACATTCCACAATTTATAAGTGGCTTAAAACATGGAATTAGTAAACCCATACTGTACATGACTGTTCTTAATCGGTCTGATGGGAGGAGATGTCCAGTGTGTTTGAACTGGTGGTTAAAATCCCAAGGCAAAGTAAAAAAGAGGTTTTATCCAGCAGCAACATGAGCTAAAACAGATAATACTAACATTTCTTATGACGGTTTTCAAATCATATGATTAAGACACCATGACAGGCAAGGCTACCTTATGCGTTTCTGAGACATATTACATGTCTGTAAAAAATACAATATTTCACGGGGCTATACTGGCAAAGTCAAAGGATCAAAATAGAGTACTCACTTGATAATGCATAGAAAAGGCGTGCTGTCCATATTCTCTTAGTCCAATTTAGGCCAGCTAACTATATTCCAAAATCAAGGCAAACAGCCTCAAGACCATCACGCTCTCTCTATGTATTATCAAGTCAGTCTTCTAATTTGATCCTTTGACTTTCCCAGTATAGTGCGGTGAATTATTGTGTTTATTACAGACATGTAATATGTGTCAGAAACGCGTAAGGTAACCTTGCCTGTCATGGTGGCTTATTAATATGATTTGAAAACATTCAGAATAAATGTTAGTATTATCTTGTGTAGCTCATTTTGATGATGGTTAACTCCTCTTTTTTACTTTGGATTCCAAATGTGTACAGTTGCAATGTTGTTATTGCACTATGTATGTTGTAGGATATGTTTGTAATTTTGTTTAAACAACAATGTTGAAATATGCCAAAAGCCCAATTTGGGCCATTGCCCAAGTTTTTCATAGGGCAAGAATATGTTTGCCTTACAAACTACAAAAAAAAACACAAAAAAGCCAAAAGTAAAAATTGGCCAACTACACTATACGTCTCTGTCTTAATTGTCCAAACCAATATCAAAATACGCTTACCAAATCAAAGCAACATTCAGAAGGGGTAGAAATATATATATTTTGACACACATCAAACCAGCATTGCCAACATACTGTAGATCCAGCATGCTCTTGCCAAGAAGGTTCCCCCTGAGGTGCCATAAAGTAATTAGTGAAATGATCACGCACATTGAGGCCAGAGATCGGTCTAAGTTGATGGTTGATAGGTGGTCTCACCCTACACACATTGTCCGGCCTACGCACAACACCAGCAGAAGAGGAACAATCATGTATCCTGGTGAAGTTATGAAGTACCACACAGGCTTTCACTACTTCATTAACATTTTGTTCACTCAGCTGAATGGCAGACTGGAGTACCTGCCATTTGGCACAAAGAATGCCAAAGGAACGCTCCACCAGTCGTCGAGCATGTGATAGGCGCAATTTACATATCCTGCGCCTGTGGTGAAGGTTGCACCGGGGATATGGCCTCATGACATTGCGCACTAACTGAAAGGCCTCATCTGCCACAAGAACATAAGGGACAGATTCTTGAGTGGAGCCTGGTAGCTGGCGTGGTGGTGGTAGATCCAACTGGTTGGTGCGTAGCCGCCGAGCCATAATGGAAGTATTGAAGACTCTAGAGTCTCCCGTCCTTCCATAGGGCCCAATGTCAACAATTATATACTTGTATTGAGGGTCGGCCAGAGCCAACAATACAACAGAAAAGTATTGTTTATAATAGAAGAATTTGGAGCCAGAGTTCGGCGGATTACGCCCCCGAATATGTTTGCCATCAAGGGCCCCAATACAATTTGGAAACTGGCATTCCTCCTCAAAGTCCCTTGATATCCTCAACCAGCCTTCCATCCTGGCCTTGGGCATGACGACTTGATATAGCCTTGTCCATATTTCAATACATATTGACCTGACTATGCCAGATATGGTTGATCTTCCAATCAGAAACTCATGGTGGAGGGCAGCATAAGACAGGCCAGTGGCCAGGAAGCTGAAGAACAACAGAAAAGGATGATTGTTGAATGCACATATTTACAAAACAAAGAGGTCCATACATACCAAACTTGGTAAGATTTCAGCGCAAATAACACACACATCTTGCTTTGCACAATGAGTAAGTGATATTCAGTACATATTCCACACAACATTCGTGTCTGTAAGTTGAAACATATGTGGACTAAGATGAGGGCCTAAAACTTACTCCAAGAAGGCAAAAATTCAAACTTTGCCCAACACATCATGAATATAGAGAATGTGGTTGTGTAGTACATACCGTATTGTGAGCACAAGTCGCTCCTCTGCAGATATAGCTTTGCGCATCCTTGTATCCTGAAAGGTTATCCAAGGGCGCACTGTCTCCAAGAGTGTAGAAAATGTTGCAAGGCTCATGCGACAGTATTGGTAGAATTTGACAGGATGCTCCCACAGAGAATAATAGAGGCGGTGAAAATGACCTCTTGTGAGTCGTTGCCTCAAAAGTGGATGTACCCACATGCGTCTCCTCCTCCGCGGATCCACTATCACTGGGTATGGTTGGCCAAAGCACCATGACAAAAGCCAGTTGAAGAGAACCTGCTCAGTTGTGTTGAAAGTCAGACTGTCTGCCATGTTGCACATACCACAGCAACACACCTAGTGAAGGCAAGGTGACAAATGGACAGAATGGAGGCTGCCACCTGTTCCTGAGCCAATAAATATAGTGCAGGCTAATGATTTAAATAGTTAGTAGGCCTCAAAACCGTTAAATGTGCATTTTGCAAGGCTGCGAGAAAATCTCGCCATACGGATTGCATACGGATGCCATACGGATTACATACGGATGCTGACATGCGCAAAATACGCGACCGCACCTTGCTTACGGATTACCTACGGAGCACTATTTAGGGGTCATTCATCCGTATTACGCCTGTAAACTACGGACCGTATTTTGCGCAGGTTAGTGTGACTCCAGCCATAGAGGGACGCTGAGCAGGGGAGAGTGGCCACATGTTGTGGCCTGTGGGTTAGTGATTTCTGAGGGCCGGACTGGAACTGACAGACATTCAGAATGCGCCAATAGGCTGCACTTTGCCCAGGTCTGATATAGAGTACGAAATAGCATTAATTTAGTTTTACCATGTGGTATAGGACTTTGGTCTCCTCTGCTCTCATTACCTGATGGCCCATCAAGAAAATTCAGTTGCCATTGCTTTGCTTTGGATTAAAACAATTGTTCTATACTATATGATAGATAGTTCTAATTCACTGACAGCAAACAGATCTGTTGTCCCTCCCAAAGATTTCTCAATTAATTGACAGCGGCCAATTCTGTAGCCTTCGGGGAAGCTCTCTCTTGCCCAGCTTTTGCTGAAGATGTGGTGCTTGCAGGTACGCAGGATGCAGTGACGAATCGCGAGACAATTTGGTGCTTTCTATAGTAACGTGTATAAGACTAGAGGGAACTTTCCTCAGTCACGGCCTGATCAACAAAAGGGGTAACACGGATTGCCCTCGCAGGGGCTCTATACAAGCAAACACAAACGGGTAGAACACGACTACTTCTGGCAGTAGCCGGTCACTATAGGGCCGCGGTATGGCCGACTACGGGTCCTTAATTATATAGTCAACTTAGCAGTCCAGACGTCCCTCGCCATTCGGGATGGTGGTCTTTTGGCGTAGTAGTCGCTGGGCCCAGTTGCTGAGGCGTTGACGAAGTCTTTGCTCGCTCCGGTGCGCTGATGACACTGGAGCCCCACAGGCCCCAGCGGAGTCCTTGGACGGATGGGCCACAGCCCCTGGCCTAGGGCAAGCAGCGGCGATGTGGGGTGGCGGGTGATAGGCCACCTGTGCAACTAGCAGCTGCGACGGGGACTCCGCGGTGAGCAAAGGCCCGGCCCTTGACGCGGACCGGAGCGGGACAGTGGTGGCCGCCGACGGCACTGGACTTGCCGCGGCCCCGGGTGAGAGCAGGGTGGCGGGAGACAGGCTGCAGCCGCGAGCTGGGGCAAGGCGGCAGCAGCTGCAAGCGACCGCGGGCAGGCCGCAGCCACGGGCTGAGGTGCGGCGGCAACTGCCGCAAGCTGGGGTAAGGCGGCAGCGGCTGCAGGCTGGAGCGGGGCAGCAGGTCTCGGACGGTCGTCCCGGCGCCGTCCCTCTGATGTCCTCCGTGAGTGTCTCCCCTGGCACTGGTAAGTCGCTCTGGCTCTCAGTCGCTCCCACGGTCTCCTGCTGCTTCTGTCCCGGTCTGCTGACTCATCGTCCCGGGAATTCCCCGCCTCCTTTATACTGGTCCCTCCGCCAGCCCATCTGTCTGTCACAACGGTCCGTCCCTGAACTCTGTCCTCCAGGGACAGTTTACCCCGGAACCTAGATGACGGCTCCCTTGGTTCCGGCCCGGACACTCGACGGGGGCCGTTCCTCCCACAAAGACACTAGGTTCCACCCTGTAGCACCGCCTAAGCAGATGGCATCCCACGACTTCTCTTGGATGCTTCACCATCAAACTACACCAAGTCTCCTTTAGTTCCGACATTAATACCAATATACAAATCTGATAGAGATCTACAATTAAGCCAACCAAGATTATTTACATTGAAAAGTCAGCTTGTATTACCTAGCTGAGACTCCTATATCTCTAACCTGGTCTTTTTACTACACAAGGAATGCATGGAGACGATAACATTGGAGCGTTAATATATTACAATGCTAGATGACAGAACTTTCACCACCATATGGAAACAAATGCCCATCTATTTCCAATTGATTCATGATAGGAAACTTCAAAGCTGAGAAATAATACAAAGATATCAGTTCTGTTCTGGGGATAATGGACCGCATGCCAAGCTTTGTTTTATTTCCAATGTGGCTCAGGCTCAGTACCAAGAAAAAAACCTTAAAATGACCTCAGTGTGTGGGCTAATAGATGTCTGTAATTAATTCTTGTGCTTTTCTCATTTATTAATGTCAGGAAAATCATATAAAATCTGCTTACTGTGTAGCTGGATGAGTTATTATATTAAACACTAAGGCCTGTGTGTTGGCTAAAAATATAAAGAATTCCAAAGTCACTTATCACTTTGGAGATATCCAACGGAACAATATTTTTTTTTGTTGTTCTTCTACAACAGCTAGAAATATTGTCAATATATTTTTGTGGGAGTCTTTATTTCTGCTGCTTATTTACTTTGGGTTCTAAACCTGTGGTAAAAAGTGGTCCTAGGTCCTTCATACTTTTAGGAGGTAGTCACATAGCCTCCATACTTTTCTCTGCCGGCAATGTACCCAGTATAATCATGATGTATGGAGTATCTGGATATAATACCTGGATAAGTTGGCTTCCTCTGTGAGGGGAGGGATGGAGCTTTGGGGAGAGAAGAGCGCCAACATATTCCACAGCATTTTTCAATTCAGAGGGGATTTGAACAAGCAAGATAAGACATTACAGACTAAGGGCCCCGTCACACACAGCGACGCACCAGTGATCCTGACAAAGATATGACCTCAGGATCGCTGGTGTGTCGCTACAAGATCGCTGGTGAGCTGCCAAACAGGCAGCTTTACCAGTGATCAGCACCAGCGACACGCGGGTAACAAGCGAAGCTTAGTTACCCACTGTGTACCTTAGTTACCAGCGCGTTGGTGCAGGGAGCTGGTAACCAAGGTACACATCGGGTTTCTAAGCGGCGCGCGGCACTTAGAAACCCGATGTGTACCTTGGTTACCAGCTCCCTGCACCAGCGCGCTGGCCACTAAGGTACACACCGGGTTTCTAAGCGCTGCGCGCCGCTTAGAAACCCGATGTTTACCTTAGTTACCAGTGCCAGCTCACTGATAGCTGGTCTCCCGCCTGCCACACGCAGCGATACGTGCTGGCCAGCGGGAGACCAGTGATCAAAAAAATGTCCTGGCCATTCCAGGACGATCAGCGATACTCGGCAGGGGGGCCGGTCGAGGGGTAAGTGTCACACACAGCGATCTCGATGGTGAGATCGCTGTTAAGTCATAAAAACTAGCGATTTAAGTCCTCGTTACATTTAGCGATGCACCAGCGATCCGACCATGATCCGACCCGGTCAGGATTGCTGGTGCATCGCTAAATGGTCGCTAGAGAGCTGCCAAACAGGCAAATCTCACTAGCGATGTAGCGATGCAGCAGCGGTCGGCAGTTGGGGCGGGGGGCGGCACGGTGGCTCAGTGGTTAGCGCTGCAGCCTTGCAGCGCTGGAGTCCTGGGTTCGAATCCCACCAAGGACAACATCTGCAAGGAGTTTGTATGTTCTCCCCGTGTTTGCGTGGGTTTCCTCCGGGTACTCTGGTTTCCTCCCACATTCCAAAGACATACTTAAAGGGAATTTAGATTGTGAGCCTCATCGGGGACAGTGATGATAATGTGTGCAAAAATGTAAAGCACTGCAGAATATGTTAGCGCTATATAAAAATACACATACACTTTATGTGTAAAACCCCCTTTAGCTTAGTTGCATTGCAGGAGGCAAAGAAAAATTGTGGACTGGTGTTCCTTAATCTATGTTGTTATTTATTCCCCTTGCAACTAGTGTATGTTCATTGATGAATCAATAATTCATGCAGCAACATTATGCAGGAGCATTATATTAACCAACTTACATACATAAGATTAAAACCTCCTCAGCATTGCTACCTCTGAAGACAGTGGCCATGGTGGTGATTGACTCAAAAGATGGTGGATGGTTCTGGTGATGATTTGGTTTCCCCTAGGATGCCTTCTAGTAAGTATGACTATATTTGCTACTGGGACCTATAAAGAGCTTCTGTTCAGATTTCCAGGGATGGATGAAGCATTCCTTGTGAAATGCACGTCGGGTGCGGTGGGGCCCCCTGCGTAGCTTGCAGCAGTCTTGAAGATACATTGGTATTTATCATTCCTTGATAAGTTTGATACCACATTTTATTCTCATTCTATATAGGAGGCTTACTTAGATATAACACTATTGATTGCCTTACTTCCTATAACACTTACCTATATTTCACTTTATTGTTTTGGTTTTACCCACATCTAAATTTACTTCTTTGTGACTTAAATATACGATAGCAAGATTCCTATGAAGGATTAATCTCTGCTTTGCACGTACCCCAGTTTATACTTTTATCTCTGGTGTTTTATTTTCCTTAGATTTTTTTTAATATTGTCTGTGCGTTTATATTAAATAAAAAATCATTATCATTTTAATTGTTTGCATTTTTCTATTTATTGGTTTATTGGCTCTTAAAGGAGCAGTGACTTTAGGCTAGCCCAGGAAACACTGAAGCAATCCGGCAGGTCACAACCTGGAGAAGGTAACCAGAGCAGTGCCATTAACAGATGAATACTGCAACTGGTATAACGCTAGTGGCAGGGAACTTACATCAGTGGCACCACTCCAGCGGTAAAATAGGTGTGACGATTACGCGGGTTCACACTGAGTGCCGGCTTCGATCAAATGCGGGTGCCAGCTCTATATGAGAGCTGACGCCCTGCAGCAATGCCCACGATCGGTGCTAGCATCGACCACGGGGGTTTAACCCCTCTGATGCCTCTGTCAATAGTGACAGTGACATTGCGAGGCATCACAGAGGGATTGCGTTGTGCAGATGGTCTCCATTTTGACCCCAGGTTGAAAGATGGCTGTAGAGTCACCCAGGAAAGGTGGCCTGTAAGCTCCTGCTTAGAGCAGGAGCTGACAAGTCTCCTCCCTGCATGTGAGATGCTGATCTAATGCTCTGCAATGCAGAAGCTTTGCAGAGTATTAGATCAGCAATCAAAAAGTAAAAAAAGTGAATAAAAATTGTAAAAATATTTAACCCTTTCACGACATGCGCCGTACATGTACTTCCATGTCGTGTCCCTCCCTTTGATGTGAGCTCCGGCATTTAGCCCGCCTCTTTCCCGCCACATGTCAGCTGCTTTGAACAGCTGAAATGCGCCAGCAACAGCCGCAGGTAGAATCACAATTCACCCACTACTGTTAACCCGCTGAATGCTGCTCTCAATCTCTGACAGTGGCATTTAATGTGATTGCGCAGAAGCGCATCACTAATCCCGCCCATCGGTGACCCTGTCACATGATCGCGGGTCACCGATGGGTCGGCATAACAACCAGAGGTCTCCAGCAGACCTCTATGGTTGTCATAGCCAGTTTGCTTTGAGCGCAACCCGGTGGTTGGGCTCATAGCAAGTGAGCATTTCTGCTACACACAGGCAATCTGATCATTGCCTGTGTGTAGCAGAGGTGATTGGGCTATTGCACCTTCTAGTCTCCCATGGAGAATATTGAAGCAAGTGAAAAGTAAAAAAAAATGTTTTTAAAAATATTAAAAAATAAAAAAAATTCACATATTTGGTATCGCCGCGTTCAGAATCGCCTAATCTATCAACCTATAAAAATAATTAATCCAATTGGTAAACGGCGTAGTGGAAAAATAAGTAAAAATGCCAGAATTATGTTTTTTTTGGTCGCCGCAACATTGCAGTAAAATGCAATAATGGGCGATCAAAAGATCGTATCCATTTTTTTTTTTTACAAAATTTGGATTTTTTTTTCACCATTTAAATAAAAAACTAGGTATACATATTTGGTATCTACGAACTCATAATGACCTGGAGAATCATATTGGGAAGTCAGTTTTAGTATTTGGTAAGCAATGGTAAAAAAATAAATAAAAAAAAACAGTTGTGGAATTGCACATTCTTCGCAATTTCACCACACTTGGAATTTTTTTCCCATTTTCGAGTACACGACATGGTAAAACCAATGGTGTAGTTCACAAGTACAATTCGTCTCACAAAAAACAAGCCCTCACATGGCCATATTGATGGAAAGGTTATGGCTCTGGGAAGAAGGGGAGGGAAAAAACGAAACGCAAAAAGAAAAAGGGCTGTGGCTTGAAGGGGTTAAAATAAAAATCACAATATACAAGAAAAGAAAAAATATTATTCAAATAAATACATCTATTTATGTAAAAGTAAAAATAAACAAAAAAGTACACATTTGTTATTGCCAGTCCAAAACAACCTGCCCTATAAGACTGTTTCACTGGTTAACCCCTTCAGTTAACAGTTAAAAAAAAAAACAAGGCAAGAAACTATGCTTTATCATCATACTACTGAACAAAAAGTTGACTAAAACACAGTATGTAAATAAAAATAATATTTGTGAAAATGTTATCTTTTCCCACAAAAAACAAGCTGTCATACAGCTACGTCAGTGGAAAAATAAAAAAGCTGTAGTTCTCAAAATAAAGCGATGCAAAAATAATCATTTTTATCTATAAAATATAAAAAGCTATATAAATGTGGTATCACTTTAATCATACTGACCCAAATAATAAAGTCGCCTTATCAATTTTACCATACAAGGAAGGCAAAAACAAATCCCATGCTGGTCTTTGTTCATTCTGCCTCCCAAAAATTGGAATAGAAAGTGATCAAAAAATGACATGTGTCCCAAAATGGCACCAATAAAAACATCAAATTGTCCCACAAAAAAACCGGCCCTCACATGACTCTGTCGGCAGAAATATGAAAAAATGATAGCTCTCAAAATGTGGTGATGCCAAAAATTATAGCTATCTAAATATCGGGATGCAAAAACTTGCTTTAGCAATAAAAAGTGCCTTTTAGTGTGTGACAGCAGCCAAACATAAAAACCCAATATAAATCTGGTATCACTGTAATTGCACCAACCCAAAGAATAAAGTTGTCTAATCATTTATACAGCACGATGAACGGCGCAAAAAATAAATACCGTATATACTTGTGTATAAGCCGAGATTTTCAGCCCATTTTTTTGGACTGAAAGTCCCCCTCTCAGCTTATATGCGAGTCATATACCTGGGGTGGGTGGGGGAGAGGGATCGGGGGGGTCAGAGACCATACTCACAACTCCTGGCACATCTCTGCAGCCCCTGCTTCTCTCTCTGCCGTCTGCGTCCTGCGTTCAGCGGTCACGTGGTACCGCTCATTAAACTCATGAATATGCGCATATTTATGAGTTTAATGAGCGGCACCACGTGACCAGCTGAATGCAGGAAGCAGACAACAGAGGGAGAAGCAGGGGCTCCCGCTGCAGAGAAGACCTTGCGCCAGGAGGAGTGAGTATGATGGGGCAGAGTAATATTCACCTGTCCCCATTCCAAGCTGTGCACCGCTGTGTCTCCGGGTCCTCCTGCTGTGACAGCAGAGGGCGCGATGACGTAGTCAGTGTGCGCCCCCTGCTGTCACTGACTGCAGAGATCCGAGAGATACAGCGGTGAGCGGCGATGGAACAAGGACCTGTAAATATCGCCGGTGCCAGGGGCTCAAGACACCGGCACCTGGCCCCCCAGCAGCGGAGAGGAGAGTATGTCATTTTTATTATTGCAGCAGCAGTGGCAACAGCATATGGGGGGGTATTTATGGAGCATCTTATGCGGCTGCATTAACCCTTGTGCAGCACAAGGGGGGTATTTATGGAGCATCTTACGGGGCAGCATTAACCCTGGTGCAGCAGCATATTATGGGGTTATTTATGGAGCATCTTATGGGGCAGCATTAACCCTTGTGCAACAGCATATTATGAGGGGTATTTATGGAGCATCTTACGGGGCATCATTAACCCTTGTGCGGCAACATATTATGGGGGGTATTTATGGAGCATCTTATGGGGCAGCATTAAACCTTGTGCAGCAGCATATGAGGGGTCTTTATGGAGCATCTTCTTGGGCCAGCATTAACCCTTGTGCAGCAGCATATGGGGGTTTTTATCTATGGAGCATATTCTTGGACCACCATTAACCCTAGGCTTATACGCGAGTCAATACGTTTTCCCAGTTTTTTGTGGAAAAATTAGGGGGGTCGGCTTATACATGAGTATATATGGTAAAACCAATTCTTCACTAGCTTCCCAAAGATCTCAGTAAGCCTTGGTTCAAAGTCATCCTGCGCTCTGCGCTGAGCGCTTACACTGGGTTTTCCATGTAAATCTCTGAATTACATGATTTAGACAGAACCCCCGATGGAAGATTCCCTATAATGAGACAGATAGAGGCATTGTGGGTGACGTCTGACTTGTGATCTGGCAGTGTCTGTCTTTTTAGGCGTGCATAACACAGTTTTGTACACTTCTGAAAAGAAGGACAACACCGAACAGAGGCCAGATGGAGTTCAGAGTAATACTGCATCCTTATTACAGTGAATGGATCGTTTGAGGGTTTCATCTAGATCACGTCACTCAGAAATTTAGATGTAAACCCCAATGTAAGTGGTCAGCATAGAGCGCTGGGTAAATGTGATCCCAAATTTTATGTATAATGTACCCAACAAAAGCTTCAACTCAATGTACAAAAAAAAGCAATTCCCCACTCAGGTCCATCATCTGTTAATGGAAATATATGGGTCTTTCTCTTTACTGATAGTAAAAAGGTTCTGCAAAAGCGCTATAGCTCCTTGACAACCAAAGAAATTCAGCAAATTCTGCTCTCTCAAGTCCAAATCGCCTCCCCCTTCTGAGCATCAATGTGCCTAAATCACGTTTAGAGTCCACACGTTTGGCATTTCTGCAGCGATGACAGCCCGCCTAGTTTACAGCTGCATGTCTCTAGAAGCATGAGCTGGGCACTACAACATACTGATGACTACAACTTACTGGGCACTGCAATGGCAGTTAGCAATTTTCAATCAGCAACATCCACTGCTGCTTGTGGAGCACCCCTAGGGCCATGGGATACTCGGTACCGGGCCAGTGTCTTAAAGGGATGTGTCACGGCAGCAGTGACCCGGTCCGTGGACCTGAGTGTCCATAAAAAAAAAGAATTGATGAGGAATAAAGTCTATGTGTAGATAAGTTTGTGATGCCACCTGTGGTTTCTGGTCAGAGGTAACTAGCGCAGCACAGCAGATCATCTGGGACTGGTGGTGATGCAGCAGAGTTGGTATAGCTCTCCACAGGCAGAGCTTTGTCCCAGTGAAGTGGTGATAGCAAAGATGTTGAGTTTGGTGGTGGTAGATGTAGCAGAGTTGGGTAGGTGATGCAGGAAAAAATAGAGGACACAGCTGGGTGCAGTTCCAAAGGTTTACTCACAGTTCTTATGGGCCCAAGTGCACACTTGGCGCTGCGTCCTCCAGGTGAGGGGTTCAGCAAACTCCCAGGTAGATCAGGATTCACCTTCCCAGGACTCCCTTCAGTGTATGCCTTTCCTGGCCTTCTCCCTGTGCTGATTTACTCCCTCCTGCCTAGCACCTTCACAAGCAGTGTCCCAAGCCAGCAGAGATGGATCTTGTTGGGAATAACCTCTAGGTCCATGGATCCTATGTGTCTGCCTTTTCAGCGAATGGTTGTGGATTTGGCCCCAGCACTTACAATGCTTGCAGCCTCTGGTTAATCTAGCTGAGTCCGTTGTTCACTCCACTAGCATTAGGGCCAGTCCCTATACTGCGACCTGATCCCTCCACCCGACATTAGCCGGCGTGAAACAAGTCCCACGGGCAGTATGGTCGCTGCACTGTGCCTCTAGGATCCCTTCCCTCTTCTCTTCAGGGAGCTTTCTTCTGTCTCTTTCCTTCCCTGCAGCTCCTCCTCAAAGGGAGCTGCTTCACACATGTCTTTCTACTTCCTCCCCTCCTGACAGACTCCTGACTAAACTCTCTTCTCCAGCTCTCATCCTACTAACTCCACCCACCTCCCAAAACCCTTTCCTACCCAGCAGGGAGGGATGGAAGACCCTACTACTGTAATGTGTGTGGGGTGCATGTGTTAGAGTCCTGGGTAGTGCTCCCTCCTTACCTGAGAATGGGGTACCACACCTCTGGGTGAGGTGAAGTACCTCTGTGGCGACTGAACCCTCAGGGGTGCCACATACTCTCCCCATTAAACACAGCATGTTCGTGGGCTGAAACAAATAAAACAAGTGTTACTAGAAACACGCATACAATTTTTGCTCTGTGGTTACTTTAAGGCAAACAAACCTTCACTTCTAAAGGTTACATTTAAAACCAAGAGGAAGCACCTAAAGAGGTGCTAAACTATATACAAATAAAGTTTTTGGATCAAACTGTTCATGATCTCACAGTTTGTATAACTTGTAAACTTTGTGTAAACTTTGGCAAAAACCCTACCAGGTTAACTTTAACTTTTTAAATGGTTTAGAAACTTTAATAACATTATCACTCATACCTAACCAGGAGAACTTTATGAACTATGTACAGTCATTGTTCAGGGTTTCTTGAATCTTTTAGTGCTTCTCCTGTTTCCAGGGCAGCTGGGGCATAAGATTAGGCTGCAGTGGAACCGCCAGTAGGTTCCCGGTGTCTGCCATCCGGTCCCAGGCTATAGCTGTTACCACCTGGCCAGGTGGTCGGACTGGTGGGGTATCATAGGGGCCTATGAGGATATCCTCAGCTACTGAGGCAAGGTCGGTTGCTTTAACTCCTGCCACGGTGTCAGACTCCTCTGTCGGGGTTGGAGATGCTGGGCACCTGGTTATCAGCTGCTCCCAGGCTCTGCCAGTAAGAGCCACTTTCAAATCAGTTACTACAGTCACGTGGGACCTGAGGAGCCGGCGGCTCAGCTCCTCCTCTTCAGCATCGAGAACCTCCGTTCATTACTGGCAGTGAGTCATTGCTCTCCCTCCGCAAGCCGGGGCAGCTTCTTGCTTCTTCCCCGCGCCCCGGGTGACCTTCACACACCATCTTGTTGGGTGAGGTGCAGTACCTCTGTGGCGACTGAACCCTCAGGGGCGCCACACTTGTTTCTGGCAAACACCTATTGAGTTAAAATCATCACTACACCTGTAAATAAACTTCCAAATGAGTATAATTTCCAAAATGAGGTCACTTGAGGGGGATTCTGCTTTTCTAACACTTAGGGGCTCTGTATATGAAGTCAGCAAACTATTCTACCAAAATCTGCACTCCAGAAGGCAAATAGCGCTCTGTCCCTCCCGAGTCTCTCCGTATGGCTAAGCAGTACTGTACAGTAGAGATGAGAGAACTTGTTCGGAAAACATTCACCAATCTCAAATTCATCACAAACGTAGCACATTCGGATTTGTGTTCAGTTTTCCAAGCATTTTTACTCAAAGTCAGCAAAATTCGGTCACAATTCGGTAAATCATCGCGTTTCCACTAATGCTTTTGTTATGGCTTTGCCTAGGATAGTGGTGCTGTATGATTAGCTGGGGGGACATTTTTGATGAGGGGAGGGGGTGTGTTTAGGTCAGAGGAGCTGCGGAGTGTAATTTTTTCTTCATTTTTATTTTCTTCAATAACTTAATGTGTGTACGTTCCAGCAGCCAATCAGAGATCAGAAACCATCCACCACGTTATGAAACAAGGTCTTCTGTGATTTGCTGCTGAAGTCACATGTCCCTGTCCATATAAAAATCGGACATCTTGTTTTGCTAACGGAAAGGGGAAATAAGGAAAGTCAGCTCACCATGACTAAGGCTTATCGCTGAAATGCTTAGAGTTTCATATGTGCATCATCTGTACAGTTACCCATATTGGCTGATTACAATTTTAGTTGGTTTAAATAAAAGTTGTTTTTATTCCTTAATTGGGACCATTTTTTCATCACTGGAGAACTTTCTTTCATTTTTTCCTTCATCTTGCTTTGCTAGTGCCATTTTCTCAGTGTCACACTGCAGAGAAGCCAGCTTCTGCTAGTGCTGCTGCTACTGAAATTGAACTTGTTAGTTAGCTAGATAGGATCCTGTCCTGTGGGAAATCGATCTTCCAGCATATATAGCTAGATTCTGCTAATACTGTGTTGAACTCTCAGGAGGCTCCATTTGCTAATCTAATCGTTTGTGATAAAAATGTGTTTCAGAGAGAAATCAGACCAGATTTTCTCTTAATAATCATTAGGCTTAATATTGGGATGCAGCCAGGAGGCCCAATTTGCTAATGCAAATTGTTTCTGATAAAACAGTGTTTCAGTGAGAGATCAAAATGCCAAATTTCAACTTAAAAAATCATTAGGCCTAATATTGGGGTGCATCCAGCAGGCCCAATTTGCTATCCAAATTGTTTTGGATAAAACTGTGTTTCAGTGAGAAATCAGAAGGCCACATTTCCTCTTAAAAATTGCTAGGTATAACAGTGTTGCCCAGGCACACTCTCTAAGAAAATAAAATAGATAGTCATTGTTCATTTAATGATGGGTGACTGACAGCTGTGGGTCTAAGGTTGTGAAACAAAAAGTTACAAGAAGGGAAGAGTACATACAACATGAGTGGGAAAAAGAGAAGTCATGGTGGAAGGGGGATTAGGCTTGGTGTTCAACATGTGCTTGAGCTAGGTGTTAATTATTGTTATTGAAAGCTCATCCTATCCAAAGACCACAGACAACATCTGTTACTGAATGGGCTAATCCACTCCCTTTCTTTGGTAGCTGCACAGTGGTATGCCTTGTAGATGAGGGCCAGAAAGAGCAGCATGTGCTCCAGTGGATGGCATGCACTGCATCAACTGTTCTCTCCTCCTTTTTCTCCACTTAACATCACACAGTACAATCCTCTTTGGTGGCATCCTGGGTCACAAATTTCCAAACACCCAACTGCTTGTGGGGAACCACAAATGGTCCATTCTGAAGAACTGTTCACACATCAGAAGTCTGCTCCAAAGATTTACAGAATCCAGAGGAGGAAAGCATCTGCATCGATGCCCAAAATTTTTTCATGTTGGATCCGGGGCCGGACGAATTAGGGTCCTAGCCAAATCCAGACCCTCATCACTAGACGGTAACCAGTGGGAGTGAAGATGATCCTGATGAAACTCAGATTCCAGGGGTGCACACGGACTGTACTTTCATGTCAGGGCAGGAAGAGGAGGAGGGTGACTTTCAGGGTGAGGAGTGTGAGAACAGAGAGGATGACAATGAGGTTGTAGATCCCTTGGTCTGATCCCAGAAGTATGCATATGAGTAGCTCAGCAGAGGAGGTGGAGGTTATGTTGCGGCTTCCTACACAGACACAAGATGATTTAACCACGACTAGCACTGCAGTGTCAGCCCCAACTCTGGCTGTGGCCAGCATCAGTCACAAGTATGCATGCAGTTCGCAGTGGCGACGATGCTTGCCTAGCCTGGGCCTTTTTTGAGTCCGCAATGGATGACCAGCTCACGTTATCTGCCAAATTTGCAAAAAGAAACTCAGTAGAGGCAAAAATTGCAATAATTTGACAACTATATGCATGAACCGACACATGCACGATCAACATGCTTTAGTGTGGAAATCTCACTACACTATAATGCCAACTGACTGACATTGACAACCACTGGCTGTCCCATCAACTACATCTGCTGCTTCTTCCTCCTTTGTCACTGTGCCAAGTCTTCTCACACAGGTTTCCGGCCACAGAAACTCCACTTGTTTACCTCCTACAGTTAGAGTGATTGAGAGCCCGTCAGCTGTTATGGAAGTGGACATGTCTGCTGTTTTTGTATCATCTAGCACAACACATCTTTCTCAATCCACCATATCATCTCCGCCTACACCTCATTCACAGTACACCTCTCTGTATACCTCTCTGTCCTGTTCTCCATACTCCACCCTCTCTCAGCAGAGCAGCCAGCCCTCGGTCCCGCAGTTGTGGTCACGTAAAAGAATGTTTCCTCTTACACATGCCAAAGATAATAGCTTGAACTCCACTATCTCCAATCTGTTGGCCACAAAAATGCTGTCTTTCAACCTGGTGGATACAGACGGTTTCAGAATGTTGATGGCCGTCACAGTCCCCCAGTATCAGATGCCCAGTGACCATTACTTTTCTAAGAAGGCTTTGCCTGTACTACACCAGCATGTCACAGAGAGCATCACCCATTCCCCGAAAAAATCTATGTCTGCCAGGGTGCATTTCACTACTGACACCTGGGTGAGCAAACATGGGCAGAGGCGTTACATCTCGCTGACTGGGCACTAGGTGTCTAGGGTGGCTGTGGGGTCAGGCGGTCAAGGGGCTGCTTCACAATTTGAACCCCAAGGCTTGCTGGACAAACCTCTGCATCTAACATTTTGTCTGCTGCTTCTGGCTCCTCCACCTTCTCTATCGGCACCACCTGTGTCCTAAACCTTTCCCTTAATCTGGAACACGTTCCAACAGTGCAGATAGAATCCCCCCACCTCCATACTATGCATTCATGTCTCACCTCAATCAGGCAGTATTAAAATTAATATGCCTGGGAGATTGCTGTCACACAGCTCAAGAATTGTGGACAGCTACCAGGCCGAGTTAGAGCAGTGGCTGTCTCCACTGAATCTGGAGCCAGGGAAGGCCGTGTGCTTTAACGGTGCAAACCTGGTGGCAGCCCTACCCTGGGGCAACCTCACACATGTGCTTTGCATGGCTCACATGCTCAACCTGGTGGTACAGCAATTTTTCCACCACTATTCAGGCCTGTATGTGCTGCTGCTGCAGAAAGCACGGTCACTATGTGCTCACTTCGGACGATCGCACCCCGCAGGTCATCGACTTGCATCGCTACAGAGGTCTTTCGGCCTACCGGTTAACCATTTGATTTGCGATGTTTCAACACGGTGGAATTCCACTCTGCACATTTTAAAGTAACTGTGACAGCAGCGACAAGCCCTGTTACAGTATGTCCTTTTGCATAGCCTGGGCCAATACAGTATGGACATGGTGCAAATCACTCTTGCGGAGTGGGTACAGATGAAGGACCTCTGCATCCTTCTCCACAGTTTTGAAATGGCTACTAAGATTGTTATCGCTGACAATGCTGTCATCAACATCAGTATTCTGGTTATCTACATGCTGGAGCACACTTTGAATAGTCTGCGTTAGGAGGTGGTGGTCTCAGAGGAAGAGGTGGATGCAGAGGAGGATGCTGAAGAGATAGCAATATCTCAAATTTCCAGACTGTCACTGCATAGGTGGGTGCCATGGAAGGGTGGCTTATAGAGATTGAGAGGGGCTCATGGTACCAGACAAACTGTTAGTGAAGGTGCAGGAGCCAAGAAACAAATGGAGAAGGATGAGGAGGAAGAAGTGATGGACGCGCAACAGTCTGGAGATGAAAAGGATAATGATCCCCTTTTTTGTTGTCCATGGTTGGCGGGAGGGTACGGAGGAAGCAACCTTGAGTGTTACCCTGCCACCAACACACCATGGACTTGAACCTCATGGAAGCGCAATTTCTTAGGGTTAGAAATAGTGCTGACTATTGTGTTGTCACTCTGTTAGATCCATGGTACAAGAGTAAATTTAGCCAGATGCTTACAGCCACGGAAAGAACATTAGCATGCTGGAGTATCGAGACATGATTGTAGACAATATAAGAGTGGTTTTACCAAAGACAGCAGTGAGGTACATAGTGTGCATTGCAGTTCTAGACGTCCAACACTTAGAACGTCAAGGCATCATCGCAAAAGCATTAGCAGCAGCAGTAGCAGCAGTGTAAGTGGCATAAGTAATTTCTTTAAATCGTTTCACTAATATTTTAGACCAGCCCATGAACCAGCAGAACAGAGTACAAGTTGTAAATGACTGGAGCGGATGGTGGAGGAATATCTGGAGCTCAATATCCATGCCATCAAGTGGTTTGGACCCTTTTGCATTTTGGTCTTCAAAAATGGAAGAGAGGCCTGAGCTTGCCTGTCACGCCTTGGAGCTTTGTCATGACCAGCAGCCAGTGTTCTCTCAGAACGTATCTTCAGCACTACTGGTGATGTCCTGATGGATAAGCGCATCCAGCTGTCCTCTGAAAGTGTAGATCAGCTAACTTTCAAATCAGGGATCTCCAATGACTTTTGCATCCCAAAGACTAGGCGATGGTGTTGTTTTTAGTATCATGCATTGATCTCGCGTCTTTGCAGTCAGTGACACATTTATCATGGCTGCTGTGCCTGATGGGGCTACTGCTTCTGATGTTACAGTTTTTTGAAATGTGGAGACTTGAAGTTGGTTCTCCATCTGGTGATTTGCCTGTAGTAGAAGGTGTGTCAGAGACTTATTATGCTGTTTCTACTCTGTGGAAATTGGTGCCACTTTACTGGTGTGTGTCAACAATTTTTTGAAATGTGGAGACTCCAAGCTGGGTCTCCATCTGGTGCGTTGCCATCTGGTGGGTTCCTGTATGAAACTGATGTTTGTGCCATCTGAGTGTGGCTGGGAAAAAAATTTGAAGATGTTGCATTGGTGATATCAGGGCTCCCAGCAAAAAAGGTTACACTGCTCCCTTAACCACCAGGTCCTCATTGAAACTTCAATTCAAAGCTGTAAATGCTGGCCCAGACCCTGATACCTCATACATGGCCCATGGCTGACTGCTTCTGTGCCATTAGAAAAGGTTCTACTGTAGGTCAATTGATCAGTCAACTACGTGTGTTACTTTCCTTACATTTTTCTACTAATAGTTCTGTATTAAATTGATGTTTGTGCCATCTAAGGGTGGTTTCACATTAGAGTTTCAGGCTGCAGCGTCGGCCTGTGCACCGCCGCCGCTAAGCCCCGCCCCTGCCACGCCTCCTCTGGTAGCTCCGCCTACGGGCGCATGATGCTGCATGCGACCTGCGTCCCCTCTCTTTAGCACTGGGGATGCAGGCTGTGCGCAGGTATGTGTGGCGCCCCTGAGGGTTCAGTTGCCACAGAGGTACTGCACCTCCTCCTGAGGTGTGGTACCCCACCATCCAGGTAGGTTTGAGGCTCCTGACCACGCTCCAACACTTGCATCCCACACAACACAGTAGTTCAGCAAAGCCACATTGCGGCTCCCTGCTTGAAGTGTAGCAGAGCACCTTTGGTGGCTCCCTGATTGGAACACGAAACGTGCTGGGAGGCGGGTGGAGTTAGAATACATAAAAGAGCGGGATGGTTTAGGATTTCAGTCAGTTGAGTTCAGTTCAGAGACGGAGAGGGAGTGAGGAGAGAAGATCCCTGGGAGAGGGATGGAGGAAGGAGGTGCTGCAGCAGATCACAGTGACCTGGGTCTGCTGGCACGGGAAAGGAAAGAAGGAGAAAGACATTGAATAGAAACCTGATCTTCCATAAGAAGGAGAGACTAGTACGGAATGTAGGAGTAAAAGGAAACAGAAGACGTGGGTTAGGAGAGAACCCTGCCTAGAAGTTCTAAGCGCAAGGCCGGGGCCCGATCCCCAAGGTTGTATGGATACTAATGGTCCTGCAGCAGACACCGGTGGAGTAGTGAGCTGTAAATGCACTACTCCCATCTAAGACTTGGGGGCACAACAGCAACATTGATAGGGAGCCGGGACTTAGGAGTGAGGAGTCCCCAAAGCAGGCTACAGCTGTCTGCCATACAAGTATTGTTCTTGGGAATATCTGTCAGGAGGAACTCCAGTGTAACTCAGTACTAGGAGTACTTCACTTAAAGGCGCGATAAGAGGAGACGTTCAGAAAGGCACATGTTGGCGGAGTGTTGGAAGGGAGCATTCCATCTGACCTGGAGGTTGACTGAGTCCCTGACCCGGAGGACACAGCACGGAGGCAGGCACCTGTGTGTACTACAGACTGTGAGTAAAGCTTTGGAACTACATGCCCTGGTGTCCTCCAATTATTCCTGTGCTAACACACCATGTACCACTACATCTGGGTACCAGCTTCTACACCGCCTGTGCCTCTCCTCTACCCCTACATCTACACTGCCCTGGGACTACAGCTTCACTTGTGGGGAGCTTTTACATCTTTGCTGCACCATACCATCAGTCCGAGTGGATCTGCATGCAGCGTCGGCTTAACATCTCACTTGCCAAACACCACAGGTGGCTTCACGAACTATTCATTTAATCAACTACATTCCACCATTTCAATTCCCCCATTACTTGGGCGTCCAGGGCGACGGACTGGGTCACCGCTGCTGTGACACATCCCGCTGACACCGGCCCGGTACCGAGTACCCCACAACCCTGGGAGGGCGACCCATATGCGTTTGGCGGCGCATGTGTCCTTTTGACGGTGTGCCGAGCACACCAAATTGCAACAGGTTGCGTTTGGCGCTGGTCGGCGCACCGTCAAAAGGACGCATGGGCCACCAAACGCATACCTGCGCACGGCCTGCATCCCCAGTGCTAAAGATAGGGGACGCAGGTGGCATGGAGCGTCATGCGCCTGTAGGCGGAGCTACCGGAGGAGGCACGGCAGGGGGCGGGGCTTAACGGCGGCCGTGTGCAGGCCGATGCTGCGGCCTGAAACGCTAATGTGAAACCACCCTTAGTGTGGCTGGGAAAAAAAAATTGGAGCTGTTGCATGAATTATCAGCATTCCCAGCTAAGAAGGCTTACACCACTTCCTTACCCACCAGGTCCTCATTGAAACTTAAATTCCATGCTGTAAATGCTGGCACAGACCTGATACCTCATGCATGGCCCATGGCTGACTATTGCTGTGCAATTTGCAAATTTCTACTGTAGGTTAATTTATACCACTTTTCATGGTGCCTGCCCCTAATTTTAGCTGTTTGGGAAGCTTTTTGTCACCCCTTAAGGTGTTGTGTATATGTTTTGTTTTGCCTCCCATTGAATTTAATGGGGTTTGGATACGTTCGTTGAACTGTTCGGTGAATCAAACTAAACCGAACCTTAAAAGGTTCACTCATCTCTACTGTACCGTTACATATGAGGTATTTCCACATTCAGCAAAAATTTTGGGACAAATTTTGTTGCCGATTTTACCCATTGTCAAGTGTGAAAATGTAAAGTCTGGGGCTAAAACAAAATTTTGGTGGTAAAAATGTAATTATTTTTTCTTCTCTGCCGAATGGTGTTAAATTCTGTGACACACTTGTGGTGTCAATATGATCACTGCACCGCTAAATGAATTCATTGAGAGATGTAGTTTGTAAAATGGTATCACTTATGAGGGGTTCTGCTGTTCTAGCAACTCCAGGTCTCCATCAATGTGACATGGCACCCTCAAACTAGTCCAGCAAAATCTGAACTCCAATATGTCGCTTCTTCACTCCCGAGTTTTGCATTGTGCCTCAAAAGTAGTTTTCTCCTGTTACCCTTGCAAAAATAAAAAATTGTGGACAATTTGTGATTATTTGTATTTTCATAACTCATTGATAAAAACTTCTGTGAAGCACCTAGGGGTTGAAGGTACTCACCGCACAGCTTGATAAATTCCTTGAGGGGTCTAATTTCTAAAATGAAATTTTTTCATACTTCAGGCACATCAGGGGCTCTGCAAATGTGACATGGTGTTCATTAATATTTTCAGCAAATTTTGCATTCAAAAGTCAAATGGCATGCCTTCCTTTCTGAGCCTTGGCATGCAGGAAAAATTGCATAACAATTTTTGTGGTCCATTTTCTCCCATTACCATTGTGAAAATAAAAATATTGGAGAACATTTTTGTGAAAAAATGTGTTTTTTTATTTTCTTGGCTCATTGCTATAAATTGTGAACTCCTGGGAGTTCTAAAATTAGGTTACTTGTGGGGGGTTTCCACTCTTTTGATACATCAGGGGCTCTTCAAATGCAACATGACGCCTGCTAATCATTACAGCTAATTTTGCATTCAAAAAGTCGAATGGCGCTTCTTCTCTTCTGAGCCCTGTCTGCATCCAAACAGTAGTTTTCCTCCACATATTGGGTATTAGTGTACTCAGGAGAAATTGCTCAAAAAATTGTCTTGTGCATCTCCTGTTATTCTTGTGAAAATAAAATTAGGGCTAAAAGAACATTTTTGTAGGAAAATTTTTATTTATTATTATTTTTTTATTTTTAACGTTATAAACTTTTGTGAAGAATCTGGGGGTTCAAGTTGCTCACCACACATTTAGATAAGTTCCCTGAGGGGTCTTGTTTCCAAAATGATGTCACTTGTGAACAGTTTCCACACTTTAGGCACATAAGGGGCTCTCCAAACGCAACATTCAAAAAGTCAAATGGTGTGCTCTTTCCATTCTGAATTTGTGCATGCCCAAACAGTGGTTTTGCCTGACATATGGGGCACCAGTATACTCAGGAGAAATTGCCCCCAAAATTTTGGGGTTTATTTTTTCCTGTTACCCTTGAAAAAAAAATTAAAAAATGGGTTATAAAATTATGTCATGAGAAAACAGTCTTAGAATCGGTGGGATCTGTTGAAGTGTTCCAGAGTTATTACCACAAAAACTGACACTGGTCCAGAATTGTAAAATTTTGCCTGGTCAGGAAGGGGAAAACAGGCGTCGGGGTGAAGAGGTTAAATAAAAATGCATATTGACTAGTGTTGAGCATTCCGATACCGCAAGTATCGGGTATCGGCCGATACTTGCTGTATCGGAATTCCGATACCGACTTCCGATATTTTTTCAATATCGGAAGTCGGCATCGGAATCGGAAGTTCAAAGTTGATTGACAGCCGAAATGACGTCATCATGATGCGCGGTGTGTGCGCATCATGATGCGCCGTCATTTTGGGCCTTCTGGGGGTCTCTGCCGGCCTGCCGGGGGGCTGTGTGGACTGCCCGGGGTCTGTACCGGCCTGCCGGGGGGCTGTGCCGGCCTGCCGGTGGTCTGTGCACCCTGTGGGGGTCTGTACCGGCCTGCCGGGGGGCTGTGCCGGCCTGCCGGTGGTCTGTGCACCCTGTGGGGGTCTGTACCGGCCTGCCGGGGGGCTGTGCTGATGTCCGGGGGTCTGTGCAAGCATCGTCCGATGGGACTATAAGTCCCATCTGGCGATGCCTGCTACCATGACAGTGATTGACACATTAGCCAATGATGGGACAGTAGTAGTCCCATCATCCGGCTAATGTGTTAAATGTTAAAAAAAAAAAAAAAAAAAAAATACTACATACATACTACATACATGCTACATACATACTACATGCTACATACATACTACATATATACTACATGCATGCTACATACATACTACATGCTACATACATACTACATATATACTACATGCATGCTACATACATACTGCATGCTACATACATACTACATACATACCACATATATACTACATACATACTACATGCATGCTACATACATACCACATACATACTACATACATACTACATACATACCACATATATACTACATACATACTACATGCATGCTACATACATACTACATACATACTACATGCATACTACATGCATAACACATATATACTACATGCATGCTACATACATACTACATGCTACATACATACTACATATA
Source organism: Dendrobates tinctorius (assembly GCF_039654945.1). Taxonomy (NCBI): domain Eukaryota; kingdom Metazoa; phylum Chordata; class Amphibia; order Anura; family Dendrobatidae; genus Dendrobates; species Dendrobates tinctorius. Next base: position 21,696,986 of record NW_027361858.1, on the reverse strand, counting down.
TACTACATACATACTACATACATACTACATGCATGCTACATACATACTACATGCTACATACATACTACATATATACTACATGCATGCTACATACATACTACATGCTACATACATACTACATATATACTACATACATACTACATACATACTACATACATACTACATACATACTGCATGCTACATACATACTACATACATACTACATACATACCACATATATACTACATACATACTACATGCATGCTACATACATACCACATACATACTACATACATACTACATACATACTACATGCATGCTACATACATAACACATATATACTACATGCATGCTACATACATACTACATGCTACATACATACCACATACATACTACATACATACTACATACATACTACATGCATGCTACATACATACTACATGCTACATACATACTACATGCTACATACATACTACATATATACTACATGCATGCTACATACATACTACATGCTACATACATACTACATATATACTACATACATACTACATACATACTACATGCATGCTACATACATACTGCATGCTACATGCATGCTACATACATACTACATACATACTACATGCTACATACATACCACATATATACTACATACATACTACATACAATACATTCATACAATACATACATAGACATACAGTACATATAACATAGAGTAACATACTTACCAATACTTGTCACATTGTTCCCCGAAGCCATTGTCTTTTACGGAATAAATATTAACATAACAAACCACAAAAATACTCACCCACGATCCGAAGCAGTCCACGAGTGTGTCCCACGACGATCTTGGGTAGAGAACTGCAGCATCAGCTGATGCTGCCGTTCTCTACGGGCTGCAGGAATCCAATGACGGAAGGTAGGCATCCTTCCGCACTGTATTCCTCCGCCACTTAAAAAAAAAAAAGTCCCTAGTCTCACTTTATGCCATTGCTGCGTGGGAAATTCCCACACAGCAATGGCATAAAGTGAGACTAGGGACTTTTTTTTTTTTAAGTGGCGGAGGAATACAGTGCGGAAGGATGCCTACCTTCCGTCATTGGATTCCTGCAGCCCGTAGAGAACGGCAGCATCAGCTGATGCTGCAGTTCTCTACCCAAGATCGTCGTGGGACACACTCGTGGACTGCTTCGGATCGTGGGTGAGTATTTTTGTGGTTTGTTATGTTAATATTTATTCCGTAAAAGACAATGGCTTCGGGGAACAATGTGACAAGTATTGGTAAGTATGTTACTCTATGTTATATGTACTGTATGTCTATGTATGTATTGTATGAATGTATTGTATGTAGTATGTATGTAGTATATATGTGGTATGTATGTAGCATGTAGTATGTATGTAGTATGTATGTAGCATGCATGTAGCATGCAGTATGTATGTAGCATGCATGTAGTATATATGTAGTATGTATGTGGTATGTATGTAGCATGTAGTATGTATGTAGCATGCATGTAGTATGTATGTAGTATGTATGTAGCATGCATGTAGTATATATGTAGTATGTATGTAGCATGTAGTATGTATGTAGCATGCATGTAGTATATATGTAGTATGTATGTAGCATGTAGTATGTATGTAGCATGCATGTAGTATGTATGTGGTATGTATGTAGCATGTAGTATGTATGTAGCATGCATGTAGTATATATGTGTTATGTATGTAGCATGTAGCATGCATGTAGCATGCATGTAGTATGTATGTAGTATGTATGTAGTATGTATGTGGTATGTATGTAGCATGTAGCATGCATGTAGTATGTATGTAGTATATATGTGGTATGTATGTAGCATGTAGTATGTATGTAGCATGCAGTATGTATGTAGCATGCATGTAGTATATATGTAGTATGTATGTAGCATATATGTAGTATGTATGTAGCATGTAGTATGTATGTAGCATGCAGTATGTATGTAGCATGCATGTAGTATATATGTAGTATGTATGTAGCATATATGTAGTATGTATGTAGCATGTAGTATATATGTAGTATGCATGTTGCATGCATGTAGTATATATGTAGTATGTATGTTGCATGTAGTATATATGTAGTATGCATGTTGCATGCATGTAGTATATATGTAGTATGTTGCATGTAGTATATATGTAGTATGTATGTTGCATGTAGTATATATGTAGTATGAATGTAGCATGTATGTAGTATGTAGTATGAATGTAGCATGTATGTAGTATGCAATTTTTTTTTTTTTTTTTTTTTACATTCAACACATTAGCCGGATGATGGGACTACTACTGTCCCATCATTGGCTAATGTGTCAATCACTGTCATGGTAGCAGGCATCGCCCGATGGGACTTGTAGTCCCATCGGACGATGCCTGCACAGACCCCCGAAGCCTGCACAGACCACCGGCAGGCCGGCACAGCCCCCCGGCAGGCCGGCACAGCCCACCGGAGCCTGCACAGACCACCATCAGGCCGGCACAGCCCCCCGGCAGGCCGGCACAGCCCACCGGAGCCTGCACAGACCACTGGCAGGCCGGCACAGCCCCCCGGCAGGCCGGCACAGCCCACCGGCAGGCCGGCACAGCCCCCCGGCAGGCCGGCACAGACCACCGGAGCCTGCACAGACCCCCTGGCAGGCCGGCACAGCCCCCCGAAAGGCCCGTACAGACCCCAGAGAGGCTGTACAAGGCAAAAACAGGGTTTTTCTTATTCCGATACCGGAAGTCCCATAGACTTGAATGGGACTTCCGGTATCGGAATCGGCGATACCGATACTTTTTTTTAAGATCGGCCGCTCCATTCCGATCCGATACTTTGAAGTATCGGACGGTATCGCTCAACTCTAATATTGACTCCAATACAGTACAAAATGTTGTTCACTGGATCACATTATACAACCAGACCAAAGTAAAAACAAATATGAGAGCTGTTAGTCAGTAATATAAAAAGTAGGTTTTTCATCTAGGTTTGCACAATTTGTTAATACCAAAACTTATTGGAAATGACTGATATCGACTCTTGACACTGAGTACTGTATACTGGGTGCTGTAGTGCTGTACTAGCAATTATTCACCTGCCGCTGTGAAATAATATGGCTCCGCTTGAATAACTACAGGTGATTCACTCTACAGCTGCTGCGCAAATAGGAAAACAGAGACTAAATGCATGTTTTTCCTATTGATTGGGGACCATTCCCTCAGGATTTATGAGCCTCGTATTTTTCTTACGTTAGTGCGTGTTTCATGTGCACAACTATTAAATAGTTAATAGAAAGCATCACCTTATGGTTATAAAGACTTGCTGGTGGTATTTTTATCACCTTCTGGCATTAAAGAGATGCTGGTCCTTAGTTAAGGCCAATAAATTCACAATATAGGAAAACATGAGGCTTGCAGCTGATTTTCCCCCTTTTTATTGGGCTCAGACCATTTGTTCCATTCACTAAACTTTCCTTCCACAACAGCAATTGTAATAGTCTAAATCAGCTAGATGTGTGATCAAAGGCATAATAAAAAATGGCTGTAATAACTTCCATTGTACTGTAGATCTAGCCAGAGGCGTAACCATGATTACAACCGACGCACCCTAAGGCCGGGGGGCACACTAAACGTATGAAAAATCACTCAAAGTCTCACTGACGAGAGTCGCATGACTGTAATGAGAGTGTCATGTGAGTACAATCCGATTTCTCACACTTAGCATCCGATTTACATCCGATAGCAGTGCGATTGCTGTCCGATTGCAATGCGGTTTTAACATGAGCTTTTACATAGAGCAATTCTCTGTCATTTACACATCGGTTTTAAAAGAAATATTCTTTAAACCACACACATATATACCGCATAAATTTATGTATTCTGTTTGTGTGTATATATATATATAATAGATAGATAGTTCTCCTGCTCGCGGTGCCATCTGACAGGTCCTGCGAGTTCATGGCCAATTAACTCACTTCACCTTTCTAAAATTTCCCATGGCGCTCGCGCCGACATCATATAGGTGTAGTGAGTTCATTGGCCGTGAACTCGCATGATCTGTCAGACGGCACCGTGAGCAGGAGAACTTTCTCACGCTCGCGGTGCCATCAGACAGGAAATAGTGTGGCGCCCCTGAGGCTCAGTCGCCACAGAGGTACTGCACCTTCTCCTAAGGTGTGGTGCCACACAATCCAGGTAAGTTGGAGGCTCCTGACCACGCTCCAACACTCGCACCCCACACAATAGAGTAGTTCAGCACAACCACATTGCGGCTCTTTGCTTAGAGAGAAGCAGAGCACCTTTGGTGGTTCCCTGCTTGGAACACTAGACATGCTGGGAGGTGGGTGGAGTTCAGAATATATATATGAGCGGGATGGTTTAGAATGAGAGGTCAGTCTGACAGGAGGTCAGTGAGGAAGGAAGCCACTCGGGAGGAGTGGGGATCCCTGGAAGAGGGGATGGAGGAAGGAGTGCTGCAGCTGCCTCAGTGACCTGAGCCAGCTGGCACGGGAAAGGAAAGGAAAGAAGGAGAAGGACGTTGACCTGAAGCCAGAGCTTCCATAGAAGGGAAAGGGCAAGTACGGAACATAGGAGTAAAAGGGAACACAGAGGACGTGGGTTAGAGGAAGAACCCTGCCTAGAAGTTCTAAGCGCAAGGCCGGGGCCCGGTCCCCGAGGTTGTATGAACACTAATGGTTCTGCAGGAGACACCAGTGGAGTAGTGGGCTGTAAATGCAATACTCCCATCTAAGACTTGAGGACACAACAGCAATACGGATAGAGAGCCGGGACTTAGGAGTAGACAGTCCCCGAAGCAGGCTACAGCTGTCTGCCGTGCAAGTAGAGTTCTTGGGAACATCTGTCAGGAGGAACTCCAGTGTAACACGGTACTGGAGATCTTCACACTTAAAGGCGCTATAGCGGAGAAAGGCACATAAGTTGGTGGAGTGTGGAAGGGAGCTTTCCATCTTGCCTGGAGGTTGACTGAGTCCCTGACCCGGAGGACACGGCACAGAAGCGGGCACTACAGGCTGTGAGTAAAGCTTTGGAACTACATGCCCTGGTGTCCTCCATTCCTTCCTGCGCCTGTCCTCCTGACACTGCTACATCCCCTGCGCCAGACACTACATCACCTAAGTGTCTCCACATCTACACTGCCCTGGGACAACAGCTCTGCCTGTGGAGGGCTATACCATCATTGCTGCACCACACCATCTGTCCCGGAGGATCTGCATGCAGCGTCGGCTTAACTCCTCCCTTGCCGAACACCACAGGTGGTGTCACGAACTATTCATTTAACTACATTTCACCATTCACATCTTTCTATTACTTGGGCGCCCAGGGCCACGGTCCAGGTCACCGCCGCTGTGACACATCCCACTGACACCGGCCCAGTACCGAGTACCCCACAGCCCTGGGAGGGCGACCCAATTTTTGGCGTCACGAACAGGATGATATTTGTTGGACTTAAAATTTTTGAGAATGTGCAGAAGTCCCAGTTTAATAGACTGTGAAATGAACCTTAAAAATGACCATTGGCGTGGAGAAGAAGGGCGAGAAGAGATGGGAGGTCCTAGGAAAAGACCGCGAAGAGTCTTGGGCCTCCCCTGCCTGAATTACTAAAGTATGTAACAGCAACGTGGCCCACCCCCCGAGGGGTTCGTATACTGGCTTGGTATGGAGGTGCTGGAAGAAGATGCCGCCCCAAGAAGGAAGGGCAGAAGCCAGTGGCGGGAAAGGGGCCTAGAGAGGAGGGAGAAGAACGCCAGAACGCCATCTTGGAGAGGGAAGGAGGCCTGCGGAGCGCGGGGAAGCGAATCTCCCCAGCGCCATGGCTGAAGGCTCCAACCCCGTAGCGGAGATGAACCGTCAGCAGCTGGAGGACGAAATTGCCCGGCTGACCCAATGCTTGTGGCTGAGGCAGGAGGCCTTGTGGAGGCTGAACTGGCAGCGCTCCCAGGAGGGGCCTACATCTGCGGTGACTTCCGCCGCTGCACCGGAGCTTCCCCAGGCAGATTCAGTGGAGCCTGCCGCCGCTGTCGCATCGCCGGCAGCATCTGAAACCCCTTTGCTGCCGCCACAAGAAGACTTATATGAAGCCCCGGGAGCTGAGATGGAAGAGAAGCTCCCGCCTGGACCTGATGCGGCTGCGCAGGTCCCACCAGAGGCCCCCGCGGACCCGGAGTCACTACCCGCTGCCACCGGCCCGCTTCCACCCGCACTGGAGCAGAGACCACTTCGCCAGGAGGCCCCAGGTACGTCTGATGCCCCAACACCTGGGGAGGCCCTGGGGTGCACCACGGTCGCAGCGGCTGGCCAGGTTGTGCTAGATCTGGTCTGGGACCGGGATACCAGTCCCCGGGGGGAACACCGAAACCCCTGAAGGTGGCGCTGCAGTACCAGACCTGCCTGGATCGGTCCCGGGAGGAGCAGGACACTTTGTGAAGATTACGTCTACCTCATTTGGAGCATGACTCCAATCAAAGGACACTGCAAGAGATCCCGGCTGGGAGCGGTGTCCAGCACTTACAAGAATTATTGTTGAAAGTTTTAATGTGAAGTATTTGATAATGTGTCTTATGGCAGCTTTTATATAGAATTAGGAATGTTTTGATACAGAGATGAGAGATTTGAATAAAGAACTGAAAATGTGTATGATGAACCAGGCATCACGGTTGTCACTTGAGAGAAGGTAGAAAATGTGCACTAGAGAGAGAAAAGAAATGTGTACTAGAGATGGAAAGATGAAGAATACTGAAGTGATAGTGAGTAGCAGATAATAGCACTTTGAATTAAGTATGGTATGGAAAAATTGCACTTTTTGACTTAGAATTTTAGGTAGTTAATTAATAACTGTTTGCAACGTTCAAGAATGAGTGCCTCTCACATTGGGAAGTTTAGTATAAGAAATGTTTATTCAGCAATGTAAAATTTGTATGTTCCTGTACTGTCAACTTTGTTTACTTTGCAGCCCGCTGACGTGCTGTGTTTAACGGGGGGTATGTGGCGTCCCTGAGGCTCAGTCGCCACAGAGGTACTGCACCTTCTCCTAAGGTGTGGTGCCCCACCATCCAGATAAGTTGAAGGCTCCTGACCACGTTCCAACACTCGCACCCCACACAATAGAGTAGTTCAGCACAACCACATTGCGACTCTTTGATTAGAGAGAAGCAGAGCACCTTTGGTGGCTCCCTACTTGGAATACTAGACGTGCTGGGAGGTGGGTGGAGTTCAGAATATATATATGAGTGGGATGGTTTAGGATGAGAGGTCAGTCTGACAGGAGGTCAGTGAGGAAGGAAGCCACTCGGGAGGAGTGGGGATCCCTGTAAGAAGAGATGGAGGAAGGAGTGCTGCAGCTGCCTCAGTGACCTGAGCCAGCTGGCATGGGAAAGGAAAGGAAAGGAAAGAAGGAGAAGGACGTTGACCTGAAGCCTGAGCTTCCATAGAAGGGAAAGGGCAAGTACGGAACGTAGGAGTAAAAGGGAACTGTCATGATCCCAGTGCAGGTTTTTGAGCTGCACACCTGGGGTTATTGTCTGGAGCTCGGTGCAGGTTTTGACCTGCACACCTGGAGTTAATGATTGTGGCCTCTTTCTGGTTCTGGGAGAGCTTCTTAAACCCCTGGGAAGCTTCAATCCCTGCCAGTTATACTTTTGCCTTTGGCCTAGTGTGCTGACCCCTGTGTGCCTGTTTGTTGCTATAGCTTGTTTATATGGTTCTGACCCGGTTCTGTTTCCCGTTGTGAGTTTGCCTGTTGATTTTGTACTGCGTTATTACATCTGTGTATGACTCATTGCCTGTGACCTGACTACTCTCTGCTCGCCCCTCTTGTACCTTTGCAGCTATCTTTGTGTGTGACTCATTGGTACGTCTTGACTATTCTCCCTGTCTATGCCCCCTAGTAACTTTGTCTCGCAGTTACCCTGCTAGGAGTTATCTTGCAGCTCCTAGCTCTGTGGAGTTTAGGCCACGCCCCTAGCAGTCACTTGCTTCAGGTCCTGCGGCTCTGAAGTACGCATCTACTTGGCTGCTGCCCACTCCACAGGTATCTTTGAGCACTGTTCGCTTTACTCAGGACACGCGCACTGGCTCAGTGAGCAAGTTCAGTGCAGTGTTCCTGACTTTATAACTGGCCTACAATTTTTTTTTCTCTCCTCACTTCTGCAGCATGGACCCAATGTGTGCTTTATCTGAGCAGGTGAAATGCTTGACTCAGTCACTGCAGAAGCTTAGTTTGGAACACCAAGCTCTGACCCAGTCCCAACGGCGGGTGGAGGACTCAGTTCAGGGGGTGCATTCCACAGGCTTCCAGCAGGTGGGGAATAGAGATGTCATTTTAGTCCCACCCGAATCCCCGGTTAAATTGCCAGATACATTTTCTGGTAACAAGGATGATTTCAGGGCATTTAAGGAGGGCTGTAAGCTCTTTTTCTCTTTGAGACCCTGCTTCTCTGGGGATGAGAAACAGAGGGTGGGGGTGGTGATGTCCCTGCTTAGGGGGTCCCCACAAGCCTGGGCATTTTCGCTTTCCTCTTCTGCCCCTGAGAGAATGTCTGTGGATGCGTTTTTTGAAGCCTTAGGGCTTATTTATGATGAGCCTGATAGAGTGCAGTTGGCTGAGGACAAGGTGATGAGTGTCTGTCAGGGGGAGCACTCGGCCAAATGGTTCTGTACTGAATTCAGACGTTGGGCAGCCGAGATTTCCTGGAGTGATGCCGCCCTTCGGGGGCTGTTCCACAGAGGCCTGTGTGAACGTCTGAAGGATGCTTTGGCACTTCATCCTCCGCCTGACTCCCTGGAGGATGCCATGATCCAAGCGGTTCGCATGGATCGCAGGCTGCGGGCTAGAGGCATTATGCAATGGGAAACACCATTATTCTTCAGTGGAGATGAGACCCAGACACTTCCTATGGCTATGGAAGTGAGCGCTGTCACTTGTGAGGGAAAGGAAAGAAGACGCCGCCGGGAAAAGCAGTTGTGCTTCTATTGTGGGAAATCTGGACATTGGAAGAAGGACTGCCCCTCCTGTCCATCATCCTCCAAGATGGCGGGAAACGACTAGGTCTGGGTAGTAGTCGAGGAGGCTACCCAGACATTCAGGTACAATTTTCCTCATGTGCAAAAATGGTGCTGCAGGTGGAACTGGAACTTGGTTATGGTCCTGATCAGACTACTGCTTTTATTGACTGCGGTTCTGCTGTGAACCTTATTGATACCAAGGCTATGACTCTTAATAAGATAGGGACAGTCAGGCTTCACGATCCTGTTAAACTTGTGGCAATTGACTCGTCTCCTCTTACCCATGTTGCAGGTCTGAACTTTTTTCTCTAAAAGTGGGTTCCACTCATGTGGAAAAAGTAAGTTGTCTTGTGCTAGATAACTTGCCTGCAGGACTGGTACTGGGGATGCCTTGGCTTCAACGCCATAATCCTACCATTGATTGGGTTACGGGGGGAAATCACTCAATGGGGATGCAATAATAAGTGTGGTAACCTGGGACATCTTGTTAACGCTGTTAAATCTGTGTCTGTGTCGTCTGTCGGTCTGGAAGGTATTCCGGAGTACCTGAAGGATTTCGAAGACGTTTTTTCCGAAAGTGAGGCTGAGGCGCTGCCACCACATAGACCCTACGATTGTGCCATTGATTTAGTACCCGGAGCCAAGTTACCTAAGGCTCGATTGTTCAATTTGTCTGGGCCTGAGCGCCAAGCCATGAAGGAGTACATAGCTGAGAGCCTCTGCAAAGGGCATATCAGGCCTTCTGTGTCACCTGTGGCAGCATGGTTCTTCTTTGTGAAGAAAAAAGATGGTGGTTTGCGGCCGTGCCTCGACTTTCGGGAACTGAACAAGATAACGGTTAGGAACTCTTACCCGCTTCCCCTCATCCCAGACTTATGTAACCAGTTAGCTGGGGCCCAATGGTTCTCCAAGTTAGATCTGCGGGGGGCCTACAATCTGATAAGGATTCGGGAAGGGGACGAGTGGAAAACGGCATTCCTGACAACAGAAGGACTCTTTGAGAACCTTTTAATGCCGGTTTGGTTAACTAATGCACCCGCTATTTTCCAAAATTTCATCAATGTTGTGTTTTCTGATCTGATAGGCCGTTTTGTTATTATTTATTTGGATGACATTTTGGTGTATTCTTCGGACAGTCAATCTCACTTGCAACATCTAAAGACAGTTCTCCAGAGACTCAGGGAGAACCAATTGTTCGCTAAATTGGAAAAATGTTCGTTTTTTGTACAGGAGCTGTCTTTTTTGGGGTTGATTGTGTCCTGTGAGGGGTTTCGTATGGATCCTAAGAAGGTGCTGGCGATCGCTGACTGGGTTCAGCCTCGAGATCTCAAGGGACTCCAGCGCTTCTTAGGATTTGCGAACTATTACCGAAGATTCATTAAAGGTTTCTCACAAGTGGTTAAACCACTCACGGATCTTACCCAGAAGGGCGCTGATGTAAAGAATTGGTCTGTACTCGCTAAGGAATCCTTCTGAGCGATTAAGAAATGTTTCATGTCTGCCCCGGTGTTGGTACAACCTGACCCGTCCAAACCATTCATTGTGGAGGTGGATGCTTCTGAAGTGGGGGTGGGGGCTGTGCTGTCCCAGGGTCCGGCCACCCTTACCAATCTCAAACCCTGTGCCTTCTTCTCCAAGAAGTTCTCTTCAGCTGAGAAAAACTATGATGTAGGCAATAGGGAACTTCTTGCGGTCAAGCTGGCGTTTGAGGAATGGAGGCACTTTTTGGAAGGGGCGGCTCACCCTATCACGGTTGTCACGGATCACAAAACTTTGGCATACCTTGAAACTGCTGTGAGGCTTACTCCTAGACAAGCCCGTTGGTCACTTTTTTTTCACGATTTCAGTTCTCCATTACTTTTCGACAGGGATCCAAAAATGTTAAAGCGGATGCCCTGTCCAGAAGTTTTGATCCAGTGTCTCCCCATGAGCCGCTGTCCTCCATTCTTCCCCCAGGGGTGGTAGTGGCGGGGGTCTCAACTGAGTTGGAACAAGAAAATCTAAGGGCTCAGGCCCTAGCTCCGGCAACCAGGCCAGGGGATAAACTGTTTGTTCCAGATTCATTGCGGCCTAGACTTCTGCAGGAGTTTCATGAGTCTAGGCAGAGTGCTCATCCTGGTATCACGGCCACTAGAGAGGCAGTAGCCAGGGGTTTTTGGTGGCCTTCATTAAGGTCCGATGTCAAGGAATTTGTTTCTGCTTGTGGCATGTGTGCCCGTTCCAAAAGCTCGCATAACCGACCGGCTGGGGAACTCATACCTTTACCGGTTCTTGATAGGCCATGGACTCATCTTTCCATGGATTTTATTATCGGCCTTCCACCTTCCAGGGGCAATACCGTGATCTGGGTGGTGGTGGATAGGTTTTCTAAACAGACCCATTTCATTCCCTTGGCAGCATTACCTTCAGCAGAAACATTGTCAAGGTTGTGCAGCATGTGGTCCGATTGCATGGGGTACCCCTGAATGTGGTGTCTGACAGAGGTGTGCAGTTTGTGGCCAAATTTTAGAGAGCGTTCTGTATGAAATTGGGCATCTCACTCTCCTTCTCGTCGGCATATCACCTGGAGAGTAATGGTCAGACAGAACGCACCAATCAATCCCTGGAACAAATTCTCAGGTGTCTGACCTCCGCCAGACAGGAGGATTGGTGTGATGCATTACCATTGGCTGAATTCGCTTTTAACAACCGGGTGAGTCAGTCCACCAACATGTCCCCATTCCTGATTAACTATGGGTTTAATCCGCATTTTGGGGAGTTTTCTCAGGTGGATTCCGGTTGTCCAGGGGCAGAGGGGACCGTTCAACGGTTAAAAAACCTCTGGGCTGAAGTCCAGCGTAACATCTCTCGGGCCCAGGGGAGATACAAATATTTTGCTGACAAAAAGAGAGCCTCTGTAGACATGTTTCAGGTGGGAGAGAAGGTTTGGCTTTCCACACGTAACATCAACTTAAAGGTACCATCAGCTAAGTTGGGACCAAAGTTCATTGGTCCGTACGAGATTATGGAGATAGTCAACCCAGTGGCACATATGTTGGGTCTCCCCGCCTCCTTAAAAATATCCAATGTGGTCCATAAATCTCTATTGAAACCCGCAGGATCTGTCAAAGAGAACTCTGAGTCTGTTGTTCCTCCAGTGCTGGTGGATGGTCAATTGAAGTATGAGGTCGGACATATTGTGGACTCTCGGCGGGTGCGCCGCTCTTTGCAGTACCTGGTCCACTGGAAGCGATATGGACCAGAGGAGCGCTCATGGGTCCCTGCTCGCTCGATAAATGCAGATCACCTGGTTCGGGCTTTCCATGCCAAGTACCTGGGGAATTCTGGGGGTCCAGAGGTCCCCCGTTGAGAGGGGGTACTGTCATGATCCCAGTGCAGGTTTTTGAGCTGCACACCTGGGGTTAATGTCTGGAGCTCGGTGCAGGTTTTGACCTGCACACCTGGGGTTAATGATTGTGGCCTCTTTCTGGTTCTGGGAGAGCTTCTTAAACCCCTGGGAAGCTTCATTCCCTGCCAGTTATACTTTTGCCTTTGGCCTAGTGTGCTGACCCCGTGTGCCTATTTGTTGCTATAGCTTGTTTATATGGTTCTGACCCGGTTCTGTTTCCCGTTGTGAGTTTGCCTGTTGATTTTGTACTGCGTTATTATCTCTGTGTATGACTCATTGCCTGTGACCTGACTACTCTCTGCTCGCCCCTCTTGTACCTTTGCAGCTATCTCTGTGTGTGACTCATTGGCTACATCTTGACTATTCTCCCTGTCTATGCCCCCTAGTAACTTTGTCTCGCAGTTACCCTACTAGGAGTTATCTTGCAGCTCCTAGCTCTGTGGAGTTTAGGCCACGCCCCTAGCAGTCACGTGCTTCAGGTCCTGCGGCTTTGAACTACGCATCTACTCGGCTGCTGCCCGCTCCACAGGTATCTTTGAGCACTGTTCGCTTTACTCAGGACACGCGCACTGGCTCAGTGAGCAAGTTCAGTGCGGTGTTCCTGACAGGAACACAGAGGACGTGGGTTAGAGGAAGAACCCTGCCTAGAAGTTCTAAGCGCAAGGCCGGGGCCCGGTCCCCGAGGTTGTATGAACACTAATGGTTCTGCAGCAGACACCGGTGGAGTAGTGGGCTGTAAATGCACTACTCCCATCTAAGACTTGAGGGCACAACAGCAATACGGATAGAGAGCCGGGACTTAGGAGTAGAGAGTCCCCGAAGCAGGCTACAGCTGTCTGCCGTGCAAGTAGAGTTCTTGGGAACATCTGTCAGGAGGAACTCCAGTGTAACATGGCACTGGAGATCTTCACACTTAAAAGCGCTATAGAGGAGACGTTCAGGAAAGGCACATAAGTTGGTGGAGTGTGGAAGAGAGCTTTCCATCTTGCCTGGAGGTTGGCTGAGTCCTTGACCCGGAGGACACGGCACAGAAGTGGGCACTACAGACTGTGAGTAAAGCTTTGGAACTACATGCCCTGGTGTCCTCCATTCCTTCCTGCGTCCGTCCGCCTGACACTGCTACATCCCCTGCGCCAGACACTACATCACCTAAGTGTCTCCACATCTACACTGCCCTGGGACAACAGCCCTGCCTGTGGAGGGCTATACCATCATTGCTGCACCACACCATCTGTCCCGGAGGATCTGCATGCAGCGTCGGCTTAACACCTCCCTTGCTGAACACTACAGGTGGCGTCACGAACTGTTCATTTAACTACATTTCACCATTCACATCTTTCTATTACTTGGGCGCCCAGGGCCACGGTCCGGGTCACCGCCGCTGTGACACATCCCACTGACACTGGCCCGGTACCGAGTACCCCACAGCCATGGGAGGGTGACCCAATAGCAGTTCACAGAGAGACACTGCGCACATGGTATTCAGTTTCTACACTGGATGACAGGCTGCATGGTTGCACCATGCAACCTGCCATCTAGATGTAGCAGAGCTGAACCTATCTTGGGACTAATGGATTAAACGCATCTCTGTGGAAAGGTGAGGAATTTTGTTATTTTTTAACCGTCTTTTGCAGATGACGAGGGCATAAAGGGAATGGGCGAGGTAGTAAGTATGGTTTAATAAAAAATATTAAAGGAGTCTGTGTCTTTCTTTCAATTAAAGGACTTTTTCTGGGTGTCTGTTTTCTTACAATGTGACTATGGGGTTAGTAATGGGGGCATCTTATTGATGACTCTCCATAACCTTTGGGCTTGATGTCACCTAACAATACAAAGGTGATATCAACCCCCCAATTATTACCCCACTTGCCACCACTACAGGGCAAGTGGGAAGAGTGAGGCTAAGTGCCAGAATTGGCACATCTTAGAGATGCTCCTTTTCTGGGGCTTATGAGAGCTGGTGTTTTTAGCCGGGGGGGGGGCAGCATCCATTGCCCCTTTCCTAGGCTATTAATATCAGCCCAAAGCTGTCTGCATAGCCTTTGCTGGTTATTAATTATAGGGGACCCCACATGATTTTTTTTATGGTCCCCAATTTTAATAGCCAGTAAGGGCTAAGTATACAGTTGTGAGCTGATATTAATAGCCTGGGAAGCTCCATGGGTATTCCCAGGCTATAAACATCTGCCCCAGCAGTCGGCTTTCCCTCAGCTGGTTACGAAAATTGTGTGGGAGCCCACACCATTTTTTTCTGAAAATAATCTTTTATTAAATAAATACATGTCCAGGAATTTGCACATACACTGTACTAATTGGATTTGTCACTGACATCTATATATCTACCTATTCTATTTGTATTTACTGTATGTAATCCATCTCTTCTATCCTGTCGGCTCCTGCAGTGATTTTACAGAACATGGCGGATGAATTACCAGCTTTTCTTCTATATATCTATACAATATAAATACATATATATATCCTGTATATATATATATATATATATGTGTGTGTGTCACTGACATCTATATATCTATGTATTCTATATGTATATATCTGTTCTATATATTCTATTCTAACCTGTCAGTGTGATTTTACTGTATGCGGCACATGAATTTCAAAGGATACCGGTGCGTAAAAATCGGACAGCACTCGCATGGTCCGAGTGCTATGCGATTTTCTTCTTGCACCCATAGGCTTGCATTGGTGAATCTCGGTGCCAATTGCAGCATGCTGCGATTTGACATGCATGCTGAATACGCCCGAGAAAATAAATGCTGATGTGAGCTGCCCCATAGATTAACATTGGTCCGAGTGCTATGCAATGCGATGGAGAAGAGCAGGGGCCCTAGGACTGAACCTTGTGGGACTCCGACAGATAGGGGCGTGCGAGTGGGAGATGCTGAATGTCCGGTCTGGTAGGTATGACGAGATCCAAGATAGGGCCAAGTCTGGTCTGTGATGTCAAGAGATGAGAGGGTCTGTAGTAATAGGGAATGGTCCACTGTGTCAAAGACAGGGGACAGGTCCAGGAGGAGGAGAACAGAGTAGTGTTGTCGTGGAGTCGGGAAGGAATTTTTTTCCCTAATGTGAAGCTTACTGTTTGCCACATGGGTTTTTTTTGCCTTCCTCTGGATCAACATGTTAGGGTAAGTTAGGATAGGATATGGGTTGAACTAGATGGACTTAAAGTCTTCCTTCAACCTTAATAACTATGTTACTATGTTTGGCCTTGGCGGTTAATAGGTCATTGGTGACATTAGTTAGAGCAGTTTCAGTGGAGTGGTGAGACCGGATGCCAGATTGTAAGCGGTCGAAGAGGGAGCACGAAGAGAGGTGGTCAGACAGTTCAAGATGGATGTGTTGCTCCAGTAGTTTTGAGGTATAGGGGAGAAGTAATATAGGGCGATAGCTAGATACAGAGGATAAGTCAATATAGGGCTTTTTGAGGATGGGTGTGATTGAGGCATGTTTGAAGCTTGAGGGGAAAACAACAGTTGTTAGTGATAGGTTGAAGAGATGGGTTAGAGTTTGGATGAAGACTGTGGTGATGTTTGGGATGAAGTGGGATGGGTTCAGGTAAAGTGTACAGGTGGTGAGATGTGATCTTGAGAGTTCAGTGGAGAGTCGATCTTCTGTAATGGTAGAGAAGTTGGTTTTGGAGAAGGAGGGCTGGGCAGTTAGTAGGAAGGGCTCTGAGTGTTGTCGACCAAAACTGTCTCTGATGTTAACAATCTTCTGTTTGAAGAATGAGGCAAATTCTTCAGCTGAGATAAGTGGCAAGGGCGTTATATATAGTGACTTACAGCTGATGTTCTTTCTGATGGAATCGTTCACTTTTCACATTTTTTCAATCTGGCCCAGACCGACATGACAACTTCTTCCAGCCACGACTCGGCTGCAGAGATTACAACAAAGATACCTTTCACTTCTCATATTTTCAGCACCATCCCCATCTATCCCCAACCTGCACAAACTCCTTATCCTGCTGATACCCCAATACTGAGCCACTGCTGACATATGTGTCCCTATTACTGCACCTACTGAGTGGTACTGTGTGCCTCTAGCTGGTAAAACAAACCTCTAGAATATATTAATGCCCTGTGCAAGTGCCCTAGAAAACAGTGCCCACGTTTTTCCCTCTAGAAAGGAATAATGCACGCTGTGTGCACCTTTGACAGTCACAGTAACCTGAATTTCCCTATAACAATAAGGGCCCACTTTGCATTTAATAATGTCCCGAGTTTCCCCCTATACAGCTCCCCTCTACACTGTATGGTGCTCTCTTATACACAGTATAATGCCCCATCATTGTATAGTACCACACAGTATAATGACCCCTTAGTAGCCCCCAAACTATTTAATAGCTCCAACACTGTATGATTGCCCCCTCACTGTAATCTCCACACTGTATGATGCCCCCTAGATAGCTTCCATATAGTATAATGCACCAGATAGTGCTCATTATAATATAATGCGCTCCCCATATGTCTCTATATAGTATAATGTACTCCCCATAGGCCTCCATATAATATAATACATTCCCCATAGGCAGACTCTATAGTATAATGCTCCCCCCATAGGCAGACTCTATATAGTATAATATACCCCCCATAGGCAGACTCTATATTGTATAATGCACCCTCATAGGCAGACTCTATATTGCATAATGCACGTCCTTAGGCTAGGTTCACATTAGCGTTTGAGTCCTCAGTGTATCATCCGCATGCACAAGCGCATACAAAAACGCATATTTACGCGTTTTTTATCCGCATCATCTTACGCATGATGAAAAAAAGGTGTGCATGCATGCGTTTTTGCATGCGTTTGCGTGGTTTATGCGCATGCGTTTGATCTGACACCAGACTCTCAATGGGTGTGTCTCATGGGATTTCTATATATAGACAAACTGCACAGATGAAATCCTTGTCTTTTTCAACTGTATCCAGCTTCAAGATGGATCTAGCTTCCTTGTTCATCTTGATTTGTCATTGAAATTGGCTCTTGCCTTTGCTTTTGCTTGCGAAGAAGAAAGAAGAGAAAGACGGAGAAGGTGTCGTCATCGCTATTGGCAACACTCCATCGTTGAAGTCCGAGAGCGCCATGGAGCCTACCACTCCTTGTACACTGAGAAGTTTTTCGAGTACACAAGAATGTCGGAACAGAGCTACAATGACTTGCTGCTACATGTCTGAGGATACATCACCAGGCAGGACACACAGCTATGTCAAACAATTCCTGCTGAGGAACATCTGTTGGTGACCCTGAGGTACGTAATTTTGAAAAACAAACACATGTTGTTGTTATTATTATTGTTATAAAAGTCATGCACTTAATTTTTTCCCATTTTCTGTTCTGCAGATTCCTGGCTACCGGAGATACCTTATCATCTCTACATTTTCAATTCCGGATTGGAGTGTCCTTGCTTTCTGGGATTGTTGGAGACACCTGCCATGCTTTATGTGCTGTTCTGCATGAAGACTTTCTCCCCCAACCCACAACTGAACTCTGGCTGGAAAATGCTGCAAAATTCCAGGACATTTGTAATTTTCCAAACTGTTTGGGGGCTGTGGATGGCAAACACATTCGGATTATGAAACCTGCTGGAAGTGGATCCGAGTATTTCAATTACAAATTTACTTTTCCACTGTTCTCATGGCGATTGCAGATGCTGACTGTCGATTTGTCGCCGTGGACGTTGGCTCATTTGGACGAGGAAATGACTCACAGACTTTCAAAAACTCTGACATGGGCCAACATTTGTATGGGACCTCTTCCAAACACTGAAGGACTGCCAATGCCGATTGTTGTGTTTGGACATGAGGCGTTTCAAATGTGTGCCAACCTCATAAAACCGTACCCAAGTCGGGACTTGAATCACACCAAAAGGATTTACAACTACCGACTGACAATGGCATGAAGAACTGTGGAGTGTGCCTTTGGATTGCTGGTATCTAAATGGTGCATTTTGGAAACAGCAATCAATCTAAAAACTGAGACAATTGATAAGGTTGTGAAAGCGTGTGTTGTTCTGCCCAATTACATCCTGGTGAAAGAGCGACAACAATTAGAACTTGATGAACCTGTTCATACCAAATTGCAGGATTACCAAGATCATCCTCTGAGTACTACAGTGGAGGTGGCTCAAATGAGGGATAAATTTGCTGCATACTTTGTTTCGGATATTGGACGTGTGGCATGGCAAGACTAAATGGTTTAAGCCGCTAAGTTAAATGGATCTGTAATGTTATGTACCTGTAATGTTATGTACCAGTAATGTTTGCTGACGTTAATACTAACACCTTGACTGTAACTTTAATAATAAACACCTTTACTGTAACACCCATTAATACTTCACTCAACAATACACACATGTTTAAATAAAGAGATAAAGAAACAGGTATTGTGAACCAAAATAATTTTTATTAACATAACAACAAGAGGAAATTTAACAAATAAATAGCAAAAAATAAAAAAAGGGCTTTACCTTTGGGATCTGCGGGAGGGAGTTACATTGTGGACCTGGGGGGTGATGGGCTGTGAAGGTAGGCTAGAAGTGGTTGGGGAAGTTGTTATAGGGGAAGTGGCAGTCAATTGGAGGATCGGGTCAGAAACATTGGCAGAGGACACATTGGGGAAGAGGACACATTAGGAGTATAATACAAGTTGGAAGGGATTGACACATTGGATGGGATAGAACCAAGGGAAGGTGGGGAGAGACTAGGAAATGGAGACATATTCAGAGGTGAGGGTGGAGGGAGTGGGTAATGTTTTGTCACTACTTTTCTTTTTCTGCCCTTCGTTTTGCTGGTTCCTCAATGTTTTTTTTCCTGTTCCTGGGGTGCTGAACTCGGCTGCGTGGTGGAAGTGGAAGGCTGGGGTACTGCACTCAGTTGCCTGGTGGAAGTGGAAGGCTGGGCTGCTGCACTTGGGTGCATGGTGGAAGTGGAAGGCTGGGCTGCTGCACCCGGCTGCATGGTGTAGCTGGGTACTGTTGGAACAGTCCTAATGTCCAGCAGTGGTTGTAGTGGTGGATAGGTCACTTGATGAGCAGACTGGTATCCAAGTCCTTGTGATGTTGGGAATGGTGCTAGCGGATACTGCCACTGATGCTGTGCTGGAGCTTATTGACCTGTATGGAAAGAACTTTGTGCCTGCTGCTGATATTGGGACTTTTGCAATGCCTGGCTGCAACTTCCTGGACATGCTCAGTCTGAAGTTTGCATGGGTTTCGAACGCATGCATACGCATATCGTTGCATACCAATGCGTTCCCATAGACAGTAATGCAGGGATTTTTTAAGCACTCATCCGCATGCGCAGGCCTGCGCATATTTGCCGGATTTTTGATGCCTCAAAAAATGTTGCGTTCGCCGTGCCCTGCCACACACGGTGAAACGATGCATGCATCTGCATGTAAATGCATGTCCCTGCGTACACCATGTTTAAGATATGTATGCATGCGGATTTATGCGGTTCAAACACTGTGCACAGATAAGCAAATGTGAAACCAGCCTTAAGCCCCCGTTACACACTGCGATATCGCTAGCAATATCGCTGTAAAGTCACCGATTTTGTGACGTTGCAGCAATATTGCTAGCGATATCACTGCATGTGATACTTACCTCCGACCCGCTCCCCCGCTGGTTATCGCTGATCGTGCGAGAAGCTGCTGGACCATTCCTCATCAGTCACTTCCTGCGGCGCTTCCTGCTGTGACGACGAGCGACGCGTGGAGCCGGGGGGGGGGGACGCAGGATCGCCGCGTCTGACAGGTAAGTAGCAATCCCCGTCCCCAGCGATGTCGCTGGTGAGATCTGCCTGTGTGGCAGCTCACTAGCGACCACTTAGCGATGCACCAGCGTTCCTGACCGCGTCATATCACTAGTCGGGATTGCTGGTGCATCGCTAGGTGTAACGGTACCCTTAGGCAGACTTTATATTGCAAAATGCAACCTCTTAGGCAGACTCTATATTGTATAATGCACCCCCATGGGCAGACTCTATATGATATAATACATTCCCCACAGGCATACTCTATTTATCATAATGCACCCCCAGTCAGATTCTAAATAGTACAATGCACCCCCATAGGCAAACTCTATATAGTATAATGCACCCCCATAGGCAGACTCTATATTGCATAATGCAACCCCAATAGGCATACTCTGTATACTACACTACATCCCCATAGTCAAGACTCTATACAGTATAATGTCCCCAATAGTCAAGACTCTATATAGTATAATTGTTCTGTCCTCACTAAATGAAGCAGAATTCATGTAGCTATACAGGCAGCTAAACCGCTATACCGGGGTCCAATAAGTAGACTGTAGGTTGAGTCTGTGCCTTTATTGAACATGATGGTATATTGATGTGCGGTGAAACTACAAGCAAAACATATAAACACTCAGTCAATACAGGGTACATCAGGAATTCACATATACATAATACATTATAAATCAACATCTGCACTAATAGCTAACCAGGGGAATAACTAATTAACCAGGCTAACATGAGACAGGAATTAGATACAGGAAGCATAAATACATTCCAGCGATGCTATCACAAGGGGAGAAGAGAAATGAGATGCTTCCTGAATGCAGGCAGAAGGAAAATGGAGAACTGGAGGGAAATGGAGGCTGAACTAACCATAATGCTTTGCAAAACCTACCAGAATGCACTGCAACAGAGGGAAAAAAATACAAGCATCAAAGTGAAAGTAAAATAACACAATAACAATGCGGTTATGACTCTGGTCACTAGAGGGAGCCAAAAACACTGAAAACATTAGCAAGCAGATAATCGAGGATTATAAATCAGATGTTGGAGACAGAACAATAATACACTCCCATAGTCAGACTCTGTATAGTATAATGCACCCCCATAGTCAGACTCTATATTGTATAATGCATACCCATAGGCAGACTTTATATTGTATAATGCACCCTCAAAGGCAGACTCTATATTGTATAATGCATCCCCATAGGCAGACTTTAAATAGTATAATGCACCCCCATAGGGAGACTCTATATGGTATAATGCACCCATATAGGGAGACTCTATATGGTATAATGCATCCCCCATAGGCAGACTCTACATAATATAATGCACTCCCCATAGGCAGACTCTATATTGTATAATTCACCCCCATAGGCATACTCTATATAGTATAATGCTCCCCTTAAAAAAACTATACTCACTTATCCTCCTCGTTTCCCCAATGCACCGAGTGCCTGCACATCTCCATACAGCGGGTGCCAGGTAATGACGTTATTGTGCCCACCGTCAGTGACTTTCAGACACTGACACAGGGATGATGGGAGAGTGAGCGTGACGCTCTCAATCTAATCAATGCGGTCAACTGTATCGGCATCCAGCCGATACAGTTGAACTTGAGATGACAGGTGGGGTGCCTGGTGCTGGCACCAGGCCACCCCTCTAGCTCAGGGGCCCCATAGTGTCAGTGAAGGGAGATCGAATTATCCTGCTTTGCCGCTGAGTGTAACTATATGGGCGTGCTGTGCATGCCGATAGTTACAGTAGCGCAACTCTGGGTGGGCCCCCTCAGAGCACAGGGCCCAAGGCGACCGCCCCCTCTGCCCCCGCTAGCTATGCTACTGGACCTAGCACTTAATTTAGGAAACTAACCATTTGAAGTCCGAGGTGACCTCTGGTCAATTTTGTTTGTATGCAAGCTATGCTGAGGCAACAATATGATAATTTTGAGCTACTACTGACAGAAAATCTAATAAAATGAAAAGCATTGAGTACCTGTTTGCAATGGCATTCGTCAAGCGGTGGGGTAAATTAGGCAATGTTCTGTTCTTGAAACTGGCGTGAAAAAGTTGCAATATTTTTGAGGAAAATGGAAATTGGGCAAGAATATTGAAACCTTTGGAATTCACACACTAATCTCTGCCAGCTACGCCAACATGGGTATAGAATGGGCAAGACACGAAAGGGATGCCATGCCAGTTAACAGATGCATCTAATTCATGACCACTAAATGAATTTTGTGCATTGTACTCCAGCGAGCCCCTTCATTAAGACTGGCCAGTCTTAATGATTAGGACCCTTGGAGTCAAATTATGACAGTGAGATGACTGGGTTAGAGCAACTCCAAAATTGTAGTTGGGTGTTCTCTATAGGCATTAGTTTTTACCTACCTAAAGTGGTTTATTTATTGAACTCACTTATAAAGTGCTATTGATTCAACAGCGCTTTACAGACATTATTGGCACTGTAATCATTGGGCTCACAATCTAGATTCTCTATCTGTATGTCTTTGGAGTGTGGGAGACAACCAGAGGAAACCGATGCAAAAACAGAGAGAACATACAGAACATACAAACCCCTTTCAGATGTTGTTCTTGGTGGTATTTGAATCCAGGACTCCAACAATGCAAAGCTACTGCCAAAGTGGTTGTCCAAAGTTGAAAAACAAGTAAACCAGTGACAGTATCATGCGCGCCCAAGGCTTATTTGTGTCAGATTTATTTCCACATAAGAGCTACTGGAACACAAATTGCTGAAAAGATAATGATTTAAAGGTGGCAGAACTCCAAGTACCGTACTTTATAGCTGGCTATGTAGCTGTGTAGCTGCAGACTGGTTATATTGACCTCTGTCCACTGTCTATAGCACTATAAATTAAATAAAGCATCAGAATTGGACCACAGGCCAATAAAAATTGTGGCCTGATTTAATGAATCCCGTTTTCTTATACAGTATACGGGTGGATGGGTATGTACTGTATATGGGGCGCCCTCACATCCAGGGCTGTGGGGTACTCGGTACCGGGCCCGGTGGATCTCAATGGAAGTTGTCACGGTAGCTGTGACCCGGCCCATGGCCCTGGGCGCCCATTGTAAGTGTCCAGTGTGAATGAATAAGTCGTGACGCCACCTGTGGTGTTCGGCAATGTAGATGTTAGGCCGACGCTGCAGACAGATCCTCTGGGACAGATGGTGTGGTGCAGCAGTGATGGTATAGCCCACCACAGGTAGGGCTGTAGTCCCAGGGCAGAGTAGATATGGTGACACTTAGATGATGTAGTGTCAGGCGCAGGGGAGGTAGCAGTGCCGGGCAGGTTGACGCAGGAATAAGTGGAGGACACCAGGGCATGTAGTTCCAAAGCTTTACTCACAGTCTGTCGTACAAACAGGTGCCTGCTTCTGCTTCTGTGCCGTGTCCTCCGGGTCTGGGACTCAGTCAACCCCCAGGCCAGATGGAATACTCCTTTCCAACACTCCGCCAACTTGTGCCTTTCTGAACGTCTCCTCTTATAGTGCCTTTAGATGAAGTACTCCTAGTACTGAGTTGCACTGGAGTTCCTCCTGTCTGATGTTCCTATGAAATCTACTTGTATGGCAGACAGCTGTAGCCTGCTTCGGGGACTCCTTGCTACTAAGTCGCGGCTCACTATCCAGTTGCTGTTGTGCCCCCAAGTCTTGTGTGGGAATAAAGTGGTCACTACTTCTATTCCTCCAGTGTCTGCTGCAGGACCATTAGTATCCGTACAACCTCGGGGACCAGGCCCCGGCCTTGCACTTAGAACTTCTAGGAAGGGTTCTCTTCTCACCCACGTCCTCTGTTCTCTTTTACTCCTCAAATTAATAATTATCTTTATTTATATAGCGCCAACATATTCCTCAGCGCTTTACAATTTAACAGTTTCAAACATAACAGTCAAAAGTAACAACTTAAGCAATAATACAATGATTACAGCAAAATAAGACGACCCTGCTCGTGAGAGCTTACAATCTACAATGAGGTGGGGAAGATACAAAGTACAGGTGTGTATCTACAATGATGTATTTACAATGATGGTCCAGCCATCTTGAGGGAGTGAGGGATAGATGGAGGCAGTAAATGGGCTACAAACGCACACTTACACATAGAATAACTTATAAGGGAATGTGATAGGCTGCTCTGAACAAATGTGTTTTGAGGGAGCGCCTAAAACTATGCAAGATGTGGCTGGTCCTAATTTCTTGGGGTAGAGCATTCCAGAGGATTGGCGCTGCGCGGGAGAAGTCTTGGAGTCGGGAGTGGGAGGTGCGGATTAGTGCAGAGGTTAGTCAAAAGTCGGTTGCAGAGCACAGCGGTCGGTTAGGCTTATATACATAAATGAGGGAGGAGATGTAATGGGGTGCCACACCGTGTTTTATCATTTTGGAAATATTTGGTCCCTTATTCTTCTAAATAAGAGGGGTGGGGGACCCCCGGAGATGACATACACCTTTCAGGTAGTTGGAGCATAGTTGGTTGTCTTACAATAAATCTTCTGCATGTGATGTTATACACTTGTCCAGGACTAATGTATTATTTTTTTTTATTATGGGACTAAAAGTAATAGGCAACTGGGTGCCAGCTACCTGCCTGTTCTAGCATGTGCCAGTTCAAAGCGGTCACCACCGGTTCTGGTCAGCGATTCACTTGCTCCACGTCAACAGAGCTGCCCTTCTTCCAGGCTCCTGTCAATGGAGCGTGATGGCTGACATCATGCTGGTTGACAACCAGCTCCCCACAATTAGTCAGCGGGGAGCTAGCCGTCAATCAGCATGTCATCAGCCATGACCCATCACCAGAGCAGAGCGGATAAGAAGCTGCTGCGCTGTAGAAGTGATGTCACCGGAAGCCGCTGAATCGCTGGCAGGAGCAGTTTGTGATCACTCTGTACCGGCAGAGCTTGGCACCAGGCATAACAGGCAGGTTATGCCCGCTCATTGAGGCAACTGCTATTTTTCACACTGTATAAAACATGAGCATATTTTGTGTTGGTGAGTGGGCTTGTGTTCTGAAGGAAGGGCAAGTGGGCAGGAAGGCGTAAGACACTGTCAACTTCAACATGACCAGTCCATTGACACGATCAAGATGCCAACTGGACATCAGCTGTATAGGTCAGGTGCACATTAGACAAGCATCTGGAATCAATGAATTCAGTCAAATTTGTATGCCCCATTTACAAGTAGTGAGATGCCAAAATGTTTTTGCAGATGGACAGGTAGCAGTTGAGATAGTACATCACAAGAGCCACCACCAAACTTTGCTCACGTGTCAGTGACTGCACCATGTCCAACTGCAATGCTGTGCAATTGTCAGTGCAATGGTGGCTGTAGGCGCAGGACTACGCTGCACTGGGCGCATTCAAGTATGACATGGTACTGGCACATGCGTCATATTTGATGAAGGCTATGAGGGATACTAGCCTAGAAGAAAGGAGTTAATCAAGACTGCAACATTTAGGTTATGTTCCCATATTCAAGATTTTTCTTTTTTTTGCCACTTCAAAAACAAAACAAAACAAAAAAAAAACATGATTTAAATCTGCAAGGAAAAAATAAAAAGTACCTTGTGTATGAGATTCACTTTGCTGGGACTGTAAAATGCTGCATTTTTTTATGCAGCAAAAATGTGGTGTGCAAACAAGCGCTTAATGATAAGGACACTTCCCGAATGACTCAAACAGTATTATATACATGGAAGCAGCATATTGAGATGAGAGATCAGAGGTTTTCATTGGAACATTCCGTACTAATCCTTTCATTCTATGGAGAGTCAAGCTTTCAGTCTATGTTGCTCTCTCTTTCTCTCTATCCCGTGCCAGCAGACCCAGATCACTGGGATCTGCTGCAGCACTTCCATCCATCTATCCCTCTCTCTAGGGATCTTCTTCTCTCTCCAACCAACTACTGACTAACCCACTCAAACTCTTCCCGCTCCTTGAAATGTAATCTAACTCCACCCACCTCCCAGCATGTTTCGTGTTCCAAGCAGGGAGCCACCAATGGGTGCTTTGCTATACTCCAAGCAGGGAGCCGCCGAAGGTGCTTTGCTACACTACTTTGTGGTGTGGGGTGCAGGTGTTGGAGCGTGGTCAGGAGTCTCCACCTTACCTGGATGGCGGGGCACCACACCTCAGGAGGAGGTGCAGTACCTCTGTGGCGACTGAGCCTCAGGGGCGCCACATACCCCCCCGTTAAACACAGCACGTCCGCGGGCTGCAATGCAAGCAAAGTTGACAAACACAGGAACATACAAAATTTTTGCAATGCGTAGTAAACAGTTCTTATCTAATCTTCTCAATGTGAGAGGCACTCATTCTTGAACGTTGCAAACAATTCTTAATTAACTATCTAAAGTCTTAATTCAAAAGTGCAAGTTTCATCATCAACATATTTCTTCATCATCTTTCCTTTTTCACATTTTCTACTTTTCTATCATTAGCTTAAAGTGATAACCGCTGATACCTGGTTCATCACCTACATTTTCCAAATCTTCATTCTTTATTCAAATCTATCATCTCTTTATTAAAACATTCCTAAATCTTATATAAAAGCTATCATAAGACACATTATCAAATACTTCACATTAAAACTTTCAATAATTCTCGTAAGTGCTGGACACCGCTCCCAGCCGGGATCTCTTGCAGTGTCCTTTGATTGGAGTCATGCTCCAGATGAGGTAGACCTTATCTTCCCAAAGTGTCTATGTAAAACCAAGAGAGGGCACCTAAAGAGGTGCAACTATTTACAAACACAGTTCTGGATCATTCAGCGTCCATGATCTCCACAGTTCCAAATGAAGAAACGCTGCCAATCAAATTGAGCAACAAAAGTGAGAACAGAAAAACATGATGAACAAAATTAGAAAAAGGCACAACGGTGCAAATACCCTCCTGGGCAGCAAAGTTAGTTATTTTGCAGGTTCTGGCTAGTTGTTTCCTCCTGGGGTACTGGAAGCTGTTGACTTGGGCTGCTGCTTCCAGGGAAGAACTTCTTGACATTCTCTTCCTGCTGCTGGATACACATGAGATGAAGTGGTGGTGGCACCTGGGGGTGCATATATCTTCTTTCCTGTATAGGTTGCCAGTAGCTCTTCAGGTATCCCCCATATATTCATGGCATACCACCCTCTCAACCCCTCATGCCCGGTGAAAGTCACGTACTCCCCTGGCTGCAGGTCTCTAGCAGGGTGCCCCTTCCTCAGTTGCGACTCCACATCCCGACGATTAAAGAAAAGGTCACTAATTCTTTTGGGGTCTGCAATGAACCCGAAACCTCTCTCGTGTTTAACATTTAAAACTTGCCCCATCCAGCTGCATCCTGGGGACCATAGTGACCAGCCCGGACCTTCTCCTTCCGGTCCAGATCAGGACCCAACACAGCCAGTCTCCGCTGTTCCCTCTCCCTCTGCTCCGCTGCCAGTTGGTGGAGGGTCTCCTGACAATAGGACTCCGTCTCCTCTTCCTCCTCCTGGGACCTGCTTTTACCCATGGTGGGCAAGGGTGCCGCCGCCGGGGGTTCGGATGTCTCCCCCCAGGGTTCAGCGTCCCGGTCCCAGACAAGGTCCAGCATGACCTGTCCTGACGCTGCCATGAGCGTACACCCCAGGGCTTTCCCAGGTGCAGGTGCAGCAGACATACCTGGGGCCTCCTGGCGGTGTCCCGGTGCAGGCTTGAGACGGTGGGCAGCTGTAGGGGTATCCATCGGGGTGGCTGGTCCAGGTGCCGGCGGTGGTGGAGCAGATGGCAGCTCCGGGTCCGCAGGGGCCTCCAGTGGGACCTGCGCAGCCGCGTCAGGTCCGGGCGGGAGCACGGCCTCAGCTCCTGGGGTCTCCGGTGACTCTTCCGGACAGGCCACAACCAGCCGTGTGGACAGCATGGAGGTGTATACTTGCGCTGCCTGAGGACAGTCCGGTTCATCGGTGACAGGTACCGGGGTGACAGCTGTAAGAGCAGGTACCGACTGGAAAGGTACCGGGTCCAGAGGTGCCGGTGGTGTAGGCCCCTCCTGGGCGTGCTGCCTGCTCAACCTCCATAAGGCCTCCTGCCTCAGTCGCAGATGGCACGTCAGCTGGGTTATTTCGTCCTCCAGCTGTTGGTGGTTCATCCCGGAGACGGGGTCGGAGCCTTCAGCCATGGCGCCGGGGAGATCCAACTCAACCTCTGCGCGCTCTACAGGCCTCCTCCCTTCTCCTTCCAAGATGGCATTCTGGCGTTCTTCTTCCTGTCTGAGCTCTTTTCCCGCCACTGGCCTTCGCCCCTCCTTTTGAGGGCGGCGTCTTTTTCCTACTCCTCCATACCAAGCCAGTACACGAACCCCTCGGGGGGTGGGCCATGTTGCAGTTGCATAGAAGTTCAGACAGGGGAGGCCCAGAACAGTTTGCGGTCTTTTCTTAGGACCACCCATGTTGTCACGCCCTTCTTCACCGCGCCAGCGGCCATTTTTAGCGTTCATTTTACAGTCTATCAAATAGGGTCTTCGGCACATTTCCACAAAATTTTAAGTTCAATCAATTGTAGGCACACAGAACCCGATGGCATCGGGTCTCGTCATCCTGTTCGTGATGCCAAGTTGGGGCGCCCTCACACCCAGGGCTGTGGGGTACTCGGTACCGGGCCCGGTGGATCTCAATGGAAGTTGTCACGGTAGCTGTGACCCGGCCCGTGGCCCTGGGCGCCCATTGTAAATGTCCAGTGTGAATGAATAAGTCGTGACGCCAACTGTGGTGTTCTGCAATGTAGATGATAGGCCGACGCTGCAGACAGATCCTCTGGGACAGTTGGTGTGGTGCAGCAGTGATGGTATAGCCCTCCACAGGTAGGGCTGTAGTCCCAGGGCAGAGTAGATATGGTGACACTTAGATGGTGTAGTGTCAGGCGCAGGGGAGGTAGCAGTGCCGGGCAGGTTGACGCAGGAATAAGTGGAGGACACCAGGGCATGTAGTTCCAAAGCTTTACTCACAGTCTGTCGTACAAACAGGTGCCTGCTTCTGTGCCGTGTCCTCCGGGTCTGGGACTCAGTCAACCCCCAGGCCAGAAGGAATACTCCTTTCTAACACTCCGCCAACTTGTGCCTTTCTGAATGTCTCCTCTTATAGCGCCTTTAGATGAAGTACTCCTAGTACTGAGTTACACTGGAGTTCCTACTAAGTCCCGGCTCACTATCCAGTTGCTGTTGTGCCCCCAAGTCTTGTGTGGGAATAAAGTGGTCACTACTTCTATTCCTCCGGTGTCTGCTGCAGGACCATTAGTATCCGTACAACTTCGGGGACCGGGCCCTGGCCTTGAACTTCTAGGAAGGGTTCTCTTCTCACCCATGTCCTCTGTTCTCTTTTACTCCTCACGTTCCATACTAATCCTTTCTTTCTATGGAGAGTCAAGCTTTCAGTCTATGCTGCTCTCTCTTTCTCTCTTTCCCGTGCCAGCAGACCCAGATCACTGGGATCTGCTGCAGCACTTCCATCCATCTATCCCTCTCTCTAGGGATCTTCTTCTCTCTCCAACCAACTACTGACTAACCCACTGAAACTCTTCCCGCTCCTTGAAATGTAATCTAACTCCACCCTCCTCCCAGCACGTTTCGTGTTCAAAGCAGGGAGCCACCAAGGGGTGCTTTGCTATACTCCATGCAGGGAGCTGCCGAAGGTGCTTTGCTACACTACTTTGTGGTGTGGGGTGCAGGTGTTAGAGCGTGGTCAGGAGTCTCCACCTTACCTGGATGGTGGGGCACCACACCTCAGGAGGAGGTGCAGTACCTCTGTGGCGACTGAGCCTCAGGGGCGCCACATATGCATTGCTCACTACAAAAAGAGGTGATATCAGTATGCACTATAGGAAGAAGGTGAGTCACCGGATCATGGCAATTATACGGATGTTATTTTGACTTGCAACAATATTAATTCTTTCAAACTAGTAACTCATAGAATACAAATAATTTCTTACAGAGATAAAAAATATCAAACAAAAGTTTGGAGGCAAAAGCCGAGTACTGACTCAAGCGGAGCTCTATGCCTTTTGAGCTGAGTACTACTGAACAGTGGTTTGAAAAAAAGGTGGTAGTGAAAGGACAGGGCCCCTTATTGATGTACAGGGAATTTAAGGGCCTACGAAATCAACAAATGTATATGAAGTTTAGTTGCGTAAGAAAAAACATTGTATGTTGAAAATATTGTAAACTAAAGCTACCATAACTTGATAGAACACTGTACATAGACTCCTAATTAAAAAGGAAGACTAAATAAAGAACCACAAACAAGTATCAAATTACTAAAGGGACCTTTACACATAGCGAAATCGCTAGCGATATCGCTAAAGCGTCACCGATTTTGTGACGCAGCAGCGATATCACTAGCGATATCGCTACATGTGATACTCACCTCCGACCGGCTCCCCCGCTGTCTATCGCTGATCGCGCGAGATCGACCTGGTCCATTTCTCGTCGTCGGCTTCCTGCTGGCGCCGACGAGCGAGCCATGGATGCAGCCGGAAGACGGTCACCCTCACCGCGTCTGACAGGTGAGTATGACCGCTGATCGCTGCTGCATTGCTAGTGAGATCTGCCTGTTTGGCAGCTCACTAGCGACCATTTAGCAATGCACTAGCGATCCTGACCGGGTCATATCGTGGTCGGGATCGCTGGTGCATCGTTAAATGTAACGGGGACTTAAGATGTAAAACTGATGTTACTGGCCAAATGTCTTGAAGGTAATGAGAAAATGACCTATTGCTTAAGCCACTCCCGCTAGGACGATTTTCCAGTTTTGCATTTTTGCTTTTCCTCCCCTTCTTCCAGGAGCCATACATTTTACATCGACAAGAACATGAGGACTTATTTTTTGTGTGATGAGTTATAATTTTGAATGACACCATCCATTTTACCATGTGATGGATTGAGAAGGTGATGTGAAATCTCGAAAAATAAAATAAATGACACAATTATTTTTGGGGGTTTGGTTTTTATGCAGTTCATTGTGTGGTAAAAAATCACAAGCCAATATGATTCTCCAGGTCAGCACAAACATAAATTTTTTAAAGTAGTGAAAAAAAAATTGGAAATTTGTAAAGCAAAACAAAATAAAATGTTTGCGCTGCTATTCTCCAAGACCCGTAACATTTTCATTTTCCGATCCATGGAACTGTGTGAGGGCTTGTTTTTTTGCATGACATTTCCACCTTAGGCATTCATGGCATATCCTGTGTTAAAAGCAAGACGTACTGTATATGACTAACAATCCACCTATTTATATAAACAGATTTACAACTCAGGCACATATAACCTAGTGCAGGGCAGGCTCCAGGTTTTTGTGGGCCCCGGATGAAAGTGTCTCAGTGGGTAACACATACCACGATTCATGATGTGCAGATACAGCAGAGAAATATAGATATAGTACAATGCTTAAGATTTAACTTCTTACTAGAGATGAGCGACTTTGCCTTTTTTAGGGTCGAGTCGTGTTTCATGAAACCCGACTTTCTCAAAAGTCGAGTCGAACAAAATTGGCCGACTATCGGAAAAAGTCAGAGGTCCGACTGAAACACGAAACCCAATGCAAGTCAATGGGGAAGCAAAGTCGTCAGGGAGTGGAGGACAGTAAACACACCTACAGTGCCCATTTCAATGCCAACAACATAAATTCTTGTTACTTAAGCTTGTCAACCTTAATTTACTTTATAACAATAGTTATGGCATTGGAAAATGGGGGTTATTTGGCTAAAGTTGTGGGGGGGGTAGGGCTGGCTCCAGGTTTTCGTGTGCCCCAGGCGAAAGAGTGTCAGTGGGCCCCTTTAACAAATACCACAATTCAAGATGCTCCGATACGGCAGAGAAATATTGGTATGGTGCAATGACAAATACTTCACTTCTAACATTACATGACTGATATCTATTTTAAATTCTACAATAGCTCAAAAACCAGACAGTATATTCCCCCATACAGTATTATGGCCACCACATAGTGCGCCATACAGAATAATGAGCCCCATATATTGCTCCATACAGAATAATTGGTCCCATATAATGTTCCATACAGTATATGATGAGCTCCACATAATGCTACAGTATATGATGGTCCCCATATATTGTGTCATATAGTATAGGATGGTCCCAATAGAGTAGAATGAGCCCCACATATGGCTCCATACAGTATAATGAGTCGCATATAAAGCTCCATACAGTATATGATGGGCCCCATATATTGCTCCATACAGAATGGGCTCGATATAATGCTCCATTCAGAATAGGCCCTATATGTGCTCCATATAATGCTCCATACCCTATATGATGCCCCATAAATAATGAACCCCATATGATGCTCCAGTATATGATGGGCCCCATGGATGATGCTCCATTGTATGATGGGCCTATATTATGCTCCATATATAATGGGCCCCATATGATGTTCCAGTATATGATGGGCCCCATGGATGATGCTCCATTGTATGATGGGCCTATATAATACTCCATATATAATGGGCCCCATATGATGCTCTAGTATATGATGGGCCCCATATGATGCTCTAGTATATTATTGGCCCCATGGATGATGCTCCAGTGTATGATGGGCCTATTCACTGTGTGCAGAATTATAAGGCAAATGATTATTTTGATCACATCATCCTTTTCATATATGTAGTCCTACTCCAAGCTGTATAGGCTTGAAAACCAACTGCCAATTACGTAAATCAGGTGAATGAGAAGGGATGTTGTCTAATGACATCAACACCCTATATAAGGTGTGCTTAATTATTATGTAACTTCCTTTCCTTTGGCAAAATGAGTCAGAAGAGAGATTTGACGGACTCTAAAAAGTCAAAAATTGTGAGATGCCTTTTGAAGCGTGATCACTGAACAATCAAGCATTTCATGGCAAATATCCAACAGGGTCGCAAGAAGCGTGTTGATAAAAAAAGGCTCAAAATAACTGTCCATGAATTGAGGAAAATGAAGCGTGAAGCTGCCAAGATGCCATTTGCCACCTGTTTTGCTATATTTCAGAGCTGCATCGTTACTGGAGTATCAAAAAGCACAAGGTGTGCCATACTCAGGGACATGGCCAAGGTAAGGAAGGCTGGAAAACGTCCACCTTTGAACAAGAAACATAAGATAAAACATCAAGACTGGGCCAAGAAATATGTTAAGACAGTTTTTTGTAAGGTTTTATGGACTGATGAAATGAGAGTGACTCTTGATGGGCCAGATGGATGGGTACTGGTATGGGCTGGTATCATCAAAGATGAACTTGTGGGACCTTTTCGGGTTGAGGATGGAGTGAAGCTCAACTCCCAGACCTACTGTCAGTTTCTGGAAGACACCTTTTTCAACCAGTGGTACAGGAAGAAGTCGGTATCGTTCAAGAAAAACATGATTTTCATGCAGGCCAATGCTTCATCACATGCATCCAAATACTCCACAGCGTGGCTGCCCAGTAAAGGTCTAAAAGAAAAAATAATGACATGGCCCCCTTGTTCACCTGATCTGAACCCCTTAGAGAACCTGTGGTCCCTCATAAAATGTGAGATCTACAGGGAGTCAAAACATTACACCTCTGGGAACAGTGTCTGGGAGGCTGTGGTGGCTGCGGCACGCAATGTTGATCGTAAACAGATCAAGCAACTGACAGAATCTATGGATGGAAGGCTTTTGAGTATCATCGTAAAGAAAGGTGGCTATGTTGGTCCATTTTTTTTTGTTTTGAATGTCAGAAATGTTTATTTCTACATTTTGTGTTGTTATATTGGTTTACCTGGTGAAAATAAACAAGTGAGATGGGTATATATTTGGTTTTTATTAAGTTGCCTAATAATTCTGCACAGTAATAGTTACCTGCGCAAACAGATATCCTCCTAAGATAGCCAAATCTAAAAAAACACCACTCCAACTTCCAAAAATATTAAGCTTTGATATTTATGAGTCTTTTCAGTTGATTGAGAACATAGTTGTTGTTCAATAATAAAAAGAATCCTCTCAAATACAACTTGGCTAGTAATAATTATGCAAACAAGTATCAACCTAGGGCCTTGTCAGATCACTCCCCTGTTATGGCGACATTTAATTGGGAAAATGGCGGGAGAGGTGAACGGGCACCATGGTCGTTTAATGGATTCTGGTTACCTATTATTCAAGCAGATGCTAGGATCCCTGACTTGCTAAAATAATTTTTTGCTATTAATGAGGGTACAGCCCCAAGGGAAATAATATGGGATGCGTCTAAAGCTTATCTGAGAGGACTGTTGGTCTCGGAAGTGAATAGAGTTAGAACTAAGTCTAGAGAATATGAGGAACTTTTACAGAAGGAAGCTATCTCTGCAGAATTGCAATATTTGAAAACTCATTTTAACATCATTAAAAGATGCGGAAAAACGATCAGCCCAACATAAGCTTTCAAAAGCTGCAGATAAACGATACTTCCGGCGGCAGGTCTGTTTCAGGGAGGGGGAGGGAACTGGACATCTACTAGCTACCCTGATCAAGACTCAATCTGGCCCTGCAATGGTAGCGGAGATAAAAAACAAAAATGGGGAACTAGAAAGATCTTCTGGGGCAATTCTAGAAACTTTTAGCGAGTTTTTTGAGACATTATATAATTCGCAGGGTGGGTTCTCTGATGAGTTGCTCAGTAGCTTTTTGGGGACTGCTGGTCTGCCTACTCTGTTGGAATCAGAAGCTGTTGAGCTGGAGGCACCAATTAGTCTGGAGGAATTAGAGGAGGCTCTAGATTCTGTGGCAGGAAATAAGACACCGGGGTCTGATGGGCTGCCTGTGGAGGTATATAAACAGTACTCAAATATAATGCTTCCACAGCTGTTGAAGGTGTTTGAGGCGGCTAGGGAAGATGGGCACTTGTCCCGGTCTTTGAATGAAGTAATCATAGTGGTGATCCCCAAGGCTGATAAGGATCCTTGTCTTCCAGAGTCATACAGGACTATCTCCCTTTTAAACGTTGATGACAAGATTTTTGCAAAGGTTCTGGCGATGCAGCTGTCTAGAGTAATATCTAGTATTATTCATCCAGATCAAACTGGTTTTATGCCAGAGAAATCAACTGCAATTAATATTCAGCGGTTGTATCTAAATTTACAGATCCCATCAAAGGGAAAAGAACCTAGGGCTGTTGCATCTTTGGATGCTGCTAAAGCATTTGACAGCGTCAAATGGCCATATCTGTGGGCTATATTAGCCAAGCTGGGTTTCCGTAAAAATTTTATTGTCTGGATACAGCTGCTGTATTCGCGTCCAGAGGCCAAAATTAGAATTAATGGGGAGATCTCAAATACAATTAACTTACACAAAGGGACCAGACAGGGGGTTCCCCTGTCTCCCCTACCGTTTGCTCTTGCAAATGAGCCCTTGGCAGTAGTAATTCGGGCGACTCCTGAAATTAAGTGGTTTGGGTATGAGTCTTTGCAAGAAAAAATAGCGTTGTATGCTGATGACATGCTCTTGTTTTTGGGAGAGTGGTTGTCTTCTCTGAGGGTGGCAATGGAAGTCTTTGGATCCTTCGCAGTGATCTCTGGTTTATGTATTAACTGGGAGAAATCTTCAATTATGCCGGTGGGAGATGCTCCTGAGAACTCCTTGGAATTGGCCGGACGATTAAATGTAGTCAAAGAGTTTAAATACTTAGGAATTCATATTGGGTATAATATACTGTACAAGATTTTGAGCATTTAAATATTACCCCGCTACTTGCTAAATTTCATCCAAAAATAAAGGACTGGTGCAAGTTACCACTGAGTATGGTGGGAAGGGCAAACCTGGTAAAAATGGTTCTCATGCCACAAGCTTTGTATGCCCTCCACAATGCGCCCATTTGGATTCCTGGTCGAATCTTTTATCAGATAAACAGAATATTTAGAGAGCTTATCTGGAAGAGGAATGTTCCTAGAATTCGGTTGGAGGTTTTGCGTACTTCTAATGAACTGGGGGGATTAGCGGTTCCTGACCTGTTTCTGTATTATCTTGCAGCACAGTTGCAGCATTTCAGAGGATGGGGGAGGAGGATTCCTTCATGCGAAGTTCCTCGGGATGTATGCTTACATGCGTAGTGGGAAAGGACTTAGTGGTGCAGGCGCTAGACTCAGGGCGGTTCCGTCAGGGTCAAGCTATCAATAGTCCGATAATGAAGTGCATGGATAAGGTATGGAACACAGCCAAAGAAATATTGGGTATACAGGGAGTCACGGTGCATTACCTGATCTGGAGACACTTGACATGTACAGAACTAAATACAGAAATTAGAGGGTTTTGAGCTATGGGAGAGGAGAGGGCTTAAACTAGTATCACAACTTT
This sequence comes from Dendrobates tinctorius, assembly GCF_039654945.1. Classification (NCBI taxonomy): domain Eukaryota; kingdom Metazoa; phylum Chordata; class Amphibia; order Anura; family Dendrobatidae; genus Dendrobates; species Dendrobates tinctorius. The sequence goes on along the minus strand of NW_027361858.1, from coordinate 21,660,525 downwards.
ATTCGGAAGGGGAGTTTCGATCTTTTGAGGATCTCAAACAGACATTTTCCATCCCTAATAAAAGATTTTTTCAATATCTCCAGCTGAGACATGCTTGTGAAGCACAACAGCGACTTGCTCCACTAGGTAATCCAGCTAAAACTCCGCTGTTGGATAGAGTAGTGATGGGAGGAGGATCAAGAGGTATTATATCCATGATATATGCAACCATGTTGGAAAAGAGAGTGGCAAGTTTGGAGATACTGAAGAATAAGTGGCAAGTTGATGTAGGTGATTTAACAGATGATGAATGGGAGGATGCATTGCAAGAAGTCACGAAAGTCTCGGTTAGCGAGGTGCAGAGAGTGTCGCATCTTTATTTGCTTCATCGAGTTTATCGAACCCCTGTATGGCTGTTGAAAATGGGCTAAGCTAGAGAGGCAGATTGTTGGAAATGTGGAACGCCCAATGCCGATCTGATACACACGACCTGGAACTGTCCTCGGTTACGTAGGTTTTGGGGAGGTGTGAATGATTTACTTAATACTGTATCAATGTCAAGTGGTACTAGACCTCAAAATGGCTCTTCTGGGGAGGGAGGAGACTTTGCCGCTTTCGGATTAGCACCAGCTGGCAGTCTCACGAATATTATATCAAGCTCGTAAAAGGGTGGCGGGTCACTGGAAGGGATCTTCTGTACCCACAATCACGGAAGTTACCAATGCAGTTAATAATAATATAGATATGGAAAAATATGTGTATCAAAAAAGAGGAACAACTAAGAAATGGGAAGATATGTGGGCACCTTGGTTGGACACACCCGGGTTGGCGTCTCCTAGATTAACATGGATGAGAGCATTGAGGAGGATATAACCCAAAAATTGTAGCTGTGAGAGACGAAATGCATCGGGAGAGATGAGAGGTGTTTTTTCGGGTGAGGGGTGAGTTAGGAGGGATTTTTGTGGGGTTCTATTGTGTTTATGTAATACACTATTTGGGAAATATCCTGTATATCACTACCTGGTTTTTCAGTTTTTGAAAGTGTTTAATAAAAAATAACCTGATATCAAAACAAATAATTATGCAAACAGTGTATAATGCTCCATATATAATGGGCCCCATTTATAATGCACAGGTGTATGATGGGCCCCATGGATGATGCTCCAGTGTATGATGGGCCTCATTTATAATGCTCCAGTATATGATGGTCCCATATAATGCTCCATATATAATGTGCCCCATATGATGCTCCAGAGTATAATGGGCCCTATCTATGATGCTCAAGTGTATGATGGACCCCATATATAATTCTCCAGTGTATAATGCTCCCCATATAATGCTCCAAACATTAAAAAAATGAAATACCTCTCCTCGCTGGGCACTGCTCTACTCTAGACTCCTCAGCGTCGCCATGTTCCAGCTCTCTGCACTTGGACTGTTCGGGCAGAGGGCGTACAGACGTGACGTCATCGCACTCTCTGATCTGAATGTCACTGTTGGGAAACGCGGAAGAGGTCACAACGGTGGAGCAGGGAGAGGTAAGTATTGCAAGTGCTGGTGCCCTGAGCAACCAGGGGGGGCCCACTCGTGGGCAACGGCAGTGGCACAGGGCCCCCCATAGTACGACGGTGTCTGTGACGGTGAGTGGGCCCCCCCGCCGTCAGAGACTTTTGCGTACTGTGAGGGGCCCTGTGCCAGTGCCGTCACCCACGAGTGGGCCCTCCACCTACTCAGGGCCCCGGCACTTGCCCGGGTGCGCCAGGTGCTGACGCTGGCCCTGGGGGGTACAGGCCAGTTAGGGAGGTGGAAAAACTGGCATATGTTGAGGTGCAGGCTGGACATTCAGCAGCTGCAAATGGAGGAATTGCAGAAGTCAGAGGAAGAGGAGGACAAGGCGAGCCATTTTGCTGGCAACCTATGTGTCATCAGGGGAAGGTGGTACAAAATCTTTTGAAACCCAGGCATGGTTCATTTTAATGAATGTGAGATCACCAACATTTTGGGTCAACAGCCGGGTCCTTCTTTCTGTCAGGATTGATCCAGCAGCACTGAAGACTCTTTCTGATAGCACACTACCAGCAGGGCAAGCGAGCTCCTGTAAGGCATATTGTGCCAATTCAGGCCAGGTGTCCAGTTTACAGGCCCAGTAGTCAAAGGGGAATGAACTGTGAGGGAGGACATCGATAGGGGAGGAGAGGTAATTTTGAACCATAGTTGACAACTGCTGTCTCCTGTCTGTTGCAATCGATTCAGTATTAACAGTCGTGTGAGCGGTCCTCGAGAAATCAGTCCACAACATGGTCATGAAACCCCTGTCTCCAACGCCAGTTCGGCTGTGTGTACCACGAACACCTCTTCCATTTGGCCCAGTACGGCTCGTGGTAGAACCTGCACCGCTGCTGTGTGCTGGGAATGCCTCTAACAAATGGTTTACCAGAGTTGCTTGTTTGTTCGCCAATATTAGCTCTAGGTTCTCCTGTGACATAACGTTCTGTAATTTGCCTTTATAGCGTGGATCGTGGATACTGGCCAACCAGTAGTCGTCATCCTTCATAATTTTGACAATGCAGGGGTCCTTTTTTAGGATCCGCAAGAGATAATCACACATGTGGGCCAATGTTACAGGTGTCAATGATGCCCTGACAGTGGTGGGCAGAGGAGCCCTTTCTGCCAAATCCTCATCCCTCCAGTCATGCACAAACCCTGTACCTGACCTTGGCAAGCCAACATTTTCTCTAGCTCCCTGAGAAGCATCCTCCTCCCCAAAATAATCATCCCCCTCATCCTCCTCCTCCTCTTCCTCCACCTCATCCAGGATAATTCCCTGAGCAGACAATGGCTGACTGTCATCAAGGCTTCCCTCTTCCTTCTCCTCCTCCACTGCAGACGCCTGATCCTTAATGTGTGTCAAAGTTTGCATGAGCAGACGCATAAGTGGTATGCTCATGCTTATGATGGCGTCGTCTGTGCTTACCAGCCGTGTGCATTCCTCAAAACACTGAAGGACTTTACAGAGGTCTTTCAGCTTTGACCACTGCACACCCGACAACTCCATGTCTGCCCTCAAACTGCCTGTCCATGTATCCTCCCACAAATGCATTACAGCCTGCCTCTGTTCGCACAGCTCTCAACCTTGTTCAGGGTGGAGTTCCACCTTGTTGCAGCATCTATAACCCTGCAAAAAAAGCCCAACATGTCTGATAGAAAAACACTGAAGTCACTAGACTTCGCCCACTATATCAGCACCCTGGTATATTCTGAAAGCAGAGCAAAAAGAGGTCAATCTAATAAGGGACAAAAACAAACTGGCACAAGCAGTAACATAAGGATGGAAATTCAGCACAGCCCCAGCCGAAGCTGGCTGACCACACAAAAACTGAAATAGACAAAACCAGATCAAATGTGGACAATAGCAAAAAGCACTTAGCTGAGCATGCAGGGACTGAGTTGGAAACTAAGACCTCAGGAGGCAGGAAAAATCACCAGCAGGGATAGAGGGAGTCGGCTGTCTTAAATCCAGTCAGAAACTCGAGATCTCCAGTCATCCTCCTCATTATCAGGTGGCAGGCCTCTGTTAATTAGATCAGCTCCATTACCTCCAGTAACCACCAGAGGGAGCCCGGAAAGAGAACTCGCGACCCCTCCGTCAATATAACCAGCTCCACTAACTTCACTAGTAACCAGATATTCAAAAGAAAAATTGATTTGACAGTTCCTTTATTGTAAAAGGCATCCAGTTAAATATACTTCTTTTACTTCTTTAAACGTTTTCTGTCATACAATTGACCTTCATCAGAAACAGAATTTTTTCACAGTTGGTTTTAACTAGAATGAGTTTACAAGAAGACAAGACAGTATGGTTAGTGAACAAATAAGTATATAACAAATATCTGAGCAACAGGATGCTGATAATGACCGTATGAACATCATGTAAAGTTTAGACGAAAGGTCGATGACTAGATGAATACTGAAATAGCGTATCCTGAGACAAGGTTCAAGTGAGCTTAGTGAAACTCCACAGGTTCCATGGGCAGTGATAGACAGTCCGTGCTGTGATGGTATGTAAGGAACATATGTAAAAGACGTGCCCTAGGAGGTTGAAAACAAACAACAAGTGTGACACTGGTAAATAAAGGATACAGTGAGATTCGTGGTCGGCTGGTGCTACTGGATGTGCAATACCACATGAAAGGTAATAGCCGACTGGAATGAGTGCCAAGACAGGTACCTGAGAGGAACTGTAATGGAAAATTCCATATATTATTATTAAAGAACCGCTGTCATAAGTAGGCACTATTCAGTACTGGAAAAAAAAAAAAAGAGAAGACGGTGAGTGACTATGGCACATAAACATAAACATATGTTTGTGGCCACATAGTCTGTGGCTGGACGCATGTGCTGCTGCTATGAAAGACGCTGTATTGCAGGGAAGTATATCCGGGTATAAGTGGAGAATGATAGCCCATCACGGCCAGCAGCACATGTGTCCAGCCACAGACCAAGGTAATATTTGTAAGAGATCCAGCTCATTTCTTGCTGGTTCTCTATTTTATCACATTGATAGCATTTACTCATTTTTTGCAGCTCTATTCCTCTGCACCCTCAGTGCTTCTCCTGAACAGCGCGTTCACTCTCCCTGTGACACACTTGCCTCCCTGGGCAGGACAGACCATTTGGAGAATCACAGGTGACTCTAGCTCTCCCAGACAACATTAGGGCACTACTATTGTACCAACCAGTGCCTTTTTGCTTATGCTTTCTTCTCTTTCAATTTTAGCACCCAGTTGTGGACATTCATGCCTGTCACAAACAATACAGGATAGTTTCCTGAATATATTACAGGTGATTTTACATAATACAGTGTTCACTTCACATCCTTTGTCCTCAGGGCTACTCATACCTTCTACATGTTTCAATTGCAGTGCAAATTTCTGGACACCCACACCAATCATTGGATCTACCGGTCCCTGTATAACCCAAGGTGTCAAACCCGTGGGTCTGGTGATTTCCTACATGAATGGGTAATTTAGTTCACATTACGGGCATCTCCTCATCCTATCTCAGTACACACATTTATACTCTTTTTTTATCATCCTCAGTGTCCTTTCATCCTCAGTAGCTGCTGCTTCCCAGACGTCTGTTTCTCCACGTTATTAATGAATATACCCAGGTATTAATTGACTGTTTTGGATTTTTTCTCCTTCTTCATTCACATAACATCACCCAATATGTTTATGTTTATGTGCCATAGTCACTCACCATCTTCTCTTTTTTTTTCCAGTACTAAATAGTGCCTACTTATGGCAGTTTCAGTAGAGTGTAAAGAGCGGAAATCGGAATGGAGAGGGTCGAGAAGAGAGTTATCTGAGAGATAGCGGATAAGATGGGAGTGGACCAGGCGTTCCAGGAGTTTAGAGATGAAGGGAAGATTAGAGACAGGTCTATAGTTAGCGGCAGAGTTTTGGTCGAGGGATGGTTTTTTAAGTAATGGCTGTATAATGGCATGCTTAAATGAGGAAGGAAAGATACCGGAAGAGAAAGATTAAATATTTTTGTCAGGTGGGAGGTGACAGCAGGGGAAAGGGACTGGAGGAGATGTAACAGAATTGGATCACTGGTGCAAGTGGTTGGGGGAGAAGATGCAAGGAGCCTGCTTACTTCTTCTGTGACTGGTTCAAAATCAGAGAGTGAGCTAGATGCAGTGGAGGATGAAGGAAAATGCATGGTATGAGGTGATTGGGAGATAATTTCCTGTCAGATATGGTCAATTTTTTCTTTGAAGTAATTGGCCAGATCGTCAGCTCGAAGCTCCGTGGTTGGGGCTTGCACTCTTGGGTTGAGTAGAGAATGAAAAGTGTCAAAGAGACGTTTAGGGTTATTGGACACTGAGGTGATGAGGGTGTTGAAATAGGTTTGTTTGGAGAGGTGAAGGGCGGTGTTGTATGTTCTAAGCATAAACTTATAATGGATGAAATCTTCGGGTAGATTGGATTTTCTCCCCAGACGTTCGGCGCACCTGGAGCACCGCTGCAGGAAACGTGTTCACAGGGTGTGCCAGGGTTGTCGCCGTCTGTGTCATGTTGTTCTATATATAGGAGGTGAAATTTCATCCAGGGCACTTTGAAGTGTTTCATTGTAATGCTTCAGTGCAGAATCAGGACATGAGAGGGATGAGATAGGGGCCAATGAAGACTGCAAGTTCTTCATAAGTTTCTGGGTGTTAATGGCCTGTATGTTTATATAAGTATGGACAGTGAGGGTGACCTGAGTGGGATGGCAGTTCTTGATAGAGAATGAAAGAAGGTTGTGGTCAGAGAGCGGGAGAGGGGAGTTTGTGAAATTATCCACTGCACAAAGCCGAGAGAAGACCAAGTCGAGGGAGTTTCCGTCTTCATGCGTTGGAGAGTCAGTATGCTGTAAGAGGTCGAAAGAGGAGGTTAGAGATAAAAGGTGAGTAGCAGATGGGGAGAGGGGAAGAGCAATGGGGATGTTGAAATCACCCATGAGGGTGGGGATGTCACAGGAGAGAAAATGTGGAAGCCAGGTGGCAAAATGATCCAGGAACTGATGGAAGGGGCCGGAAGGACGATACACCACCACCTCTCGCATGGAGAAGGGGGTTTAGAGTCTGACGGCATGGACCTCAAAAGAAGGGAAGACAAGTGAGGGTACTTGAGGGATAACCTGAAAGGTACATTTTGGTGATAGGAGCAGACCAACGCCTCCACCTGCTCTACTGTCTGATCTTGGGGTATAAGAAAAGTGTAATCCCCCATATGAAAGAGCAGCAGCAGCGGTAGAGTCTGACTGCTGGATCCAGGTTTCAGTAAGAGCCAGAAGGTTAAGAGAATTGGAAAGGAAGGAGTCATGGATGAAGGAGAGTTTATTACACACTGAGCGAGAATTCCAAAGGGCACAATTAAGAGAGACAGAAGGCATGCAGGGAACATTAATAAGATTAGAGGGGTTTATGAGTGTTGCAGTTTTGGGGTTTGACTTACTATAACATGAGGGGGTTGGGAGCAATGTCTCCTGTGACTAGGAGAAGGAAGATAGAAAGAGTGAGCAGATGGTTAAGTGATTTGTGAGAGCATCTCTGATGTTCAATGGTGGGACTGACTGGATCTATGCAATTTAGCAATGTGAAGAGAGCGTGAGTGCTAAACATAGGAGAGGAAAGGATTGAGGGGCCAATATGGATGGAGTGTAAAGAGTTAATACCAGGGCGGTGGATGTGTATAAATGCAGCGGCTAGGATATAAATTATACAAATGCATATCTGTTGTAGTCCAAATGTACAGGGAATAGATGTATATAAAAGTCTTACCTGTCTTCTGCCCTGTCTAACTGCCATGTTATAGTACTTCGATTAGATGTACATAAATGCCCCCTGCATAAATGCCTTCCCCAAGCAAGGCCTGAATATATAGGAGTCTGATGCTTAGATCTGTTTTGTTTTTTTTTTTTGCTCTGCTCATTAACAATCAAACTAAACTAGGACAGCAGGGCCCAATAAATGTAGTGGTCAGATAAACCAGTGTCCTGGCCTACATGCATCGTAAACCACTTTGAACTTAACCTCAAGAAAACATCTTGATGATTTCCAAGACTTTTTGTAGAATACTCTGTGGACTGACAAGGCAAAAGTTGAACTTTTTGGAAGGTGTATGTCCCATTACATCTGGTGTAGAAGTAAGACAGCATTTCAGAAAAGAAAAATCATACACACAGTAAAATATGGTGGTAGTGTGATGGTCTGGGATTGCTTTTCTGCTTTAGGACCTGGAAGACTTGCTGTGGTAAATGAAACCATGAATTCTGCTGTCTACCAAAAAATTCTGAAGGAGAATGTACAGTCATCTGTTCGTGACCTCAAGCAGAAGCGCACTTTGTTTATGCAGCAGTACAATAATACAAAATACACCAGCAAGTGCACCTCTGAATGACTTAAGAAAAACAAAATTAAGACTTTGAAGTGGCCTAGTAAAAGTCCTGACCTTAATCCGATTGAGATGCTGTGGCATGACTTTAAAAAGGCGGTTCATGCTTGGAAACCCTCCAATGTGGCTGAATTACAACAATTCTGCAAAGATGAGTGGGCCAAAGTTCCTCCAGAGCATTGTAAAAGACTCATTGCCAGTTATAGCAAATGCTTAATTGCAGTTGTTGCTGCTAAGGGTGGCCCAACCATTTATTCGGTTTAGGGGCAATCACTTTTTTCACACAGGACCCTGTAGGTTTGGATTTCTTTTTCCTTTAATAATAAAGACCTTCATTTAACAAACTGCACTTACTGTTTACTTGTGCTATCTTTGTCTAATATTTAAATTTATTTGCTGTTCTGACTTCTGAAACATTAAAGTGTGACAAACATGCAAAAGAATAGGAAATCTGGAAGAAGACAAGACAAACACTTTTGTACACAACTGTATTTTTCCTACCGTACATATTAATTTGCGTTCATCAGATGCTCTTAGCCCAAAGCCACGTGTAGCAACAGGTCTACTTTGCTTATAGGAAAATTACACTTCCCAACTACATCAAAATTTTTCTAGTGGTATTCCTAGAATTTCTGTATATAACAAACGGCTGTATAGAATGCACAAGTTTATTTTCGTAGATCCCTCAAACGCATTAATATGCCCATCTTATAAAGATTCTGGTCTCCAATGCAAAATCCTCAACTATCATATGTTTTTTTAAAAGCAATAATCTTCTTTACGGGCCAAAATGACCTTTGCAACTGCAATCCCAGATTAAGGGTTGACTCAAGATTCTGGCTTATTTATGATAGTTCCAACCTCAATGCTCTTTTAAATATGATTATTTTTCTACAGCATTATCATTCCTCCAGTTGCACTTCAGTCATTTATACAAATGGAGAATTTTTCGGAGCATGTGCCAACTAAGTAATTTCTATAGTACACCAGATTTATCACAACCACCATCTTCTTCTGAATGCTGAGCTAATGAGAAACCTTTGTAATAACCAACAGATGAAGATGTTTTATCTATTCACGGAGATCTGCTCTGCTTTTCATTAGACAGAAAGGCTAAAAATATCGATAAAAGAATCCATATGAACTGCGTGGACTTACTTTTTGGACTCTAATTTGCACACTAAAACACAATAACTGTAACAACACCATGTCATAAAAAGTCCCAAAAATAATTTTATCTGGAAAACAATGTACAATTATTAATATTGCACTTTTTTGTACAGGAAATTCTAATAAATACAAACAAAAGCTATACATACATAGACATTTTATATTATTAATAATAATGTATCTTGGCAACACACACTTTGCGCACAGAACGTCTTTTACAAAGTGGCCGTATTATGTGCATTCATTATAAGAGACGGGTAAAGAAACTTGTTACAGTGGTTTCAGAGGCAATCATTTGTATTCCTGTAATGAAAATTACAACATAAATAGGGCTTTTTTTTATTGCTATGTTCCTATAAATTTATGTGGCAGTCGGGAAACGGCAGATACTGCAACTGGAGTAGACAATGAGTTTTGGTTGAAACAAATATGCAAAAACTGGATTTTTGGGGAGTAAAAATAATAATAAAAAATGCATAAGTAGCATAATTAAAGGGATTATACCTTATAGGTTTTTCAACTTTTTAGTCAAAACTTTTCCCAAAGTTTAAAACAGGATTCCACATCTACAGGTGTGACCTTTCTTACCTTCCCTCTTGGCTCAAAATATCCAGCAGCCTGAGGTGACCAGCGTTTAAAAAAAAAGGAAAAACTTTTGGCATGATTTTCAACACAAGAGTAATGTAAAAGTTTTTTTCTATTAAAGCTACTAATGTTGTGTCACTATTATTGGGCTATTGGCCAAAAAAATGATAAGGAGGGGCACATCGATATGATTTCAGACCATTTTTAATGCTGTTGGATTCCCATGTGGCAAATGTACTTTGCCGCTCAGTTTAAGCACTTATTTTTATACCCTATAGTTATGCACTTGCTAGTGTAAAAACTGGACATCATTACTCTTAGCATTTATAATACCTGTCTTATGGGAAAATTAACTAAACTTTTTTTTAATTTAATTATTGATCAGACCGCGCAAAGGTGTGAATTTTCGTAATTACCGTATTTTGCCTCCTATCTCAAATACTATGCTGCAGTGCTGTTTTAACTGCTTAGTTCAAACTACTTAACTACCTGCTTTCAGCTGCTGCTCAGCAAGAATCCATAGTCTACTTAGAAACAACTTGTGTTAGGGACTATCTCTGTCTAAGTATGGGGGAAAGGAACAAAGAGGCTCAGACAGGGAAAGTCTCATACTCTGATTGCAAATAGAGTGCGGATTGTTGCTGAGCACGTTTAAAGTGGATTTTTAAGGAGTATAAAGTAGGCAGTTAAAACAGCACTGCAGCATGGTGTTTGGGAGAGAAGGAGCAAAATAGGATAATGAAGTGTATAAAAAATGTATAACTTTACAAAGACTTATCAATAATAAACAGAAAAGTTTATTTCCTCTTATAGGTGAGTTTTATACAAAAAAAAAGTTATTTGGGAAAGCATAATTTTTTTGTAACCTTTTTCATGGATTTTTCTGTTTTGCCAAGAAACGCTATTATGAATATAAGAATAATAACAAAATCTTTATTTATTCATGACCCCAACTGATTTGATCCAGCAACTAAATCAGTCAATGAACCTATCTAGGGCAGTGAGTTCCTCCATCAGCTTCAATGCTGCATTTTAGTTAAAATATCGCTGGCTATATTTGCCTGGGGCCTTAGTCTGCATTTTAATACAAGTCAGTTGATAATCCAATCAGAAGCTTGGTATACAAAGCCAACACTGTACATTGAAGACTACACACAACAGCACAGTGGAACTCATGAAGGCCAGTGGTCAATATGGTGACCATGTTGGTAAGGCAGTAAAGTCAATTTACATATGTATGGCATTTAGATGTTCACTCTGGATTCTTCTGTCCACATAATGAGGTCAAATGGCTTTAAGCCAATAGCATGGCTTTTATAAGACTAAATTATAAATAATTTAGTATTGGAATATAAAGAGAACATATTATAAAAGGGATAGATGGTTCCTTTTGAGATATATATTATTATAAAGTATGTGTTATGCTTGCTTTGGGTTCTTCTAAATCTTGTGGGACATCATATTGGTTGTTTAACGCTGTCTAGCCTTTTTTGTCTGTCTGTATCGGATGAATGTCAGAGAAAAGAGGGAGACACAAAAGAGAAAATAGGGTCTTATCAAACGTTACAATATTTGTGGTATGTCCTGATGAAGGGGTCACCTGAACCCTGAAACGCGTACAATAAACCACGCTGAAACCTCTACAATTTTTGGAATTCTTCTTGCGGCAGCGCGGGGATGATCCTTCCTTCCTACCTAAGTGTATGTATCAGATGAATGGCAATTTTGTAATAACACCAATATGTAGCCATTGACGCAGCTCACAGTTTAGGTTTAGTGGAAAAACCCTTGAAGAATTTAAAAAATAAAATAATCTAGCCCAGTGGCATCAAAATGTACAAGTAACAAAGTGCTAATAAAAGCTTAAATAATTTTCTTCTTTCCTACTAACATTTCTTATTCTCTTTAAATTTGCACATTTCTATTTGCCTTGTTTGTCGTTCTCAAGCATCACACTCTTAAAGTGCTGGTGAAAATAGCAAAACCTGCTTTATATTGGTAGTCACCAATTCCATATAACTTGTACTGGGGACATGTGATTTATGGACTTCACAATTCATTGCATGGTGGGTTATGCCCATAACCCTTGTCATCAAAGTTATATCTGTGCGAGAGCTAGGCTCACTAGTAAGCAACACTGCTGCTCTTCCTGTGATTGTTGGAAACCTTCAGTCACTCAGGTTTGGTTCCATTTATTCCAGTAGATTATTGGTCCCAGCTTTTAATTCCTGTAGTATGTGTCGTTGTGCAGTGCTCTGTGTTACATAGTAGGGTGGCAGAGAAAGCACAATAGAAAAATAGAATTAAAAAATTACAAAAATACATGTACATCCAGAGGTGTCCATTGTCACCAAATAATTTGTGTCCCATCATCCCTTTGTTCCTATGTTGCTTGAAAATTCTTTGATAGGCCGCAGCATCCTCTGAAATAAGGTCCATGATGCAACCAAAAATATATGTGCTTGGTGTCCTTATCTCATTACCCCAGTTCAGATCATGAGAGTCAGGCACGTCTTGTCTTCCGGCAGAGGACCACCTTGTTGAGTTCTTTTTAAGGACTGACCAGCGCACAAGTAAATACAATCACCGGATCACCACAAGCTTGTAGATCAGTCCTGTTTTTATTCACGTCTTCTTACCTAGCTAAAGTAAAGTTAGTCTTCTGAATGGGTCGTCATGCTTTCCCACAAGTCCCACAACAGCGAGATTTAAACTGTGCAAGCTGACAAAGCTTCAGCTGTTTCACTTTTTCACAGTACCTGGTTGTATCTCTGCAGTCAACTAAAAGAAAAATTAGGAAAAAAAAACATGTCACCTCAGGTCCAAGATACTGTAAATGGCAAGTAATGTGCACAAATATTAACACCAGGGGTAAATTAGACGTACTTCTATCTTAAGGCCCCGTCTCACTAAGCAATCTCGGTAGCGAGATCGCTGCTGAGTCACAACTTTTGTGACACAACAGCGATCTCACCAGCGAGCCCCCCTGCCGGTATCGCTGATCGCTGCAAGAAACCTCTGGACATTTCTTTGGTTGCTGGTCTCCCGCTGGCCAGCATGCATCGCTGTGTGTGACAGCGGGAGACCAGCGATCAGGTGTAAAAAAATAATAATAAAAAAAAAATATATAGTTATTCTCACCTTCCGATGTCCCGTTCAGCCATCCCGCCTCTCTCCACGCTCCGGTCCCAGTGATCCTTTGCATGGATGACCGCGAGACTTTGTTATCCCGCGAGACCGTGACATCTCGCGGTCATTCGTGCAAAGGATCACTGGGACCGGAGCGTGGAGAGAGGCAGGATGGCTAAACGGGACGTCGGAAGGTGAGAATAACTATATTTTTTATTTTGATACTATTTTCTACAGCGATAGCCAGCGATGCCGGGCGCTCGGCATCGCTGTGCTGATTGTTGGTGAAGCTGTCTGTGTGACAGCTCACCAGCGATCACATAGCGACTTACCAGCGATCCTGACACCTTCATATCGGTGTCGGGATCGCTGGTGAGTCGCTTAGTGTGACGGCGCCTTTAGTCTCTGAACTGGAGTCCTAAGTGGCATTTGTTCTGGCATGTGTAATAACAAAAACAGCACAATGTGAACCTCCTCCTCAATGTTTTGGGTTTTAGTAAACGAACACATCTTAATCTGAGATTGAATGCTTCATCTGGTAGCAATATGTATTTGCTTTAGTATGAATCATTGGCAGAATGTAATAATGCTGAAATCTGTATGGCATTATGAAAATGGAGGTACATCCAATAAGACTTCATGTCAGCGTGTGTGCATTTTATATGCTACGTAACAGTAATGGCTCTCTTATAAGTGCAGCCTCATGCTGCGGGAGATTTTCCGAAGTTTATTGAAGAGGTGGACCTTAATAACTTATGTAAAACATTATGTCTGTTAAAGACCATTTTTTTAGTTAAGCATTTAATCCATCATTTACTATAGTGTCTGGTATTATAGAATTTTTACGACGACACTGTACTCATTCTAGAAACTGAGCACATACCACCGATTAACTTTTATGCATTTAGAAGGTATAAACAGCATGTTGGCCATACAGAATATTAGAAGTCATGATTTTTAGACTCACCTTTTGCTGTTCTAAAAGTCATAAAGTGGGAATATATTAATAGTAAATTCGTAGAAAGAAGCTTATTGATTGTAGGGTACTAGTATTATTATTATTTATTTATATAGCGCCATTAATTCAATGGTGCTGTACATGAGAAGGGGTTACATACTAGTATTGATGAAGAGCAATTGTGTACTAAGCCCATCAGCTAAACTAAATGGCAGGAAAGTGAAATTCAAGAGTAGCATGATGTGTTGGAAACAATTGGGTAACCAGTGTCAATTAGGGCTTTCTTGGCCTGACAAGCAAGGCACCCATTCTACTAAGTTAACCCAAAACTAAATTTGGATGGTAACCAAATTCTGTGGAGTGTTCCTGTAAGGGTTTGCGGATCGCACCAAAGATAAATTATGAGAAGGTGCGATCGCAACCCAGGGTCCACTGTGCGGTGATGGAGATCCTTAGCTAAAGAACAATGACGGAGCGATGCTGCGTGCAAGCACCGTAAACACACAGAGTTAAAGGTCACTCTGTGTGGACAGAGTGCAGAGTGCATGGTCACTCCGTGTGGACAGAGCAGTACAATAACAGAGGGCACTCGGAGCTATATCCTGTTAGACGTCACAGGAGTACAGCAAATAATGACACTAGTTAGGGGTCCCTATAGCCACCCCCCAGGGAAATCTAGGCTGGTGATTGTGCTCGCTCTGACACTCGGCTGTGCTAACAGCACACACGACTTAGGAAGCCCAGTTCAGATGCGAAGCCAAGCGGGAGTTCCCACCCTACACTGCCTGCCTATACACACAATCGCCGTGCTAGAAGCGGCACACATTCACACAATGTGGTAACAAATCCACTGACACACACATAGCATAAAGGATCTTATTGCGCCGACATGCGCCCCAAAGACCCTTTTATATGCTCCGCTTAAGTCCAGTCAGACAAGACCTTGCTCGTGGACCAATCCGGAACTGCCAAATCACCTGAGCAGCTGACAACCGACAACCAATGAGAGGTCGTCACCTCACGAGTATGCTCAGTAGAGTGATTTCTGGAATTAGCTTCTGGAGCGTCAGTTAGCCGCTGCTTATTGCTAACCAGCAGTAACCAAGTGAACCGCACGGATCTGAGCAAGACGCTGAGACCGATGTCTTTGCTGAGCAGACCCCACTGCATTCGGAGCAGAATGGGGGATCGCAGAGGCAGACAAGGCTTGGAATCCACCTAACAGTTCCTGAGTTTAATGCAATGTAGACACTCTTACTGACCACTAGTTTATCATTTTATGGGCCGCGACATGACTATATAAATTGGACGAGTGCTATCCTTGGATTTGACCGATAGCACTCGCACCCATGTTACTCTATGGGACTGTGCAGATGTCTGATTTTTTCCCAGTACCAAGTGGTCTGAAAAAAATCACAGTAGTCATGATTTGCCTTCGAGAATCGAATGGGAATCGCCCATTCAAGTCTATAGGCCTGTGGGAAAAATTGGACCACACTCTAGTGTCATTTTCATGGATGGAGTGCATGGAAAAGATGGAGAAACTTTTTTTTTTTTTTTCTCCACCTTCAAGAAAATCAGATCAAACTTTAATAAAACACTAATCAGAGTGTGATTAGCATGATCAGACTTTTTTCTCGGATGGAGCTTGCCAAACTGTCACTGTAATTTTAAAATGGCTTATACTTGCATTACAACAAAGTCCATGATGTCCCATAAACATGGTTTTATCATGTAAACATCAACGTCCAATCACTTTTACCATACTAGCCCTTAATCTTGTAATCATACTCAGTGAGCATCAATGTCGTTCTCCACACTATGGCATCTTAGAACTGGCAGACATCTTGCCAGTGTCCTGTCTGTCTGCAGATGTGCAATGAAGCTGGGTGTACTTGCCCTGGTTTCATTGGCCAACTTTGCATGTCCAGGAAGGCATAGTGACCCAGAGTGCACATTGAAACGCTAGACTGCTCCTCTATAGCTGCTGACTGAGAGAGCTGGCGTCACTAGGCTTAATTGGCCATGTGCAATGGGCCGATGAAGCAGGGGATTGCACACCTGCTTTCATTGCACAATTCCAGGCAGGAAGCAGGCAAGGTTTCTGCCAGTTCAAACATGCCGTGGATTGTGCAGAAGATTTAAATCATACCTCTCTCGATGAATTTACAGGATCTAAGGATTCCCCTAGTCTGGGGGAAGTGACACACTGCCAGGCTTGTCCCAGCAAATTTGCATAAAGCAAAAGGACTCAAAAAAAGTTGTTTTTTTTAAGTTAGAAAGGTTTTTGTAGGATTCCAAAGATTGTGTTGTAATGAAAATAATAAGCCAATTTAACGTTATAGTGGTAAATTTAGCATGCTTGGGGACCTAACATTCCCTTTAAATCATCCTTCTGAATATAATACTTCAGATCTCAGATCCTAAGTAAGGGTCAGAGGCTAGGAATTTGTACTTTTTGGCATACAATCTTAAATAATCAATGTACAACACATCTATAAGAACTTAGCACAAGCCAAACTCAATAAAATAGCATCAATGATTTTACATATAGCTGCATTTGCTAAGGTGCGATGTTGGTGGGATGTGAAAATGCAGCAATGCAGACAATTTGTAGACAAACTGACAGCAAATCACAAGACAACTGTGTGCCGCAAACATGACCACTGACACTGTGTATAAGTGGTGATGACACTAAGGTAAAGACTGTGTCAGGATTCCTCCCCTCAGTGTGTCATGGTCGCAGTGAGTGACAGCTCAGTCATTGAATCAGGTGCAGGGGCGCGCTGAGCTGTCAGTATTTTGATAGGCAGCTCGGTCGACTAATCCAGTGCGGGGATGTGCCCCATCTGAGACTGGGAGGTGCTGAGCTTCTTGAGGATGCTCCCTGTTTCTAAATAATTACCTTAGCTCTCAGTCTCAAAGTGGATGGCTGAACTGTCAATCAAAGCACCAGCAGCTCAGCACATCCCTGCACTGGATTGGACGACTGAGCTATCTAGCAACACACTGACAGCTCAGCACACCCCTGCAACCAATTTGCTGACTGAGCTGTCACTCACTGTGCCCAAGACACACTGAGGGGAGGAATCGTGACAGACTGCTGATGTAAAACTGGGCATTTTACACGCAATATTATCCATCCTTTACCAGTAATTTGAGCAATTATGTAACCCTGAAACCCACTTAAATCGTACCTTAGTAAATCCAGCCCTTACAGCTCATACCGTTCTCACAAGGCGCCATGTTGCAGCGTTGCCAGTTGGAAGGCCGAGGTCTCCAGGAACACATATGCTCTTGAACAGACTTGCCAGTTCGATGATGAACACATTCAACACGTCTAGACTGGAAACCATAGCTGCCGCAAGTGGCTGTGCATAGCGTCCAAGGGGATACTCTCCACTGTACACTGCACATATCTGCCATGCAGTTTTGTGTATTTAGTGGTCTGGGTAAAAGAAAAAAAGTTAACTGTTGGAAGATCACTTAATTTGTCACAATTATTTAACATGTCTCCAAGAAAAGTTCACTACAGAATGAGTACATTTTCATTGGTCACCTTTGGAGGCTAATGAATTAATGCAGTAAAACTGTTGTTACTAATATCAACCAACTACAAATGACTCGGTGATTCACCAAACCATACGGTCAAGTGTTCTATAAATACATAATGCGATAAGTATGTGCAAGGGAGAAGGCATCAGCCTGTGTTTAGCCTGAGAATACCAGAACAACAATGCAGATCCGAAGCTTGTATGATGCTTGAATGTGTTTAATAAATCTGGTGATGAGAGAATAGATAACATTCCAACCTAGTGGCATAGACTCGCCAAGCTTCTACCTTGTTTATCTCTCTATGGTTTTCTCTATAGATTCCTTGAAAAAAACCTTTATTATTATTTATTATACAAGCTTAACAGAAGCTATGATGTTAATCGATTTGCAGGACTCAATGAAGCAGCCGAGTCAGTAATCTGTGGACACTGAATGGGAACCATGAGAATAGCCTCCTACCTGCCTGCCAACATCAACGGTTCCTGGCTCCTTTATTGGCCAACCAGAAAAAACCTACCTAATGAAGGAGCCTCTCTGTTCTGAAAACTAGCAAATATATTTTTTCTGGATAACCAGTAAAAGTATCACTCCGAAAATACTTTTGTCTTTTTGGGCATAAAAGAATTTAGATACAGTACACCAATTTCAACAAATTGTTGGAAACAAATCTATTGTGTGTGCATAAACTCTAGTATGCAGGCCTTATATTTATGAGTACTAAGTGTTAATGACTACTCACTCCCTGTTAAGCTGTTTCTTCATGTTGTGCAGCGTGTACTAGCAGCAAAAACATGGGTGTTTGAATAAGTTTGGTGCAACAACTCCATTCCTGTCTATGAGTGTTTAGTTGCTAGATTTGTATGCTGTTTATAAAGTTAAAAAAAAACTCCCAGAGGCTCACACAGGAAGAGCATGTGACTGTATTTCCTGTCTTTCCTGTGTCTGTGCATGAGAGAAGCAGCCTATGGCAGATGCTGCACGGATAGAGACACACAAATAAGCTTAATAGATCAGGAATAAATTATTATATATTGTTCCTGAAAAAAGAAGCTCTGTTGTCACATGCTTGGGAAGTATCCTGAATATTCCGCTGCCAACACTGGGAGAGGGAGGTCAGGGTCCTTTGCATAGATATGCAAACCTCTTACCAGGTCTGGTTTATTCTGCTCTGCTCTTATTCACATTGAGTTGTTTTTGATACATAGTAAGATATTAATGCTAGAGAAAGTATTGAACCATCCAGATTGTGGTACACCTTTTCGCAAAAGGATGCTTTTATGTTTTTTTTTTTTTTATCAAAAACAGTGTTAGTACACTCTGTTATTTATATGTACTATTACTTTTTACTTATTTACAGCAATGTACATACTCATTTTGTTACTATCTTGTCTGTTTTTTCTTCATATAGGAGTTAGTCAAAAATACAATATTATTAAAGCTATTTCTTAAACTTTTGATACTGAATTTATAATATGTTAAAATATGGCTGAGCCCATTATTTTTGAGGCTGTCATATAAGTTATAAGCAGATATTTACTAAGCTAAATGTGCCAAATTCTGGCTAAATTGGTGACAAGACCAGTGTTACTGATGGTGTAAACTGGAGACTGGACAGTGTAAACAAGCACCAAATTTGTCATCGAGCCTGAACCACTATGATACATTTTCAGTATTTTAAGACTGTCTAGTCTAAGCTTGTACTGTGAAAACATTAAACATGTTTAGTAAATCATCTCTAATGTCTTTTATGCTATGGGATTTATTCATTCATTATGTTTGTTTACTCTGTCTGAAAGTTTGACACTTGTTTGTTT
Organism: Dendrobates tinctorius; assembly: GCF_039654945.1. Classification (NCBI taxonomy): domain Eukaryota; kingdom Metazoa; phylum Chordata; class Amphibia; order Anura; family Dendrobatidae; genus Dendrobates; species Dendrobates tinctorius. The sequence goes on along the minus strand of NW_027361858.1, from coordinate 21,641,395 downwards.
ATTGTCTTTCACTTTATTCTACTCAAGACGAGTTTTTGGACATCATATTCCTCCTTGGATCTTGGCTATTCATTGATATTGTTGGGCTGTATGCAATCAGTTAGAAACTAAGAGGACATATCCAGCAGAAAATGTGAAAAATGAGGATGAATGAACTCATGGAGATCAACATCCAACACTGCAGAGACAACATCACATGTTTCTCAACGCAGTGATTCTAGAGCAATGCCCCCATCCATTATGGGAAATATGTAAAACATGCAAAGCACAAGCCGCGGAGACACCATCACATGTTTCTCAACGCAAGCAATGACTAGCCAGGTCTTTCCCCGTGAAGGAACAACCACGGGAAGGGCAGTCTCCAATGAAGGAAACCACCTATGCCAAAACATGGTATCCAGCCACAGAATCACTGCGTTGAGAAACATGTGATGGTGTCTCCGCAGTGTTGGATGTTGATCTCCATGAGTTCATTCATGGCCGGGAAAGACCTGGCAAGTCATTGCTTGCGTTGAGAAACATGTGATGGTGTCTCCGTGGCTTGTGTTTTGCATATCCAGCAGAAAAGACCTAGGTATAAGACTACAGGGGTTAATATAAGTGGAGTACCCTATTTCTTTTAATCTACCACTATACAACTTGGCAAATTTTACCAAAGACAACGTAATTAAGTAAATAAACTCAATTCTGCTACTGGATTCTGCATCCCTGTTACTTTCCTTCCTATATTTAGCTACAAACTAGTGTAATCATTTCTATCCTATTAGAGCTTCATACTTTCTAGGATGAGTATTGGATGTATATTATTATGCTTTACCTAAACACATCATACTTCCTTTCATCACAATCCAGACTCTTAAGATTGATGAAAACAATATTATAATATACAATCACATTAAATTACAGAAACAAATGTACACAGTTGGACACTGGAACTCAAGATATGAGCAAATTACCCTAAATGCTTGGTGGCTTAAAGAGCTTACAGTCTGATTGCGAAGAAACCTAAAGCATCCCAACAATTGCCTCAGGAAATCACTAGATGAAATTGAGCATGCTTATCCTAGTCTGAGTTCATTTACAGGGCAATTTAAAACAGATATTGCAGTGTAATAATGTCAAAAACATAGGACATATGTTAATATATGCATATACGGTGTCGAACTGGAATTAAAAATATTGTTCAGTTTCTAGTATTTACCCTGTGATGAGTGACTTGCAAAATGCTAATTTAATAGTAGAAAATATTTATATTGGTCATTTCTATTAATTATTTATCAGTAGAAAATAGTTATATTGATCTTAGATTACCTGGGTAAGATCTGGCACTGTTCTGGAGATATGATGGTGCCATCTCGAGTTTGGCAGTAGACCTGTCTATGTTGTAAAGCTGTTCGTGGTCCTATACATGGTCCATGACACTAAAGAAATAAGTAAAGGTATCATTTTAATATATTGAAGAATTTATGTGCAAACGCTTAAAATGTAGCACAGTAGCTCAGTTGCTAGCACTGCAGCCTTGAAGAGTTGAGGTTCTGGGTTCAAATCCCACCAAGAAAATCATCTTTAAGGAGTTTGCATGCTCTCCCCGTGTTTGTGTAGGTTTTCTCCCACACTCTAAAGACGAAATGATAGGCAATCTAGTTTGTGAGCCTTAATGGGGACAATGCTGAAAATGTATATAAAGCACTGTGGAATTAATGGACGGACCCATTTTAAAATAACATAATAAAATGTTCCATAGAAACTAAAATAAGGCAATGTTTGTGGACTCACGAAGATGACAGAACACTTGTTTTTGAAGAGTCAGGCTCCTATCATTTTCTAGTAATGTACTGCAAGGGTGGGGTAAGGCAATCTGCTCATTTTAATTCAGAAGCAAATGCATCAATCTTATTTCCACTGGGATTTTAATCTCTTATGTAATTTTGCATGACGCAAAATTCAGAATATGCAATCCACAGGTCTGCTCCCTTCCTTATATATATAATGATTGAATTAACTCCCAGGGTAATAACGTAATCTCATGCAAAGATCTAAAGTAACGGGACGCTTATATTTAAGCAGAGTAAAAGGAAAAATAATAAATATGTTGTTAAACAGGCGATATGTTTTATAATTACAGTGGGGCAAATAAGTATTTGATACACTGTCGATTTTGAAAGTTTCCCCACCTACAAAGAATGGAGAAGTCTGTAATTTTTATTGTAGGTACACACGAACTGTGAGAGACAGAATCTAAAAAAATCCTAAAAATCCCATTACATGATCTTTACACAATTAATTTGCATTTTATTGCATTAAATATGTAGTTGATACAGTAGAAAAACAGAACTTAATATTTGGTACAGAAACCTTTGTTTGCAATTACAGAGGTCAGACATTTTCTGTAATTCTTGACTACATTTGCACACACTGCAGCAGAGATTTTGTCCCACTCCTCCATACAGATCTTTTCCAGATTTTTCAGGATTCGGGGCTGTCACTGGGCAACATTGAGTTTCAGCTCCCTCCAAAGATTTTCTATTGGATCCAGGTCTGGAGACTGGCTAGGCCACTCCAGGATCTTGAAATGCTTCTTACGGAGCCACTTCTTAGTTGATCATGCTGTGTGTTTTGGGTCATTATCATGCTGGAAGAACCAGCTACAACCCATCTTCAATGCTCTTACTGAGAGAAGGAGGTTGTTGGCCAAAATCCTGTGATACATGACTGCATCCATCCTTGCTTCAATACAGCGCAGTCGTCCTGTCCTCTTTGTAGAAAAGCACCCCCAAAGTATGATGTTTCCCCCACCATGCTTTACAGTTGGGACAGTATTCTTGGAGTTGTATTCTTCTTGCTTCTTCCTCCAAACACGGCGAGTGGAGTTGATTCCCAAAACTTCTATTTTGGTCTCATCTGACCATATGACATTCTCCCATGTCTCTTTTGGATCAACCAGATGGGCATTGGTGACCTTCAAACGGACCTGGAAATGTGCTGGTGTGAGCAGGGGACCTTGTGTGCCCTGCAGGATTTTAATCCATGACGGCTAAGTGTGTTACTAATGGTAACGGTTGAGACTGTGGTCCCAGATCTCTTCAGGACGTTGACGAGGTCCTAGAGTGTAGTTTTGGGTTGATTCCTGACCTTTCTCAGAATCATCGTTACATCATGAGGCGAGATCTTGCATGGAGCCTCAGACCGCGGAAGATTAATAGTCATCTTGTGTTTCTTCCATTTTCTAACAATTGTGACAACAGTTGTTGCCTTCTTATCAAGCTGCTTGCCCATTTTCCTGTAGCTTTTTCGTCTTGGTCATGGTGGAGAGGTTGGAGTGTGATTAATTGAGTGTGTGAACAGGTGTTTTTGTACAGGTAATGAGTGCAGAGTGGGAGGGATTGTTAAAGAAAAACTATGAGAGCCAGAATTCTTGCTGGTTGATAGGTGATCAAATACCGTATATACTGGTGTATAAGCCGAGATTTTCAGCCCATTTTTTTGGGCTGAAAGTCCCCCTCTCGGCTTATACGCGAGTCATATAAGGGGGTGGACGAGGGAGGGGGAGTGGGGGTGTCAGACACCATACTCACCTCTCCTGGCACTTCTCTGCAGTCCCTGTGTCTCCCTCTGCCGTCTGTTTCCTGCATTCAGCGGTCACGTGGTACCGCTCATTAAACTCATGAATATGCGCATATTTATGAGTTTAATGAGCGGTCCACGTGAGCAGCTGAATACAGGAAGTAGACGGCAGAGAGAAGCAGGGGCTGCCACTGCAGAGAAGAACTTGCGCTAGGAGGGGTGAGTATGACGGGGGCAGAGTAATATTCACCTGTCCCCGTTCCAAGCAGTGCACCGCTGTGTCTCCGGGTCCTCCTGCTGTGACAGCAGAGGGCGCAATAACGCAGAGATTCGTTAGACACAGCGGTGCACGGCTTGGAACGGGGACAGGTGAATATCGCCACTGCCAGGGGCTCAGGACACCGGCACCTGGCCCCCAGCGACGGAGAGGTGAGTATGTCATTTTTCTTATTGCAGCAGCAAATAAGGGGTATTTATGGAGCATCTTATGGGGCAGCATTAACCCTTGTGGAGCAGCATATAGGGGGTATTTATGGGGCAGCATTAACCCTTGTGCAGCAGCATATGAGGGGTATTTATGGGGCAGCATTACCCCTTGTGCAGCAGCATATGAGGAGCATCTTATGGGGCAGCATTAACCCTTGTGGAGCAGCATATAGGGGGTATTTATGGGGCAGCATTAACCCTTGTGCAGCAGCATATTATGGGGGGTATTTATGGAGCATCGTCTTGGGCCAGCATTAACCCTTGTGCAGCAGCATTTGGGGGGTTTTATCTATGGAGCATCTTCTTGGAACACCATTTAACCCTAGGCTTATACAAGAGTCAATACGTTTTCCCAGTTTTTGTGGCAAAATTAGGGGGTCGGCTTATACACAGGTCGGCTTATACACCAGTATATACAGTACTTATTTCATGCAATAAAATGCAATTTAATTATTTAAAAATCATACAATGTGATTTTCTAGTTTTTATTTTTAGATTCTTTCTCTCACAGCTGAAATAAAAATTACAGACCTCTCCACTCTTTATAGGTTGGAAAACTTGCAAAATCAGCAGTGTATCAAATACTTATTTTCTCCAGTGTATTTGTGTTTAATTCAATGACAAGAATAGAAAATATGTCTGAATATGTGCTGCATTCGTAATGGAAGCTTGTTCACACCACTTTTGGGTAACCCATCAGTGACTCCATCAGGAGTTCTGTCTGAACCCCCTAAAAGTAGGATTCGGACATGGCCACAATGGAGCCATTTACAATAACGAGGCAGACAGAGTCAATTTGCACTCCATTTAGCCTTTAGCTAAATTTAGCTTTTTAGGCTTTAAAAAGAACATTGCCAGAAAAGAGGCCAGACATAGTATGAAGTGACTCCTTCTGCTCGTTTTAGTGAATTTTCTCATCAGGGGCACATTAAATTCCAATTTTTATGGCTTCAGATGGAACCTCCAATGCAACCACAAATGCCTGGCCCAAATATGTTGGACACTTGGAGAATTGTTAACGTTATCTCTCCCAGCTCACCCATACATACTCAGCTCATCCGTGTGTTTCGTTGGGGGAGGGGTGTAAGTCACTGCCTGTTAAAATTCTCCAAGCTTGATCCTTTTTTCCCTTGACATCAACTGTTGCTGAAACAGCAGATTTGGGGGCCTTAACACAAAGCCTTATGGACAGGGCACGCACAGCTGCATAGTTACAGTCCCTCTATGAACCGCAACATGGTGCATTTGTAAAGTCCTGTATTAGGGATATTGTTACAACCAGAAGCAATGTTCTAGGAAAGTTGGCTATGGTAAAATATAAGGTGGCATATGGAAACTGGGTGTAAGTGGAGGTACAGTTTGTCTCTTATGCCTTATGGTGGCTCATTACAGGAGCTGTAATACTTCTGCATAATTTTGATTTCAGTGTTGCTCCAAAATGGAATAATCTTTTTTTCATCCTGCATTCTGCTGATGAATTTGGCACACTGAAAGTTAAGATTTTGCCCTGGGAATGGCTACATATTAACCTACTTTGCAATGGGAAATAAGTCAAGATCACATGAGAGGACAGTGTAAAGCAGTGCATAAAAACACATGCACAGCACATGAAGAAGGACCATTGATCCATGGCTCACGTGACACCTTGTGATGCCTCTGTCAGTGCGGTTGGCTCAAGATCACATAAAAGACAGTCGAGTAACAACAAACTGCATCCAAATACCTGAGGGCATAGTTTGGAACATAAAAGGCTACTTTGTAGCAGATAAGAAATGCACGTTTGATAGCGCACATATATATTTATGTTTTCAATTAAAATACTTTTATTCCTCATCTGAAAATTCCCTTACATTGTATACTAAATATGACATATTGAAGACGCTTAGTGGCTCGGTGCCTTGAATGTGTTCTTTTTGTTCTCTGCCTCTTACTGATTAATGTTAAGCATTAACATCCTTTTACACAGGCAGAAAACTTGCCTGTAACAAGTGCCAATCTATACTATAGAAAGTCAATCAGTATTCATATACTATGATTTTCCTGTTGGAGGTATCTTAATTCTTTTCACTTTATGGCAAATAAAGCAAAAAATGTAAGATAAGTGTAAGGCAAGATTCATACATCTGTGAAGCATGGAATGTGCTCGCATTGGCAACCCAGCTTGACTCTGGGGAGGTCTCCGAACCTTAGCTAACTGAGCGGTCTGGCCTTCTGATAAGTTGTAAGGCTAGTTTCACACATTTGTGAAACATGGACCATTCGCGCATTGGCTACACAGCCTGACCGCCAGGTCCCCCAACCTGAGATAACTGACTGGCCTTCTGATACGAGAACAGTCTGTATCTAACGCGTGTGTAATACAGACCTAACATGAAAATCATACTATACGAGTACCAATCCTATTTGAATTACTACATTGTGGATCAGCACTAGTAGCAACTACCTTGTTTGCTCTCCCCCTATTTGGTTTACGGCTTACAGTAGCGAAAGCGCTGCTGAAAAACAAAGATTTTTACATCACTGTAAAGGATGCAATAAACTCAATAATTGGATGTTTACACTTGGCGCTGATCACTCTGATGGATATTGTGCTATGAAAAGGTCTCTGTACTTAGATGGCTGTTAGCAAGCCCCATTCTAACATTTTATTGCCCGTAGTTTAGAAATATATTCCGCTATAAAGTAAAATTCTCACTCATGAGCGTTGCAAGCAGCTTTAGAAATATTGATATTACACAGTGACAATGTAGACTCTACAAATTCTCAATTTGTAGATCATATCCCTCTTCTTACCTGTCCCCATGTAGATGTGACCCACTCTACACAGAGCTGTCTACTGCAGCTCTGACTATCAACAGGACGCTTTGTAGACAATATGCAGACATCGTTTGAAACTGGGACCTGGATGCCTCCACCAGTCATCTTTTGACAAGTCACGCGACGCGTTTGGACACCCCCTCCACAACTTTGTGAACATGTTGACCATGATGTTACCATCCACCTAAATGGAAAATATGAACAAAATTATATTCCGCAATGCTTTACAGTCATTATTATCACTGTCCTCATTGAGGCTCACAATAAAATTCACTATCGGTATGTCTTTGGAGTGCAGGAGGAGACTGGAGAACCCTGAGGAAACTCAATGATAACACGAGGAAAACATACAATGTGTGTGCTAACTACCTCAATTTTATAAGTATATTCTCTATGCCAGTAATACAGCTTATATTTCATTTATTCAACGTTTGCATAAATCTTGGTGTACACATTGTAATGCAATGCTTTTTAATTCAGTGGGTGAAATAACCATTTAACAGTCACCAATTTTCTAAGAAAATGCTATGTCGGAAACAACCCATCCAATCCACACAGACAAAAAATATCAAACTATACATGTTGATAAATTAAGTTATGTGTAATAATGAGAATGAAAATTTCATGTCAATAGCACTGCATATAAGCAGCTTGCAGAATCCTGGATAGGAGGTGATGAGCGGGTTAATAGGACCAATATATGGACCCAAGTTTTTTTAGGAATGATTAGTTGAGAAGGGCGGAACTAGTCATTCCCACCCTCCAATTCAGGAGGTGCAGCTGGTTTAAAAGGCAGCTGAGTTGTTTATTCCTTGTCTGGGAGTGGAGGTGCAAACACCTCTGGTATCAAAATCTATGGATGCAAGGTGTAGGACCTCTTTATGCTGGATAGACTCTGCAAGAAGCTGAGTATTGGACTTTGCATATTAAGCACCTAAACTGTTCTGTTTTCCTATACTGCTGTATACTTTTTTGATTTTCATTTCTGCTGGAAGTTTGTGGAGTTAATAAACCTTCCTATTTGGACAAGAAACTCCTTGCCTGTGTGAAAGTTACCCTACCTGTGGCCTGAAAGCAAGTGAATACCTCCAATTGGTGCTTAGAGTGAGGGCAAAAATCCTAAGTATCCATGAAGCAATGGGCAGAGGTTCTGGTGCCGGATGCCAAGGAGTATGCCAAACTGAATGCCGAGATTATTAGAAGTATTTTTTGCTGCAGTGCTGTTTTAACTGCTTGGTTCACACTACCAAAGAACCTGCTTTCAGCTGCTGCTCAGCAAGAATCCATAGTCTACTTACAAGCAACCTGTGTTAGAGCTCATTCACTCATCAGTATTTTTGATCAAAACCAGAAGTGTCTCCAAAACACAGAACAGGTGTCAAACTTTCCATTATTGTTTTTATCTGTATATGAACATACCCCCATACTGCTTCTCTCATTCGTATACTAAACTAGTTAAGCGTCACAATCCTGTCTGCTGAACTATATGCTTCAGTCCAATTTAGTCTGTGGTGAAGAATGTAGAACGGTGGCCATTACAATGAAATGCAATGTTTTCATGGGTGTTAGATACCAGTAATTTCAGGGAAAAAAATGTACTGGTAATAGTATTAAATCCTCAAAGTGTCTCAAGCAGGGAAGCCTTTACATTGGTTGTAGATGAATCATTGGATTATTCTATAAGTAAAGACCACCAGCCCATTATACAACGAACCCCCTATATCTGCACGGCTTTATCAGCTTTACATTTGAGAAGAGAAGGAAAGCACTTTTTGATGGATGAACACATCCATAGTAGAGAGACAAGGGGAAAAACATACCACTGCTCCCCAGACATGTTCTGCCTTGTCTAATTCCCATAGGCTAACTTCTACTCTCGCATATAATTGTCCACAATATGTCCACAATAGATTGCAAGCAGCCAAAATTAGTGCTCAGGTGGAAATGAAAACAGGAGGTCGAACACTTCTGAGTTTATGTAACTTTCCCATTATAGATTCCTTCGGTCTGGCAAAGTAGCTATTTCCTTGGAGATGTATCATCACTTTAGTGTTATGGTTGAACTAGAGTTCACTAATAATTAGGTGAGCAGAAGTAGGCCAATGAGTTCAAGGATTCCAACATGTAAACTATTTTATAGAAGTTTCTTCTAGGCTCTGGCAAACACTGCTTAACTATTTCAGAGAAGGATGAATAACTACAGGACCTTCCATAGAATATGTCTAAATTGGAAAGATAAAGAAATGCTAATATAAGATAATCAACATAAGCAAAAAAGATTGATTTGCCCTTAGACTGTATATTCATTTTAGTAGTTGTCATTTTACCAGCTGCTTAAAGTGGTTTTTCAGTTTTGGAAAAAGCCTATCGCTGGCTGAAGTTTGTTATAATATAAACTGACTGTGCTTTGCTCACTCTCCTTGGGTCCACCGCTGACTCACCTACGCCGCTCCCAGTGTGTGTGTTATTAACTGTAGCACTGCTGTCACCTTGACAGGGCTGCAACCAATCAGAGAGCTCATCTATCCTGAGCGGCTTGTGATATCACCTTGAACAGAGCCACTGAGCTCAGTTATTGGCTGCAGCACAGGTGATTTAACAATAGTGCTGCAGACAATAACACACAACGGAGACTCATTAATGGACCCAGGGAGAGGGAGATAACCACAGTTTTATTTTTATAAACTGGAGCTGTGTTTGGACGTCAGAATATTTATGGAGGGGTGTTGTGTCATGAAAGTTGCATTCCATATCATGTAAAATAACTTTATATACTTCATTTATATTGCCTACCCAGAAACCACAATATGGACTTGATGACCACAAAGCACTTCAAGGTCGGAACGGATAGGGGATTTATTTATGAAATATTTAATCTTGAGATATAGAAATAATACTATGTATCTGAGTATATTGTATCTATTTCTACATTTTTAAGTACACCTTTTATTTTTAATTATAAAGTAGTCAGGAATAGCTTTTAATAGGTAAAGCAGGGAGAATTACATCACAAAAAGCGGTGCTCTGGCTCTGCAGCCCCAGGGAAAGTTTCCTTTTAGAGCGGTTATCTTGGCCACCGGCTATACAGGGAATAACAATGAGCGAACATGCTCGTATAAGGTGTTATGCTCGGGTGCTAACCAAGTGGCTATGGCGTGCTCGAAAAATATATTCAAGTCCCAATGGCTGCATGTCTCTAGGCTGTCGACATCTGCAACACATACAGGGATTGCCTGTTTGTTAGGACACGAGCATGCTCGGATAACACCTTATCCAAGCACGTTCGTCATCACTATGGTATAGATGTGGGAGAGGCAAAAGGGCAACCGGGTGGCCAAGAACGGCAATAGAATTTTTAACACTAGTAAATTAAAAAGTCAATATATTTGTAATGATATGAATAGTTATGATGAGTGATGAATGAGTATACTTGTTGTTCGGGTTATCCCGTGCATGCTCGGGTGTCTTCCGAGTATTTGGGCGTGCTCAGAGATTTAGTTTTTGTTGACGCAGCTGCATGATTTGCGACTGCTAGACAGCCCGAATACATGTGGGGATTCCCTTACAAACAGGCATTCCCCACTTATTTTCAGGCTGTCTAGCAGCCACAAATCATGCAAATGCGACGATACGAACTAAATCTCCGAGCACGCCAAAATACTTGGAGATTACCCGAGCATGCTCGGGAAAACCTGAGCAACGAGTAAACTCGCTCATCACTAGTTATGATCAATATTTGATCCAGGATTTTAAAGGACATCTCCCTCCCTATGGCTTAAAGCATTGTTAATTGATTTAGAAAATATGTCCAGAGTCTCACATTTTTATGGTAAACATGACTGTGCAAAAACAGGCATTCTCCATTCTATTTTATGGCCATAAGGAAAGAGTAGAGCGAGTTTGTATGCTATGAATATTTGTAATGAAAAATGATCTGGGCATCTACATGTGGGAGAAGAAACTAGCTTCTGGAACTGTGCAATTGAAAAATAACTAAAACACTCCTAGTTTGCAGTCTCAAAACATTTGCAGACAATTTGCTTTGTGCGGAGGTTCTCAACAATGAGTAAAACATACATATATAAGAATATCAGTAATACAGAAACTGGCAAGCCATGATGTTCATGGGATCACAGCAGGTGATGAAACATGAATGAACAAGTTCCAACACATCTTGGAGTTGGCCAGGTCTTACATCTGACAAGCTGTACATAGTTATCCAGGCAGGTCCATGAAAAGCAGAGTGTACTGTTTTTTTTAATCCTTGAGGATGGGTCAAGCCAGGACATGATCACATTGACCCTTTCAACACTATATGCGATGCAAATTATTTCCTTGGATGAATATAACCTATTTTTCGTGGCTGTAGCAAACTGCCTGTAAATAAGCTATCAGTGATATCACCAAGTTTGTGAGTTTTCAGTGCCACCCTTTGGTTTGACACAAGGAATTATAGAATTGGCAATAGGAAGCTGGTGGAGGAGGCGAGTAATTTATCATCATATTATATATTCCTCTGACAACCCTCATAAAACACAGCAGGGCCATTGTCACTAGAAAAGGCCTCCTGGATTCTAACGTGCATTTGGGGTTTACGCCCATTATTTTGGGGCCCAAAGTGCGCTTAAATCCCACCCATTTCTAGTGTGAAGGAGAACTCTTCGAGTTACATATAGCAGAAGGCTTTCTAGTTCCTCAAAAAAGGGGCAGAGACACATAAATTATTCTGGTTGAAATCTCCTGTCCACACATGGAAATGTTGATATAGATAACGTTAGTTTTTACAAGCAGAGTAAATTTCACAAAAAGACAGACTTCTGGCAAAAAAGAAGTGGAAGAAGAAAAAAAGAAAGCAGAAAAACATATAATATATTAATTACAAGTGATTTCTTAAGAAACTAAAATTAGTCTTTTATTGGCCAGGACAAATTTACTGAACTTTTGGGAAAACATGATGGGATTCGAAGCTGATCCCTTAGCTCTGTGATGAAGAATTAACAGAAATGGCCAATTCCGTGGCTCTAGTATTTTCAGCCATACTTTCAGAATACTTTGATTGTAAAGTCTCAAAAATGTTTATTTTGGTGGGCGCTGAACAAGCCACTCCAACATGTTTCCTATGCAAGACTACTGATAGAAAAACATACATCTAATACAAACCTCGGCGGACAGTCCCTCCTGTTACATGCAGCAGGATTGATGGAAGGTTTGGGCTTCTCTTGGCAATGAGTGACATTGACCTCTTGCTTGTCAAGAACACACCTCAGTTGTGGATGTTGGATGCCTCTATTACCACAGGATGTTGTACATGGCAGGTGACCGACCAAAGACCACTGATAATCTGTTGATGAAGCAAATTGTAAGAACTTATTATATTACAAAAGAAGTCACAAACCACTGCATTTTCACATTTCCAAAAGATTACAACATGAGTATTGACATGTTAGATAAAACTTAACTGTCTAGTTATAACTAAAGAATTAAAGTGGTTGTCCAAAGTGGTAGAAGTCTGCAGTCACTCTATGTGACTGCAGACTTGTGAGTCCTACCAGCACGTGCACTGAGTGCTTTGAGGATTCTTTGGTGAATGCAGACGTATGTGATTTGCATACATGCGATCACATGCCAACTAGACGTGTGTGAGGCCTTGCTCAGTGCATAAGTATTAAGCAAGGCTGAGCACATCTAGTTAGAATGTGGCCAAAAGTATGTAAATTACATAGTTTCAGTCACATGACCACCTGCTCCTGGTGCCCGCTGTAAGGATCCTTAATTCTGCAGTCACATAGACTGACTGTAAATTTGTACCCTAAGGCCGAACAACTCCTTTCAAGAGTCTGCCACCCCAAAAGCAATAGTAAACAATGTATACAGTGAAATAAACGACTTAACCTTATAAAAATCATACTAGCACTTCTCCTGGTAGTTGTACAGAGCTTGAAATAAATACTTTTAATTTGCATGGAAAAGATGGCGCTTCAGTGCACCATTGTCATGGCGAAGTGTTCAGTGCACAGTTACACCCTGCAGATTGCATTTTGACACAATTCCCACAATTCTGATAGACACTGCTCACTTCCCACTTGCGCACAGATGCAGGCTGACGCTGCCTGAGCCCTGCCATGCACACAGTGTCAGTACACAGCGTAGATGGCGCGTTCTCCACCCTGACTCTTGACACCTCTCACTAGAAGTTGAATGAGCCCACCTACCATCCATATTGTGTGCTCATTAGCACTGACACTGTGCATGTGCATCCAGTGTTTTCCAGTATTTTTCTCAGGCACTATACGACTAAAGGCCATGTCACACTAAGCGAGATCGCTAGCGATATCGCTTAAGCGACACCGATATTATGACGCAGCAGCGACATTGTCAACGATGTCGCTGTGTGTGACATGCAGCGGCGATGTGGCCCCTGCTGCGATATCGCTGATCGTGCACGAACGTCCTGGACCATATTTTGATCGTTGGCGTCACAGGATGGGAAATAAGTATCCAGTTACTAGGGGACTCAAGGTTCAATAGAAATAGGGTCCCAAATTCCTTGAACCTCAATAGTGTGCATGTATACTGTGGGATGGGCAACTGGTTTATTGTCTATGATGCTGAAATAAATTACAGAGAACTGTACATAGCACTGAACTAAAGTCTCGGAACAGTGTAGGGAGTGCAGAGAGAAGAAATCGGAGGATGGGACCCCAGTGAATAGGTGATATTTGTTAATTTTTGGAAAACTCCTTAAAGGAAAATGAGAATACACGTCATGTTTACTTATGCTAACTTTAAGAGAACGATATAGAATGTCATGTGCTGAGACATGCATTTTATTGAATACAGGCATTGTTAAAGTTAGCTGAAGTTTGATTTACCTTGAAGTGACAGAAAAGCTTTTTGCGTGACTGAGTCAGATGGGTTCTTCTGAATAACACATCGATATTCCCCATGATGGTCCTTGCTTATGTTAGTTAGCTGAAGGATCTGCCCGCCGTCCAATATTTCATATCTCAGCTTTGTTGCGCTGTTTACTGGTTGACTTCCATGATACCAACTGATAAAGGGAATAGAATCACCTTTCACTGGACACCCTATAACATAAATCAAATGACATGGTCAAGAAAGAAAAAAAATGATTTAGTAAGATCTGGTGTTTTGTAATGTGACCATGAATAACCAAATTTTAAAATGAAATTTTGTGTAACCATCTCACTTGTAAATTAAGTTTTGTTTCTTAGAATCATGAACATGGACATATGTCAGAATACTCTACCACCAAACTACCAATCCTATGGAAATTACTGCCCATATGTTATAAATCCAAGTGGCACAATAATTTTCACGCCCTGCTCCACAGCCTCCTGTTTGACTGCCAGCCTCTATGTTGTAGTGTGACTGTCAAGTAAAGGAACTGTCATTCAAGCAGCAGGAGGCAGAGCTAGGCGGGGAATAATACTGATGTGACAGAGGTTTCAGATCTACAAATAACTCTGCTGCCTCATTTGCATATGAAGGAGGAATGGACTTGCCATGTAAAAACACTGGTTGACTTGTCATTGAAAGACCTACATGGGCACATAAAGTGTTTGGGCGGTGAAGTTCTCCTGACAGATTCCCTTTAAGTTTGAGGGTCACTGTACTTAATTTTATTATGTGAAACGGAAAATGACTTCACCTAAAAAGTTCATCTGGTATTAGTCAAATCCATTGAAAACAATGAAATTTGGAATAAGTAAAAATAGTAAATGAAATATCTCAAAAATACAAATAGATCAGTTGGTAAATAGCACTTCTTTCCTGTAGTATTTTTAGAATCAGAGTACAAATTTAAATAATTTATTGTACCCAGAACATTCTGGAGTGATATATTCTGTGGTGAAAATTAATACTTACAGATTTTTTTTTACAATTTAGCTACAGAACATTTATTATTATTTGTTTAACTGCCTTTGGCTCGATCTCGAGTCATGGCGGCTTGATGGATGAACAGTCTGCATGAAGATCACTCTTGTGCAAGCCTAGATAAGTCCACCAGGGTCTTCTCCACTGTTATCTGGGTAGTATCAAGCCATCAGGTTGCTGGTTTCCCTCTTTGCCTTGTTTCTTCTATTCTCCTGACCATGATGTCCTTCTACAGTGAATGATCTTTTCATATGTTGTGTCCATAGTAGGCTAGTTGCATCTTAGTGACCCTTTCTTCAAGTAACATGTGCCAAATTTGATATGTTTGTGCTTCTTGCCATGCATGGTATTGAAAACATTCTCCAGCACCACATTTCGAAGTTCTCGATTCCTCTTCTGTCTTGTTTCTTTACCGTTCAGGTTTCGCATCCAATATAGAATACATGTCCATAAAATTTGAGTCCTTTTCCAAATACATTGTTTTACTTTTGTTGTACTATTCCTGATTTTCAGCCTGGATTACTCTCGCACAATCACAATTCTGCAAGTTCCTAAAACTATATAGGGTAAACTTACTAATTGTTTCCAATAGCAAGCAGCAAAGTTGTGAACACAGTTCTGGACTTGGTGTCAGAAGTACTGATAGAGTCTGGAGCAGCCAAGAGTCTTGGACCCCACAGAAAATCTTTAAAGGGGTTGTCCACAGGAAGCCAGGGCTGTGGCTGCACTCTAACTTCCTCTTGAAGTTCGATTTGTCCGAAGGCTGGGATAGTAACTGGGCGCATGGCTACTGTGACATAACACCCTCACGTAAGTCCCGGGAAAGAAAGTGCCAACACTGCTGGAACGGCGCTGACACAGAAGGCCAGTATAGGTGTTTTTATTTTAACAGGGCCAAATATGAGGAAAGAGAACGGAGTGTCCAAGTAGTGAACAACCCTTTTAATGGAATTTGAAGGCAGCAGTTGCAACACACACACCAAAAAAGCATTAACCAATGAAGAATGAATCCTCAATAACATTGCCAAAAACTAGTATACCACTATGCATCACATTTGTAACAGATCATAGCAGCAAAGAGTGCTCTAAGTACTAAAATCACTCATTGTGCGGAGTTGAATATTTCGGACACTGCATTTTTTATTATAAGGGATATTTTGAGCAGTATTTGGAGAAAGCACTTGTTTTATATTAGTTGTGTTGAGCTACTTAAACTGTTGTTTGTTTTTTGCAAATACAAAGTTAGTCAATTTTGCTAAGAAACCTAATTATGGAGGTTAAAGAATCTTCATTGCAACTGCAGAGTTACACATCAAGGATGGGGTCTTAATACCACAAATGTGTGGTTGTTGCTATATTTCTCTTTAAACTTTAGAAATGATCAGTTTGGAGATTCTTGCACTGGGTGTAGGCTAAATCAGTGGGTTTAGGAGTGAGTAAGGGACAAATTATTGGGAGTAGAGCCTTTATAACACGCTGTATGGAAGTTATCAGTCACTAGTTAATGCATAAATCATAATCCCAACTCCTCTGAGACACCGAGTTAGCAAATGCCATGGTGTAACAGATGAATTCAATTTACATATAGTTTTTGGGGATTTGTTGAAATTGAGAAGAAACTGAAACTTGCCATTAGCACAATGAAGTATTGCAGATGATATTAAATCTTGTTTATGAGGATGCATGGTTACATCAGACTTCAGTAAAACAGACCCTCAGAACTGACTCTATGAGAGCATTACCTAGACAAAGCATGGCAATTACAGAACATTTAACAGGCTGATTGCATAATGTCAAACGTCCATTGTGTAAAGAAAATATTTCCGTTCACCGGCTGCTGATCACAAAAACCAGGTCAGTTTGTCTTTGTGATTAGAAAATGACCTAGTGTGTAATTACCCTGATATATCTAAACAGTAGGATAAGGGGACTGTAAGGTCAATCTATGACTCATCACTTAAAGAATTGTTGACATCTAGACAAATGCCCAAAGTATAGCTCCAGCTTACAGCAAGGATTTCAGTGATGCTCACAAGTATGGTTATACCTACACATAAAGGATACACAGCACCAATCTTTACAGTCAAAGATCAGAGTGCATAAACTGTTAAGAAAAGTAAGTCATTCTGTTGTGTCTCAGTTATTCAGAATTAGCCAGTACACTTGTCTAACATGGAGTTAGGCAAGTGGCATACAGGGCTTCCTGCTTGATTGTACAACAGCTGCTGGCTTATGCTAAAGGGACTATGTTGAATTGGTAGCAGATGGCACAGTAATTCCTGAACACTGTCATATATTGTATGACCTCTTTGGTTTATTAGTGTCAGTTCTTCTCCGGTACACCTCCATCTTGTGATGGTAAAAACAATGATTGCGGCATGTTCCAGTATGTTCCAAGTAGGAAAGTTCATTTTCCCACAATGTTTGAGTGGTCCATTATTCTGCTGAAAGCTGAAATCTGCAATAAATTAGGAGCCAGCTAGTGAAATAGCGCAGCAGAGCTGGCTAAGCAGATGGATACAAGGAATCTTTCAGAGGATCTCATCTCCTGTATGCAAGTAAATAAATCAGTGCATACTGTACATTTAAAGAGAGAAGTGAATTTCAAACCACATGTCTATTTAATCTGAGAATCTAACTACGTTTCTTCGCCCCCGGAAGATCACCCCTGGAAGAAGCAAGAGGGCGAAACGCGCGTTGGGGCACGGGGGATTAGCAGCAGACCACGGGCACTATCTCAGTCTTGAAATGGTAACTACGGCTTACACCTGTCATGATCCAGGTTGGATTAAGACAGATAAATGCACTAGTAACCTGTTTTTTTTCCTTAAGCTGTGTGCTTAAAGATAGTTTTGCCCCCGGTGGCCTTTAGGGTCATTGCACTCTGGTTACTTTAGTTTAGTGCACGTGATTATAAAGCAGGTGTGATTACTCTGGCTCTGCTATAAAAGAGTGTCAGGTGTTGCAATCACTGTTGGTGATATTGCTCATTTCCAACCAAGTCTGGTGGAGGAAGGAACAACAGAGAGGAGTTCCTTGCAGCTCAGGAGAGCTCTGGTGTACAGTCTGGTGAAGGAAGGAATTACAGAGAGGTGTTCCTTGCAGCTCTGACAAAGCTTGGAGAAGTAGCAGTGATTCTGGAGGAAATCTGCATTCTGGTGGTGGACTCTGTTGCTGGGAGCAAGAGCAACAGAGCAAAGCTAAATGGTGTTATCCCTGTTTGTGACTTCCCTTATGTGTGTTTCAGTGCAGTGGTGGGATTATTTTCTGCACCGTCCATTTCATTAGAAAGGGCTAGGTGCAGGGCGAGCTAGGGTTCTTAGGTTCCAGCTCGGTGACAGGTGCGGAGCCTGTATAGGGACTGTTAGGAGTGTAGAGACTGGCTCAGGGTATTGCAGGAGGTCTCCACATCCCTGTTCCCTATTGCAGGGCCCTCCATTGTATCAGTTTCCCTGGTGTTTCCCTTTGTTATTTAAATTCGCCCTGCTGGAGGCGGTGTATCCAGTTATACGTGTAATACTGAAATTCGCCTGCTGGAAGCGGTGTATCCGGCTGCATGTTATATTATTTAAATTCGCCCTACAGGAGGCGGTGTATCCAGGGTCACGTGTGTGATAGAAATTCGCCCTGCTGGAGGCAGTGTGTCCAGCCACACGTTGACCATCACAACACCTTTGTTTGATAAATTTCTCTATTCCTGCAGTGATCTGTTTATGGGCGCTTTTGACATATAGTCAATCTATTTAAGTTGATTTGAGCACTTGCACTTTATATATAAAAACTTTGTTTGGTTATCTATTATAATTGTAATTTATAGAGATAGTGAATCATGGGCTGAGAATAACTGTCCAGTTAGGTGGTTTTTCTAGGAGATTGGTGTTAACAATGTACTATTGATAGTGACACTTTGTGCACATATATGTGAAAATTTTTCCTGAACATATTTTTTGGATTTGAACCCCTTCCTTTATGGACTGTTGCATGCCCCTTTGGGGTATGTTTTGATGAAATATGGATATGCAGTCATGTTATAACTTTTTTTTTGTATTTTGAATAAAATTATATGATTTCAGTATATTTGTGGTTCGCTTCATTTGGGTAATTGAGGAAACTCTTCTTACCCTTATGTGTGTATTCTATTTCAGCAGCAGTGAAGGAGAAGTGACTGCAGCTTCTCTGACGCCATATTGCATCATCAGTCCACACTTCCCTTGTGCCTACTGCCTCGTCCACTGAAATAAAATGTCATCTGGGGGCGATGATAGAAGCATGGTAAATGACAGCAGTGCTGCCCACCGATGACGATTTCAGTGTGCTGACAGAATCTATGGGGCAGCGCTGCTGTTACTGACACTGTTTCTATCACCCTGATGACATCTCGTTTCAGTGAACGAGGCAATGAAGACAGAAGCAGCGTGGACTGAATATGTGGGACAGAGGGGAAATCCAGGAACCAGAGCCCCAGACATCCTCCTTTTGGTAACTTTATTAGTACAGAAAAATCACAACATTTTAGCCACGCAGGGCCATTATTAAGCTGTAAAAAAACAGAGAAATGCATTATGGCTTGATAAAGACCTGTGTGGCCGAAACGTTGTTATTTTATTGTACTAATAAAGTTACCAAAAGGAGAACGTCTGTTGCGTTGGTTCCTGAATTTCTCTGTACTGCCACAACCTTGTGGAGGGTTGCACCAAGTGTGCACGGACAAGAGAGTGGTGCATGGAACTCATCTATTGCAAGTATGTGGGGCAGAAGTATGGAGTCGTGAGAGAAACTGTAGACACTTCTTCACCGCTACTGAAACAGGTCAACATCACGGAACGGCAGTGACAAATGCTGTGACGTCAGCAGCACCCCCTGATAGCACTTAATTTCAGGGTAGAAAAGGAAGCAGTAGGATTAACCGCAACCTCATCCCCTAGATGATGATCCTTTTGAGAATCCCCAGTGCATGCTGTGAGACTCAATGGAATCGTCACCAGAAATAAGGTAAAAACACAGATTGAAAGTTAAAGTAGAGAGGGAATGGTAAGGGATTTTAGATTGAAGTACATTAGAAAAATGGGTGGATTATTAAGTAAAATAGTTAATTTCGACCAAACCCTTTAAATTTACAGTGGCCAAATTGAATAATGACATACAGTGGGGAAAAAATTATTTAGTCAGCCACCAATTGTGCAAGTTCTCCCACTTAAAAAGATGAGAGAGGCCTGTAATTGACATCATAGGTAGACCACAACTATGAGAGTCAAAGTGAGAAAACAAATCCAGAAAATCACCTTGTCTGATTTGGCAAGATTTAATTTGCAAATTATGGTGTAAAATAATTATTTGGTCATTAACAAAAGTTAATCTCAATCTTTTGTTATATATCCTTGGTTGGCAATAACAGAGGTCAAACGTTTTCTGAAAAGCCTTCACAAGGTTGGCACACACTGCTGGTGGTATGTTGGCCCACTCTTCCATGCAGATCTATGGGGTTGAGATCTGGAGACTGACTAGGCCACTCCAGGACCTTCATATTCTTCTTACAAAGTCACTCCTTTGTTGACCTGGCGGTGTGCTTGAGATCATTATCATGTTGAAAGAGCCATCCACATTTCATCTTCAATGCCCTTGTTGATGGAAGGAGGATTTCACTAAAAATCTCACGATACATGGCCCCATTCATTCTTTCATGTACATGGATCAGCCGTCCTGGTCCCTTTGCAGAGAAGCAGCCCCAAAACATGATGTTACCACCCCCAAGCTTCACAATAGGTATGGTGTTCTTTGGATGCAACTCAGCATTCTGTCTCCTCCAAACATGATGAGTTTTGTTCCTACCAAACAGTTCTATTTTGGTTTCATCAGACCATATGACATTCTCCCAATACTCTTCTGGAGAATCCAAGTGCTCTCTAGAAAACTTCAGACGGGCCCGGACATGTACTGGCTTAAGCAGGACACGTCTGGCACTGCAGGATCTGAGTCTCTGGCGGCATAGTGTGTTACTGATGGTAGCTTTTGTTACGGTGGTCCCAGCTCTATGCAGGTCATTCACTAAGTCCCCCCCGTGTGGTTTTGGAATTTTTGCTCACAGTTCTTGTTATCATTTTGACCCTACAGAGTGAGATCTTGCGTGGAGCCCCAGATCAAGGGAGATTATCAGTGGTCTTGTATGTCTTCCATTTTACTTATTATTCCTCCCACAGTTGATTTCATCACACCTAGCTGCTTGCCTATTGCAGATTCAGTCTTCTCAGCCTGGTGCAGGGCCACAATTTTGTTTCTGGTGTCCTTCGACAGCCCTTTGGTCTTCACCATAGTGGAGTTTGGAGTGTGGCTGTTTAAGGTTGTGGACAGGTGTTTTTTATACTGATACAAGTTCAAACAGCTGCCATTACTACATGTAATGAGTGGAGGACAAAGGAGCCTCTTGAAGAAGAAGTTACAGGTCTGTGAGAGCCAGAAATCTTGCATGTTTTTAGGTGACCAAATACTTATTTTCCACCATAATTTGCAAAATAAATCTTGTCAAAACAGACAAGATGATTTTCTGGATTTGTTTTCTCATTTTGACTCTCATAGTTGTGGTCTACCTATGATGTCAATTACAGGCTTCTCTCATCTTTTTAAGTGGAGGAACTTGCACTATTGGTGGCTGACTAAATACTTTTTTTCCCCACTGTATGCGACCAATGCAAGTTTGAAGCAGAAATGTTACTTTTTAAAGATGATTTGTGGGAGGTAATTGAATAAAAGACCACAGATTAGTGCTATTTATGAATGGGACAAGAAAAACAGACAGGCAAGAGAAATGATAAGCTTATTAGTAAAGAATGACCAAGTGATCCTCATCAGAAATTAGAAAAGTGGCAAAGGCATGTGGAATGCACCTCAAAATCGGCGTACGATTCCAGTCTAAACAGCAAGCTACAGTATATCTGTTAAGGAAAACTAAACTCAGCAAAGAAAAGAATAGAGAGAAGAAATGACGCCAGTGGGTGAGGATAGAAAAGACAGCCATGTTGCAGCCATACTGCTATGCAGTTTACTCCACATGTACAGTACTCTGATTAATGCACTAGTGATAAAAACCTAAAAAGAATTTGCAACTACTAGGCTAGTAGAAAAAGAACTTAATTTCTCAATCTTCTACATTCCCTGTGTCTGCAGTAATCAGAATGCACTTGGATGACATCTGAATGCAGACTAATGTTTCACACGCACCCATTGGCATGAGAAAAAAATCACAGCCCTACACTGCGCCATAGTATAACATTGGGCAGAGTGCTATCGGATAACACTCGGCATTGCGTTATGTTCATGTGAGCGTGCACTTAAAGTGACACATAGTAGGGCAACAATTCCAAAGCAAGCCACATAAGTCATAGAAGCTTTTTCACAGAATTTGAGTCAATTAACAAGGAACACGCTTTCTCGCTGATGGAAGCAGAGCAAATATATTGGGATCCTACAAACATTTTTTCCTGGTTATATTTTTCATTATAAATTGCACTACCAAAATAATACTATATAGCTTTCCCTATAGAGCTATATCTTTGAAACCAGGTAAGACATTTTTAGGTATGCATTTTTCATAAATTTCCATTGATATGAAACACGTTTTTTTTAAGAAGGATGACTATGAAGAAAGAGTTAATATAGAGGAGAATTAATCCACAATCCCTGCTAAGAAGATATTTGCGTATACAGAAGAGGAACAACATGTGGTTCTTAGAAAATGCTCTATACACAAAGTGAACGATAATCCACTTGACCTGTGTGCTCACTTCTCCCTGGGATAAACTTGTCAGTGTCCTGATGAATCTCATATGCATTACTCATCCATAACGACTATCAGTTCAATGGGTTGCCTGAATATACAAAACAGATACAGCTAAATAATGAGGCAGCACAGGAAACCAATGGTACATTGTATTTACTGTATGCACATTGGGATGTATGTTTAGTTATGCAGCAAATGACCCTTATGTGCCCAAAATAATAGTCAAGGATGGTTCCTTTAATTTTTCACATCACAAACAGGCAATCATGTATAATACAGTGTAAAGTGCCGGGATTAGTGTTGAGCATTCCGATACCGCAAGTATCGGGTATCGGCCGATACTTGCTGTATCGGAATTCCGATACGACTTCCGATATTTTTTCAATATCGGAAGTCGGCATCGGAATCGGAAGTTCAAAGTTGATTGACAGCCGAAATGACGTCATCATGATGCGCGGTGTGTGCGCATCATGATGCGCCGTCATTTCTGGCCTTCCGGGGGTCTCTGCCGGCCTGCCGGGGGGCTGTGTGGACTGCCCGGGGTCTGTACCGGCCTGCCGGGGGGCTGTGCCGGCCTGCCGGTGGTCTGTGCACCCTGTGGGGGTCTGTACCGGCCTGCCGGGGGGCTGTGCCGGCCTGCCGGTGGTCTGTGCACCCTGTGGGGGTCTGTACCGGCCTGCCGGGGGGCTGTGCCGGCCTGCCGGGGGGCTGTGCTGATGTCCGGGGGTCTGTGCAAGCATCGTCCGATGGGACTATAAGTCCCATCTGGCGATGCCTGCTACCATGACAGTGATTGACACATTAGCCAATGATGGGACAGTAGTAGTCCCATCATCCGGCTAATGTGTTAAATGTTAAAAAAAAAAAAAAAATACTACATACATACTACATGCATGCTACATACATACTACATGCTACATACATACTACATATATACTACATGCATGCTACATACATACTACATGCTACATACATACTACCGTGTTTCCCCGAAAGTAAGACCCTGTCTTACATTAATTTTACCCCAAAAAGTCCCACCCTGTCTTACTTTCGGGGGAGGTCTTACATTAGCCGAAAAAAAATGACAATTTCTTTTTAACCAATAAATTAACATTTATTAACATGCTGTTATACCCCATAACAGTGCCGTATCCCACTGCACACAGCCCCACACCCCATAACAGTGCCGTATCCCACTGCACACAGCCCCACACCCCATAACAGTGCCGTATCCCACTGCACACAGCCCCACACCCCATAACAGTGCCGTATCCCACTGCACACAGCCCCACACCCCATAACAGTGCCGTATCCCACTGCACACAGCCCCACACCCCATAACAGTGCCGTATCCCACTGCACACAGCCCCACACCCCATAACAGTGCCGTATCCCACTGCACACAGCCCCACACCCCATAACAGTGCCGTATCCCACTGCACACAGCCCCACACCCCATAACAGTGCCGTATCCCACTGCACACAGCCCCACACCCCATAACAGTGCCGTATCCCACTGCACACAGCCCCACACCCCATAACAGTGCCGTATCCCACTGCACACAGCCCCACACCCCATAACAGTGCCGTATCCCACTGCACACAGCCCCACACCCCATAACAGTGCCGTATCCCACTGCACACAGCCCCACACCCCATAACAGTGCCGTATCCCACTGCACACAGCCCCACACCCCATAACAGTGCCGTATCCCACTGCACACAGCCCCACACCCCATAACAGTGCCGTATCCCACTGCACACAGCCCCACACCCCATACCAGTGCCGTATCCCACTGCACACATCCCCACACCCCATAACAGTGCCGTATCCCACTGCACACAGCCCCACACCCCATACCAGTGCCGTATCCCACTGCACACAGCCCCACACCCCATAACAGTGCCGTATCCCACTGCACACATCCCCACACCCCATAACAGTGCCGTATCCCACTGCACACAGCCCCACACCCCATACCAGTGCCGTATCCCACTGCACACAGCCCCACACCCCATAACAGTGCCGTATCCCACTGCACACAGCCCCATACCCTATACAGTACATGTTTCCCTACTTGGATTTTAAATGCTGGACGTTTTCCTCTGCGGTGCGGCTGTGGAAGGCCTGTGCTGCAGGGAACGCTGTGCCAATCAGCAGGGAAACAGCGGTGACGTGGGGCTGGGGCGGCCAATTACAGCCCGAGCTGCTGGACCAATCAGTGCTCGAGCCGGGGGCCGGCGGTGACGTGGGGAACAGGGGCGGCCAATGAGCTGTTGAGCTGGGCGGATTGCGGGGTTAACACGGCGAGTTAACCCCATGAGCGCTGGACTCGCCCAGCTGCACCTGAGGACACCTCTGGAGCCTGGGGACCCAATGGGGGACAGCGGCGGCCCAAAGGTAAGGGCCTTACATTTCACAGCGGCCCCCAACCCTGCCTTACATTCGGGGAGGCCTTACATTGAAGGACCCCCCGTAACCCCCACCCTGTCTTACTTTCGGGGGGGTCCTACTTTCGGGGAAACACGGTACATATATACTACATGCATGCTACATACATACTGCATGCTACATACATACCACATACATACTACATACATACCACATATATACTACATACATACTACATGCATGCTACATACATACTACATACATACTACATACATACCACATATATACTACATACATACTACATGCATGCTACATACATACTACATACATACTACATGCATGCTACATACATACTACATGCATGCTACATAAATAACACATATATACTACATGCATGCTACATACATACTACATGCTACATACATACTACATATATACTACATACATACTACATACATACTACATGCATGCTACATACATACTACATGCTACATACATACTACATATATACTACATGCATGCTACATACATACTACATGCTACATACATACTACATATATACTACATACATAATACATGCATGCTACATACATTCTACATGCTACATACATACTACATATATACTACATGCATGCTACATACATACTACATGCTACATACATACTACATATATACTACATACATACTACATACATGCTACATACATACTGCATGCTACATACATACTACATACATACTACATACATACTACATACATACCACATATATACTACATACATACTACATGCATGCTACATACATACCACATACATACTACATACATACTACATACATACTACATGCATGCTACATACATAACACATATATACTACATGCATGCTACATACATACTACATGCTACATACATACCACATACATACTACATACATACTACATACATACTACATGCATGCTACATACATACTACATGCTACATACATACTACATATATACTACATGCATGCTACATACATACTACATGCTACATACATACTACATGCTACATACATACTACATATATACTACATACATACTACATACATACTACATGCATGCTACATACATACTACATGCTACATACATACCACATACATACTACATACATACTACATGCTACATACATACTACATATATACTACATGCATGCTACATACATACTGTATGCTACATGCATGCTACATACATACTACATACATACTACATACATACCACATATATACTACATACATACTACATACAATACATTCATACAATACATACATAGACATACAGTACATATAACATAGAGTAACATACTTACCAATACTTGTCACATTGTTCCCCGAAGCCATTGTCTTTTACGGAATAAATATTAACATAACAAACCACAAAAATACTCACCCACGATCCGAAGCAGTCCACGAGTGTGTCCCACGACGATCTTGGGTAGAGAA
Source organism: Dendrobates tinctorius (assembly GCF_039654945.1). Lineage (NCBI taxonomy): Eukaryota > Metazoa > Chordata > Amphibia > Anura > Dendrobatidae > Dendrobates > Dendrobates tinctorius. The sequence goes on along the minus strand of NW_027361858.1, from coordinate 21,614,991 downwards.
CTGCAGCATCAGCTGATGCTGCCGTTCTCTACGGGCTGCAGGAATCCAATGACGGAAGGTAGGTATCCTTCCGCACTGTATTCCTCCGCCACTTAAAAAAAAAAAAGTCCCTAGTCTCACTTTATGCCATTGCTGCGTGGGAAATTCCCACACAGCAATGGCATAAAGTGAGACTAGGGACTTTTTCTTTTTTAAGTGGCGGAGGAATACAGTGCGGAAGGATACCTACCTTCCGTCATTGGATTCCTGCAGCCCGTAGAGAACGGCAGCATCAGCTGATGCTGCAGTTCTCTACCCAAGATCGTCGTGGGACACACTCGTGGACTGCTTCGGATCGTGGGTGAGTATTTTTGTGGTTTGTTATGTTAATATTTATTCCGTAAAAGACAATGGCTTCGGGGAACAATGTGACAAGTATTGGTAAGTATGTTACTCTATGTTATATGTACTGTATGTCTATGTATGTATTGTATGAATGTATTGTATGTAGTATGTATGTAGTATATATGTGGTATGTATGTAGCATGTAGTATGTATGTAGCATGCATGTAGCATGCAGTATGTATGTAGCATGCATGTAGTATATATGTAGTATGTATGTGGTATGTATGTAGCATGTAGTATGTATGTAGCATGCATGTAGTATGTATGTAGTATGTATGTAGCATGCATGTAGTATATATGTAGTATGTATGTAGCATGTAGTATGTATGTAGCATGCATGTAGTATATATGTAGTATGTATGTAGCATGTAGTATGTATGTAGCATGCATGTAGTATATATGTAGTATGTATGTAGCATGTAGTATATATGTAGCATGCATGTAGTATGTATGTAGTATGTATGTGGTATGTATGTAGCATGTAGTATGTATGTAGCATGCATGTAGTATATATGTGTTATGTATGTAGCATGTAGCATGCATGTAGCATGCATGTAGTATGTATGTAGTATGTATGTGGTATGTATGCAGCATGTAGCATGCATGTAGTATGTATGTAGTATATATGTGATATGTATGTAGCATGTAGTATGTATGTAGCATGCAGTATGTATGTAGCATGCATGTAGTATATATGTAGTATGTATGTAGCATATATGTAGTATGTATGTAGCATGTAGTATGTATGTAGCATGCAGAATGTATGTAGCATGCATGTAGTATATATGTAGTATGTATGTAGCATATATGTAGTATGTATGTAGCATGTAGTATATATGTAGTATGCATGTTGCATGCATGTAGTATATATGTAGTATGTATGTTGCATGTAGTATATATGTAGTATGAATGTAGCATGTACAGTGGGGCAAAAAAGTATTTAGTCAGTCAGCAATAGTGCAAGTTCCACCACTTAAAAAGATGAGAGGCATCTGTAGTTTACATCATAGGTAGACCTCAACTATGGGAGACAAACTGAGAAAAAAAAATCCAGAAAATCACATTGTCTGTTTTTTTTTCATTTTATTTGCATATTATGGTGGAAAATAAGTATTTGGTCAGAAACAAGCAATCAAGATTTCTGGCTCTCACAGACCTGTAACTTCATCTTTAAGAGTCTCCTCTTTCCTCCACTCATTACCTGTAGTAATGGCACCTGTTTAAACTTGTTATCAGTATAAAAAGACACCTGTGCACACCCTTAAACAGTCTGACTCCAAACTCCACTACGGTGAAGACCAAAGAGCTGTCAAAGGACACCAGAAACAAAATTGTAGCCCTGCACCAGGCTGGGAAGACTGAATCTGCAATAGCCAACCAGCTTGGGGTGAAGAAATCAACTGTGGGAGCAATAATTAGAAAATGGAAGACATACAAGACCACTGATAATCTCCCTCGATCTGGTGCTCCACGCAAAATCCCACCCCGTGGGGTCAGAATGATCACAAGAACGGTGAGCAAAAATCCCAGAACCACGCGGGGGGACCTAGTGAATGAACTGCAGAGAGCTGGGACCAATGTAACAAGGCCTACCATAAGTAACACACTACGCCACCATGGACTCAGATCCTGCAGTGCCAGACGTGTCCCACTGCTTAAGCCTGTACATGTCCGGGCCCGTCTGAAGTTTGCTAGAGAGCATTTGGATGATCCAGAGGAGTTTTGGGAGAATGTCCTATGGTCTGATGAAACCAAACTGGAACTGTTTGGTAGAAACACAACTTGTCGTGTTTGGAGGAAAAAGAATACTGAGTTGCAGCCATCAAACACCATACCTACTGTAAAGCATGGTGGTGGAAACATCATGCTTTGGGGCTGTTTCTCTGCAAAGGGGCCAGGACGACTGATCCGGGTACATGAAAGAATGAATGGGGCCATGTATCGTGAGATTTTGAGTGCAAACCTACTTCCATCAGCAAGGGCATTGAATATGAAACGTGGCTGGGTCTTTCAACATGACAATGATCCAAAGCACACCGCCAGGGCAACGAAGGAGTGGCTTCGTAAGAAGCATTTCAAGGTCCTGGAGTGGCCTAGCCAGTCTCCAGATCTCAACCCTATAGAAAACCTTTGGAGGGAGTTGAAAGTCCGTGTTGCCAAGCGAAAAGCCAAAAACATCACTGCTCTAGAGGAGATCTGCATGGAGGAATGGGCCAACATACCAACAACAGTGTGTGGCAACCTTGTGAAGACTTACAGAAAACGTTTGACCTCTGTCATTGCCAACAAAGGATATATCACAAAGTATTGAGATGAAATTTTGTTTCTGACCAAATACTTATTTTCCACCATAATATGCAAATAAAATGAAAAAAAAACAGACAATGTGATTTTCTGGATTTTTTTTTCTCAGTTTGTCTCCCATAGTTGAGGTCTACCTATGATGTAAATTACAGACGCCTCTCATCTTTTTAAGTGGTGGAACTTGCACTATTGCTGACTGACTAAATACTTTTTTGCCCCACTGTATGTAGTATGTAGTATGAATGTAGTATGCATGTTGTATGTATGTAGCATGTATGTAGCATGTAATTTTTTTTTTTTTTTTACATTCAACACATTAGCCGGTTGATGGGACTACTACTGTCCCATCATTGGCTAATGTGTCAATCACTGTCATGGTAGCAGGCATCGCCCGATGGGACTTGTAGTCCCATCGGACGATGCCTGCACAGACCCCCGAAGCCTGCACAGACCACCGGCAGGCCGGCACAGCCCCCCGGCAGGCCGGCACAGCCCACCGGAGCCTGCACAGACCACCGGCAGGCCGGCACAGCCCCCCGGCAGGCCGGCACAGCCCACCGGAGCCTGCACAGACCACCGGCAGGCCGGCACAGCCCCCCGGCAGGCCGGCACAGACCACCGGAGCCTGCACAGACCCCCTGGCAGGCCGGAACAGCCCCCCGAAAGGCCCGTACAGACCCCAGAGAGGCTGTACAAGGCAAAAACAGGGTTTTTCTTATTCCGATACCGGAAGTCCCATAGACTTGAATGGGACTTCCGGTATCGGAATCGGCGATACCGATACTTTTTTTTAAGATCGGCCGATCCATTCCGATCCGATACTTTGAAGTATCGGACGGTATCGCTCAACTCTAGCCGGGATATTACGTCAGTTACCAATTTATATCCTCAATACATTTTAATGTGAAACCCTTCAATCTTGGTAGCAATATTAATCATACCTATTAATAAGCTTGCAGGCATTGTTTTACAGTTCTAAACTGCTGCCACTGCTTTGTTCACTTTCTAATTGTGTCCTCATTTCATCCAAACAGCCCAGAACCTATAGCTGCAAAGGACTATTTACAAATCAAAGCTGGATCGAGACATGGGCAGGCCCGGACTATCTTTCATGCCTCCTATCAGATTGACACTGACCAATGATGATAACTTTCCCTATATCACCCACAACAAGCTGTCTGGCACTATTGCTGCAGAGCTGAAGTCTGATACACAAGGCACTGTGGATGGGCTAGTCCCATCCATTATTCTGATCAGTGTTGATCACAAGCCTAGCTCTGGGGGTGAAATGTGGACACAGTTAAAAAGCTGTAGATGAACAAACTTGGAACTGCAATTTGGAGCAAGGATGACAGATATGTTGGGAATCTGTCGCTAGATTTATGTAAGGGGGTGAGATAGAACTACCGCCTTGCTTCCCTTCCTTTGATTATTTTCCATGTGTTGATGTTTACATATGCTAATGTTGGTAATGTCTAAGATTAATATTTGCGTTACTGCTACATAGTAATATGTATTATCGCTCACATTTATGGTACTGCCACATTCATACATGTGTTACCATTCTTTATAGAACTATATTATATTGTGCTGTGTTCATTTAGTGTAATACTGTATATAATGTATTGTGATGATGTGTACTAATTCTTGTGTACAGTTTATGGAAAGTAAAGTGCATCCTTTTGGACATTAGAGGAGGGGTGGTAAGTCAGGAGTTTCTAGGAAGTTAGGTCAGACGGGGCCAGGGTGTCCACATGGGCTATAGGCCCGGACAGCTTGGCCGCCACATAATGTTAAATCACTGAAGCCCACGTTATCCACAACCACTGTGAATCATTGCAGTGGGCCATAACAGGGAAGGAAAGATGTGGCGACTTATCGCCTGGGCGGACCCCTTTATGGCAGGAGTCGGTTGGACTGAGGAGATGAAGGAAGCTGGAGCTTCGACAAGATCGGTACAGATGGGCCAGATGCTTTACCAGAGGCAACCAAACCTGGTGACTGATGATTTCGAGGCTGGGGTGAAACAGGCAGAAGGAATTGTCATGGCGAGGTTAGGCCAGGAAGGAACTGGGGAGCAGTCTAGGACAGTCCGGTCTGGGCGTGTACTGCACAGAAGCGACAGCAAAGCAGGGAAAGATGAGGAAACAAGTGAATTCCATAATGTGCCAACTGTGGATGTAACGTGTGAAGTATTCAGTAAAGAGAATGTTAAATTTATCCTGGACTGTGTCTCCATTACTGGGGGTCGCCTGGAAGATGGACCGTCGCCGCCTGGGAAGTGCCTGGGGGAACCTGAATCTGGAGATGCAGGTACGCTGAGAAGAATACAGCTTTCTGTAGGGGATGGTTGGGACACAGGTGCTTCAGTGTCTCTGGTCACGACTACAGTCCTGTCCTCCCCTTACATTTATGCTACCCGATCCACAGTCAGCATAAATCAGAATTTGGCTGTGTGATTGCAGCCAGCCATGTTTTACTCTGAAATCCTGCAACAATTCAGAAAACATAGCAGGAACTATAGGCAAAGACCTGCATAATGCAGCCCCCACCTGGCTTCTTCCCACCCTACTCTAGTTAATTGACAGATTTCCTTATGTAAACACATGGGAGAGACCTGTCAGAGTAAAACATAACTGACTGCAATCACACAGACAGGCTCTGATTTATGCTGCATGTGGTTCGGGTATTATAAATCTAGTGAGAGGTTCACTTTTAGCAGGTTGCTGCTGCCAGCTGTGCTACATTATTGCTGTCTGAATCCATAAGAACAGACAGTTTTAGAGCCCACTACATACATTTTTCCATAGAGGTAAATAAAACAACATACAGTAGACTAATGAAATCAATCCAGTTGTGGCTGAACTGATAATAGATGGACATTCCCTTTAAGACCACTGTAACTCAGACACAATGTATTTAAGTTATAGCGACTGATCACAATTCTGCCCTACTTAATGATGAGAGAGACAGCAGTCATTTACTGCTGAAAAATATATTTTAGCAATTGGTGGTGTAGTGCAGCGCTTACTGAATGTGTTGGGGGACACTCGCTTGGCAACAGGATGAAGGCACCCAGTAACATTTTCTCACTTAAACAGTCCATACGGTTTATTTAGACTCAGCATAAACCACTAGAGCCCATGTTACACATCACAGACCTAACACATAGTACATAGCACTTCATAGTACATGGCTTTAAGTCTCAGTCACTAAACACGCCGGACCTAGGGATGGGCAAATCCTGAAATACTCGGAATCGCTAGACTCTAACGAGTCCGACTCGGAAACTCGCTATTCGTTGCAAGTCTAGCGAGTCCAATGTTAATGAATGGAGATGCGAGTATTGCAGCGATTCCTGTGCTGCCATTTTTTTTACTCTTTACTCTCGCAAGTGCCCCCTAGCTTAGCGATTTAGAATTCATCCCTAAAGCACAGAAAATCGTTTCTACATCACGCTAGAAGCTAAACAGGAAGTCGCCTGTGCTAACCGATTTACTGCACAGGCTGATCTGATATTCTGCACACACAGGCAGATCTGATCTGCACACACAGGGCGATCAGATCTGCACACACAGGCCCACCAAAGATGTGTAGCAGACGTGATACAGAGAGGCTGATCGGCCTGGTTGAAGAGTGGCCCCAGCTGTGGCAGCCCACCCACCCTGGCTATGGTGATGAAAGACAGCGAAATATGGCTTGGAGGTCCATCGCCAGAAGTATGTTCCCGTCATTTGATCACGCTGGAGAAGATGGGCAGGCAAACATGGGTAAGAGTTATGTGATGTCATTTCTTCTATTTTCTTTTACTGTACCCTTTTTTGGATTAGGAGAGAGTGAGATTTCTTGTGTCACCATTGGCGTCTGTGACGCACTGAAACCGTGGGTACCCAGCACCGGGCCGGGGTCTGCTTCACTGGGGGATGTGATGTGACCCGTGCTGTAGTCTCAGGGGATGCACAGTGCAAAGGGGATAACTACAGGGGACTGTAATAGGAGGACAATCAAGGCTAGTGATGCGTATTGGCACAGCAGGAAGGTAACGTGCGTGCTATTAGCTGGTAGCAGAGAAGCCCTGCACTCTCCCTGAAAAAATTGTTTAGTGCGCAAAGGCAGTCACCTAGGTGGACTGTGGTGCTGTCTGCGTCACCGCTCTGGGGTGAAGTGCGTGCTGTAACTTAGCAGAGAAGCGACGCACTCTCCCTGAAAAAAATGTTTAGTGCACACAAGCAGGCAGCGTGCGTGCTATTAGCTGGTGGGATAGATAGCAGCAACGCACTGGTCTGCCACAGAAACAATAACGCTGCAGGGGTAAATATGACCCCAATAATATCTGGTGGAAAAAAAAAAGAAAATTTGCTCAGCTATGCTTCTGATTTCAGCTCTGATGGAAGCTGAGTGAGTAAGCTAAGCTCTGAGGATGGTGCTGTATGCACTGTAAGGCTGCTCCTGCCTTTCTCCCTGCCTACAGTCCTCTACAGTACTCCTCCGTCCTGGTAGTTCTGAAAAGAACTTTTGTGTTATATGTGAGGAATCTTGAGGTCCTACACTGACTAACAGTCCCTAGATCTGCTCTATGTCTCCAACTCGCCCTGCACTAGCTCAGATCGTCACAGGAATGTGCCCAAAATGGCGGGGGCAGGGTTTATATACAGCCTTGCCTGTGATACATGACATAGGCATCACGATGGACAGCAGCCAATCATAGTAGTGCTCTTCACAGTTTTCTCACCTAACAAACTAGGCTGTCTCTGAAAATTAACATATTCTGTATTCTGCGAGTCCCGAATACAGTATATAGGAGTCCTAGACTCGCTAAGACTCGCTGCTGACAGCGGGACACAAAATCGCTAAGAAACTAGGATTGCTTGTATTAAACTCTGAAAAAACTAGGATTGCCATTGATTTGCATTGGACTCGTTACTGTGCGAGTAATCGCTTGGAAACTCGCAGAGTACCGACTCCTGCGAGTCCCCTACTACTCGCAGAGTAACGAGTCCTAACGAGTAGATTCGCCCATCCCTAGCCGGACCTCTTTGTCCAGTTACCGTGGGCGACCGCACGCTGTGCCAATGTCTCTTTCACAGTTTTACTCCATGACACCCAACCTTAGATTGCAGTCTCTAAACACACTGGACCTCACTTTGTCCAGTTACCATGGGTGACCACACAGTTCATTAACTGACCCTCATCAGTGCACACAGTCCCCCATACTCTGGGTTACCTTCCAAGAGCTCCGCTCCACATGCTGACTCTTTGTCAGTCTTAGGTTCACAAGGAAGCTACCTTACTAGGATCACTGTCCCGTACGATGACTTGCTCAACAAGGTCCCACCCGAACAGTTCCAGACCCTTAGAAGGTCGGTAGCTTCCTCAACACAGTTAGCCATCACAGGCTCTGCAGGTACCTTGTCTCACACTGTGCTCTTCAGGAATCTGGTCCACCCACAGGACCTTCCAACACAGAGACCATCCAGGTCCATGGCCTCACCATGTGCTCTTCAGAAATCCGGTCCACTCACAGGACCTTCCAACCTCCGATCATGAGATCACACCACAGTCACATTATGTAGCTGAAACCACCCTTATAGGTGGGAGGTGTGTGTGGTTAGCCAGTCCCCGCCAGCTCTCCAGCTAACCCTGTAGGCCCCCCTTCATAAACAAAACCAAGGTTCGTGGAACTACAGGTCTCAGAGCAACATTTCAGGCTTACAGCGCAGAGGACCTCCTCCTCTGTGACACCTACCGGCCATTTACAATAATGCCGGTCACTGTCTCACAGTGGGTAAAGTACCATATTAGAATAATGAAAAGCTACTAATTGCCCAGAAAAAAAAAGAAAAAGAGAGAGAGAAAAAAAGAGAAAGATAGAGATATTTTTTTTTTATTCTTCTTCACACACTTGTTTTCCATGAAAAGAATGTTATTAATAGAATGTTATTAATGCTTGGTCACATGCTCAGTATTTGTAAGCCAATATCAGGAGTGGAACAATCAGAGGAAAAGTATAATAGAAACATGTCATCAGTTCTGTATTTATCACCTACTCCTGGTTTTGGCTTTCAAATACTGATGCAAGGTCTAAGGGCTCATACCCATTTGCGAGAAAAAAAAGGTCCGATTTTTGGACCAAAAAAACGGACGAGTGCCAGGCGATTGTCATGAGAGTTTCATGCGAGTGTAATGCGATTTCCATTCGATTTTTACATGGTACATCCGTATGACATTCGTATGCAATGCGATTTTAACATGAGCTTTTACATACAGCATTCTCTGTATGTAAAAGCTCATATTAAAATCGCATTGTAATACACAACTGTACACATCGTTTTAAAACCAAATTTTCTTCAAAGTATATATATAAATATACACTCACTGGCCACTTTATTAGGTACACCTGTCCAATTGTGTGTTAAGACTTAATTTCTAATCAGCCAATCACATGGCGGCAACTCAGTGCATTTAGGCATGTAGACATGGTCAAGACAATCTCCTGCAGTTCAAACCGAGCATCAGTATGGGGAAGAAAGGTGATTTGAGTGCCTTTGAACGTGGCATGATTGTTGGTGCCAGAAGGGCTGGTCTGAGAATTTCAGAAACTGCTGATCTACTGGGATTTTCACGCACAACCATCTCTAGGGTTTACAGAGAATGGTCCGAAAAAGAAAAAAAATCCAGTGAGCGGCAGTTCTGTGGCCGGAAATGCCATGTTGATGCCAGAGGTCAGAGGAGAATGGGCAGACTGGTTCGAGCTGATAGAAAGGCAACAGTGACTCAAATTGCCACCCGTTACAACCAAGGTAGGCAGAAGAGCATCTCTGAACGCACAGTGCGTCGAACTTTGAGGCAGATGGGCTACAGCAGCAGAAGACCACACTGGGTACCACTCCTCTCAGCTAAGAACAGGAAACTGAGGCTAAAATTTGCACAAGCTCATCGAAATTGGACAGTAGAAGATTGGAAAAACGTTGCCTGGTCTGATGAGTCTCGATTTCTGCTGCGACATTCGGATGGTAGGGTCAGAATTTGGCGTAAACAACATGAAAGCATGGATCCATCCTGCCTTGTATCAACGGTTCAGGCTGGTGGTGGTGGTGTCATGGTGTGGGGAATTTTTTCTGGGCACTCTTTGGGCCCCTTGGTACCAATTGAGCATCGTTGCAACGCCACAGCCTACCTGAGTATTGTTGCTGACCATGTCCATCCCTTTATGACCACAATGTACCCAACATCTGATGGCTACTTTCAGCAGGATAATGCGCCATGTCATAAAGCTCGAATCATCTCAGATTGGTTTCTTGAACATGACAATGAGTTTACAGTACTCAAATGGCCTCCTCAGTCACCAGATCTCAATCCAATAGAGCATCTTTGGGATGTGGTGGAACGGGAGATTCGCATCAGGGATGTGCAGCCGACAAATCTGCTCCAACTGTGTGATGCCATCATGTCAATATGGTCCAAAATCTCTGAGGAATGCTTCCAGCACCTTGTTGAATCTCTGCCACGAAGAATTGAGGCAGTTCTGAAGGCAAAAGGGGGTCCAACCCCTTACTAGCATGGTGTACCTAATAAAGTGGCCAGTGAGTGTATATATATATATATATTAGATAGGTAAAAATCCGGCAAATGATCTGTCGCACACAGCCAGAATAGTCATTTAATGAAATAAAATAATAAACACAGTTTGCCATATTTATTGTTGTTTATTGTTCTGCTAGTCCATGCGAGGCCCTTGTTCTCCTGTAATAAAGAAAAAATAATAAACCAACAATTCATTTTCCCGAGGGGCCACATGAGAGACCATGACTGTGGTGGAGGGCCGAACCAATAGCTTGAAATTAATTCTATTCAATGTTAATTTATTAATATTAATTGTATCACTTAATATTGAGCAGATTTAAGTATGCTGACACCCCTATATATCTTTGAACCCAAGTACAGTCCTTTCTGTATATCGCATGAATCCCCCACAGCCCCTTATATACAGCATGAGCCTCATACAGCCTCCTCATATACAGCATGAGCCTCACACAGCCTCTCCATATACAGAATGAGCCTCGCACAGCATCCCCATATACAGTATGAGCCCTACACAGACTTCCCATATAGAGCATGAGCCTTACACAGCCTCCCTATATACTGCATGAGCCCCACACAGCCTTTCCATATACTGCATGAGGCCCCATAGCCTCACCATGTGCAGCATGACCCCCACACAGCCTACCTATTGTATATATACTGCATGAGCCCTACAGTCTCCCCATATACTGCATGAGCCTTACAGTCTCCCAATATACTGCATGAGCCCCACACAGCCTCCCTGTATATACTGCGTGAGTCACACACAGCCTCCCTATATACAGCATGAGCCCCACACAGCCTCCCTATATACAGCATGAGCCCCACACAGCCTTCCCATATACAGCATGAGCCCCACACAGCCTTCCTATATACAGCATGTGCCCCACACATCCTCCCCATATACGGCATGAGCCCCACACAGCCTTCCCATATACAGCATGAGCCCCACACAGCCTTCCCATATACAGCATGTGCCTCACAGTCTCTCCACATACTGAATGAGGCCCTACACAGCCTCCCTATATATTGCATGAGCCCCACACAGCCTTCCCATATACTGCATGAGGCCCCCATAGCCTCACCATGTGCAGCATGTCACCCCCCATAACCTCCCCGTGTGCAGCATGTCACCACCATAGCATCCCCATGTTCTGCGCGACAGCTCCATAGCCTCCCCATGTGCAACATGTCATCCCAATAGCATCCCCATGTGCAGCATGTCATCCCAATAGCATCCCCATGTGCAACATGTCATCCCAATAGCATCCCCATGTGCAGCATGTTACCCAAATAGCATCCCCATGCACAGCATGTCACCCTCCATAGCCTACCCATGTGCTACATGTCACCCCCTAGCCTCCCCATATGCTACGTCCCCCCCATAGAATCCCCATGCGCTGTCTGTCACCCCAATAGAATCCCCAAGTTCTGTCTGTCACCCCCAGAGAATCCCCATGTGCTGTCTGTCACTCCCACAGAATCCTCATGTTCTCTTTGTCACCCCATAGAATCCCCATGTGCTGTATGTCACCCCCTTAGAATCTCCATGTGCTGTCTGTCAACCCCATAGAATCCCCATGCGCTGTATGTCACCCCCAAAGAATCCCCATGCTCTGTATGTCACCCCCAAAGAATCCCCATGCGCTGTATGTCACCCCCATAGAATCCCCATGCACTGTCTGTCACCCCCATAGAATCCCCATGCGCTGTCTGTCACCCCCATAGAATCCCCATGTGCTGTATGTCACCCCCATAGAATCCCCATGTACTGTCTGTCACCCCCATAGAATCCCCATGCACTGTCTGTCACCCCCATAGAATCCCCATGTGCTGTCTGTCACCCCCATAGAATCCCCATGTGCTGTATGTCACCCCCATAGAATCCCCATGTACTGTCTGTCACCCCCATAGAATCCCCATGCGCTGTCTGTCACCCCCATAGAATCCCCATGTGCTGTCTGTCACCCCCATAGAATCCCCATGTGCTGTATGTCACCCCCATAGAATCCCCATGTACTGTCTGTCACCCCCATAGAATCCCCATGTGCTGTATGTCACCCCCATAGAATCCCCATGTGCTGCATGTCACCCCCATAGAATCCCCATGTACTGTCACCCCCATAGAATCCCCATGCGCTGTCTGTCACCCCCATAGAATCCCCATGCGCTGTCTGTCACCCCCATAGAATCCCCATGCACTGTCACCCCCATAGAATCCCCATGCGCTGTCTGTCACCCCCATAGAATCCCCATGTGCTGCATGTCACCCCCATAGAATCCCCATGTACTGTCACCCCCATAGAATCCCCATGCGCTGTCTGTCACCCCCATAGAATCCCCATGCGCTGTCTGTCACCCCCATAGAATCCCCATGCACTGTCTGTCACCCCCATAGAATCCCCATGCGCTGTCTGTCACCCCCATAGAATCCCCATGTGCTGTATGTCATCCCCATAGAATCCCCATGTACTGTGTCACACTCATAGAATCCCCATGTGCTGTCTGTCACCCCCATAGAATCCCCAAGTGCTGTCACCCTCATAGAATCCCCATGTACTGTGTCACTCCCACAGAATCCCCATGCGCTGTATGTCATCCCCATAGAATCCCCATGTGCTGTGTCACCCCCATAGAATCCCCATGTACTGTGTCACTCCCACAGAATCCCCATGTGCTGTATGTCACCCTCATAGAATCCCCATGTGCTGTGTCACCCCCATAGAATCCCCATGCACTGTCTGTCACCCCCATAGAATCCCCATGTGCTGTATGTCACCCCCATAGAATCCCCATGTACTGTGTCACACTCATAGAATCCCCATGTGCTGTCTGTCACCCCCATAGAATCCCCATGTGCTGTCTGTCACCCCCCATAGAATCCCCAAGTGCTGTCACCCTCATAGAATCCCCATGTACTGTGTCACTCCCACAGAATCCCCATGCGCTGTATGTCATCCCCATAGAATCCCCATGTGCTGTGTCACCCCCATAGAATCCCCATGTGCTGTCACCCTTATAGAATCCCCATGCACTGTCTGTCACCCCCACAGAATCCCCATGTGCTGTCTGTCACCCCACAGAATCCCCATGTGCTGTCTGTCACCCCCACAGAATCCCCATGTACTGTGTCACCCCCATAGAATCCCCATGTACTGTGTCACCCCCATAGAATCCCCATGTACTGTGTCACCCCCATAGAATCCCCATGTGCTGTCTGTCACCCCCATAGAATCCCCATGTACTGTGTCACCCCCATAGAATCCCCATGTACTGTGTCACCCTTATAGAATCCCCATGTGCTGTATGTCACCCCCAAAGAATCCCCATGTTCATACACATGAAAGAAAAAAAAAGACCACCATATACTCACCTTGGTCCCATTCCCTGGCGCTCTGCTCTTCTCCCTGCCTCCGGTGTGTTGACTGCGCCTAGGGAGACAATGTAGAGAGCCAGCGGGCAGGAATGGTGCGGCCTGCGGACCTCTGGTTTCCAGCCCCATGACTATCTTGGTCCACAGGCCGGACTGAGACAGCCAGAGGGACGGATGTGGCCCACGGGCCGCCCTTTGCCCAGGTCTGCTACAGAATACAGGGATATAGAAATCCAGTGGTAAATAGAGATGAATCTCTATGTATCAGTACAATGTGCCTGTGATTTCAGCGCCTACAGTGCATATTCAAGTATAGAACATTCTCCTACTCATGTCAGTACAGGCTGTGTCTAATGGCTTTTGCTACTGCATACAAACCTGCAGGTTGTGGGGTCGAATCAGGTGAAACCAGATTGCAAGAAAATAGAAGTATTGTTTATTTAATTGAATGTAAGTTTGTGCAGAGCATCAGCGAGAATACATAGCACAGAGTGAGTTCAAAGTTTGGGCACAGCCCTAACCTCCCAGGACAGCTCCCTCAAATTGGGACAGTAAAACTCAATATGCTTGAGTGGTGAATTTTGTACACCACAATCAAATTAGGTCTTTTTTCTATCCCTATGTAGAATGAGCTCTGCACTCTGACTTCCTATCCCTAGACAGAAGCATAAAGTAGCGCTTCTTGGTCGGCCCCCATTCTTTATATTGTCTGTGGTAATCCTCAGATTGACCATGCAATATGATAGTTATAGGGTATTATGGGGAAGCACACAAGGCAATGCCTGACGCAATTAGCCTGCTCACTGAGTCTTTAACAGTGTGTGAAATAGTACCATGTGCTGCCTCAGCTGTGGAGCAAAAGAGGACGATGTTCGTCATCAGGTGAAAAGAACTGTTGCTTTTTTTATTAATATGCATTTGAACAGAGGCGCAATGGCAAAAATTATGGGGGCATTACTACAAGATGGTGTGACCAGCTCCCGACAAACCCCCTATCCCGTACCTTTCACGTCTTGACAAGATGGGCACCAGGATGGGGACATTAGTATAAGATGGGGACCAAAATTGGGACAATAGTACAAGATGGGGACATTGCTACAAGATGGGGACCAGAATGGGGACATAGCTGCAACATGAGGACTAGGATGGGGACATTACTACACGCTAAAGACCAAGATGGGGACATTACTACATGATGGACAAAAGGATGGAGACATTACTACAAGATGGGATCTAGGAACTGGAAATTACTACAACATGGGAACCAGGATGGCAACATTGTTACAAGATGGGGACCAGGATGGGTGCATTACTACAAGATGGGGACCAGAATGGGGAAATTACAACAAGATGAGGACAAGAATGGAAACATTACTGCAAGATGGGGACCAGGACGGAAACATTACTCCAGGATGGGGACATTACTACAATATGGGGACCAGGAAGGGAACATTATTACAAAATGAAAACCAGAATGGGGACATTACTACAAGATGAAGACCAGTATGGGAACATTACTAAAAGTTGGGGACCAGGATGGGGATGGGGACATTACTACAAGATGGGGACCAGGATGTGGGACATTATTACAAGAAGGGGATTCGGTGATAATGGTAAGAGAATATTACTGTACGGGGCCAACAGGGGCACAGAAAAAAGAAAATTGGAAAAAAAATCAAATAAAGTATAAAAAAATTGCTAAATATTTGCCACTAAAAGTGCTGTTTTATGTACAAACTAAAGTAGGCAAAAAAGTACACATTTGCTATCGTTGCATCTGTAAAGACGCAAGCTATAAAACTTTTCCATGAACCATAAGCTGAATGCCATTAAAAAAAATAAATGATCCAAAAACATTTAAAAAAATTATCAAAAAGTCATATAGAAAAAAAATGATTTAACTGACACTGTCATCTCATCCTGCAAAGATTGCAGCCTGTCAAATTAATTTTTTTTCTATGTGCAGGCCATATATCCAGCTGAGTTCATGACCTCTGGTCTAGGGCATATAAATAATGATATCTTGGTGGAAGGGAGTAGAAATGTGAGGCTGTGGGCCCACGTTGCGCTTTTTAAGCATTTCCTCTGCGTTTTTGCCGCTGAAAAAACGCTTAAAAAACGCAAACAAAACGCATCCCATGCAATCTTATGGGATTCCGCAGTTGCTATGCCAATGTTGCGGATTTTTCCGCTGTGGAATCGCATAGCAGAAAAATCCGCAGCATGTCCATTAATTTTGCGGAATCGTGGCGATTCTGCTGCCATAGGATTGCATTAAAATGCTCACTTTACGCATGTGGTTATGCCCACCATGCATAAAGTGAGCGCTTCATGTGCGGATGGTACCCAGCATGTCCATTAATTTTGCGGAATCGCGGCCATTCTGCCGCCATAGGATTGCATTGAAACACTCACTTTACGCATGTTCTTATGCACACCATGCGTAAAGAGTGCGGATGGTACCCAGGGTCTAGAGGAGAGTCTGGGCACCATATTCCTGCAAAAAATAGAATTAAAATAAAAAAGAGGGATATACTTACCCTCTGTCGGCCCCCGGAGTCCTCAGCGGCGCTGCCGGCAAGTCCTGTTCCAGGCGTGCTTTGTGAGAATTACCTTTGATGACGTAGCGTTCACTCGACCGCAACGCCACAAAGGTCATTCCCGCAAACCACGCCTGGGAACGGAACTTTCCGGCAGCGCCGTTGAGGATTGGGATTGCCGCTAAGGAGATCGGGGGCCGCCAGGAGGTGAGCATATCAATATATATATTTTTTTTAATTATTTTTAACATTCTATCTTTTACTATTGATGCTGCATAGGCAGCATCAATAGTAAAAAGTTGGTCACACTTGTCAAGCACGATGCTTGAAATTGCTTGGAAAAGCGCTAGCATTCTGCAAGCTAAAAACGCTTGCAAAAAGCTTGTGTTTTGCGGGGAAACGCATGTGAATTCCGGATGCGTTTTACCCGTAGCGGGAAGTTGCGGAAATGCTGCGGACAATTCCGCAGCATTTCTGCAACGTGGGCACATAGCCTAAATGTTCATATTCAGAGAGTAATTCACCCCTCTAGGCTACAGCAATTTACTTGCTGTACCAGGAGAAAAGGAGGGTGACCCGCTGATAGAAGACACTAGTAGGGTACTGGACAAACTCAGACTATCAGGGGTCAGGCATTGCAGAGGTGAGTAAACCTTTCCTGTTTTTGTTATTAACTCATTTCCAGCATTTTAGGAGCAAAATAGCTTTCCAATGGACAACCCCTATGAAAGCTTAAAGGGAACACAGTTATCTGTGCCCATGTTTAATACCTTAGGTAAGTTCTAACTGTAGTAATTGTGCAATACAAAGAACTACATTTTAAACCAGCGTTTAATAAATGGGAATTTCTGGCAATGGAACTATACAGAAT
This sequence comes from Dendrobates tinctorius, assembly GCF_039654945.1. NCBI lineage: Eukaryota > Metazoa > Chordata > Amphibia > Anura > Dendrobatidae > Dendrobates > Dendrobates tinctorius. Next base: position 21,597,938 of record NW_027361858.1, on the reverse strand, counting down.
GCTTAATTAATGTGGGTCAGAGGCGGGAAATTCAATATACCTTGCAACAGCCAACTGAGCTACGATTATCCGGGAACGCATGCTTGCTTCCACAGGATTTCTTTGGCTGGGTCTATCTTGGACTATTATGAATTACTCCTGCTTGAGTGTTGTTATTTTAAACAATAAACTTGAACTAATTCAATATTCAACTGAGCTCTGCAAATCGACAACTTCATAACCGTGCCGTTCCTCAAATTCTATTTTCTAAGAAACTTTCTTTCCAAACATGTGCTAGAAGAAAAAAGAGAAAAAAAGGAACGATAAAATGTTGAGACCTTTCCTGTCATGGTTTTCATTATTTCCCCCACCGGCCTCTTTAGTAATGGAGAGTATAAAATCCTTGGAGATGATGAACCTTTAAAAATCTGAATATGTATATGATGAACTATAGCATTAGGGTTCAATCTGCATTACATTAATGTAAGGAACAAATTTATCTCTAAGTCAGGGGAATCGTTATAGCACTTTGCTGAGGAAGGCACCGTGGTGTCCCGCCAGCTATCAGTCTCCTTTGGTTTCTTCAAACAATAAATAAATGTTTTATTTGTAAAATATAATGATTTGTGCACTAGTGCAAAAAGCCATTAACATTTTTTCTGAAAAAAAAAATGTATGACTAATACTGGATTTGGCGTTACATAAGTACTTTACTGAGGAGTTTGCAACTTAAAGGAGGCAATGTGTGGCCTGGTGACCATATGTGAACCTAAAAGGACTTTCTATGGCTCCAGACTAATTTTGAACTCAAATGTTTAACAAGACACATCAGCATGAATACAATATATATAAGTGACAGGATTAGGGAAGACATCCATAACTTTCCTTTATTGCATTGCACATGCTGGACAGACTGGAAATCAAATAGCATCCATTCCACTTCATCCTCTAAAAATGGATCCTAATTGGCTAATGTTGAGCCTAGCGTTGCATCATATAAAACATGTTTGATAATCGAAGTGGTGCCTTGATCATTTTTCTCACCTCTGCAGACAGTAGAGGGCTTTACCAGCTTGAAAAAAATCATATGACAACCGTGCGTGGCCTAAAAGAACAAATTCTATTCACCTTTTACATTCCCCACTGTTCCAGAATTGACAGTGGTATAGCCCTTCACTGGTCTTTAAGCAAAGGCATTAATGCTTAAACAATGATGTCACTACAGTTGTGGCCAAAAGTATTGACACCCCTGCAATTCTGTCAGATAATACTCAGTTTCTTCCTGAAAATGATTGCAAACACAAATTCTTTGGTATTATTATCTTCATTTAATTTGTCTTAAATGAAAAAACAAAAACAAAAAAAAGAAGCAAAAAACAAAACATTGATCATTTCACACAAAACTCCAAAAATGGGCCAGACAAAAGTATTGGCACCCTCAGCCTAATACTTGGTTGCACAACCTTTAGCCAAAATCACTGACCAACCGCTTCCGGTAACCATCAATGAGTTTCTTACAATGCTCTGCTGGAATTTTAGACCATTCTTCTTTGGCAAACTGCTCCAGGTCCCTGATATTTGAAGGGTGCCTTCTCTAAACTGCCATTTTTAGATCTCTCCACAGGTGTTCTATGGGATTCAGGTCTGGACTCATTGCTGGCCACCTTAGAAGTCTCCAGTGCTTTCTCTCAAACCATTTTCTAGTGCTTTTTGAAGTGTGTTTTGGATCATTGTCCTGCTGGAAGACCCATGACCTCTGAGGGAGACCCAGCTTTCTCACACTGGGCCCTACATTATGCTGTGAAATTTGTTGGTAGTCTTCTGACTTCATAATGCCATGCACACGGTCAAGCAGTCCAGTGCCAGAGGCAGCAAAGCAACCCCAAAACATCAGGGAACCTCCGCCATGTTTGACTGTAGGGACCGTGTTCTTTTCTTTGAATGCCTCTTTTTTTTATCCTGTAAACTCTATGTTGATGCCTTTGCCCAAAAAGCTCTACTTTTGTCTCATCTGACCAGAGAACATTCTTCCAAAACGTTTTAGGCTTTTTCAGGTAAGTTTTGGCAAACTCCAGCCTGGCTTTTTTATGTCTCGGGGTAAGAAGTGGGGTCTTCCTGGGTCTCCTACCATACAGTCCCTTTTCATTCAGATGCCGACAGATAGTACGGGTTGACACTGTTGTACCCTCGGACTGCAGGACAGCTTGAACTTGTTTGGATGTTAGTCGAGGTTCTTTATCCAACATCCGCACAATCTTGCGATGAAATCTCTTGTCAATTTTTCTTTTCCATCCACATCTAGGGAGGTTAGCCTCAGTGCCATGGGCTTTAAACTTCTTGATGACACTGCGCACGGTAGACACAGGAACATTCAGGTCTTTGGAGATGGACTTGTAGCCTTGAGATTGCTCATGCTTCCTCACAATTTGGTTTCTCAAGTCCTCAGACAGTTCTTTGGTCTTCTTTCTTTTCTCCATGCTCAATGTGGTACACACAAGGACATAGGACAGAGGTTGAGTCAACTTTAATCCATGTCAACTGGCTGCAAGTGTGATTTAGTTATTGCCAACACCTGTTAGGTGCCACAGGTAAGTTACAGGTGCTGTTAATTACACAAATTAGAGAAGCATCACATGATTTTTCGAACAGTGCCAATACTTTTGTCCACCCTCTTTTTTATGTTTGGTGTGGAATTATATCCAATTTGGCTTTAGGACAATTCTTTTTGTGTTTTTTCATTTAAGACAAATTAAATGAAGATAATAATACCAAAGAATATGTGTTTGCAATCATTTTCAGGAAGAAACTGAGTATTATCTGACAGAATTGCAGTGGTGTCAATACTTTTGGCCACAACTGTATGTAGAGCATGTGTTTGTTATACATTCAGTGATTGAATATATGACAGTCAATAATTTAAAGGGAATCTGTCACCCCATTTTTGGACTATAAGCTGCTGGAACCACTATCAGGGGCTGTAATGCTGTAGATAAGCCCCCGATGTAACCTGAAAGATAAGAAAAGAGAGATGATTATACTCACCCAGGGGTGTTCCCGGGTCCGGTTCGGGTCCGGAGAGTGTCACAGTCAGGTCCAGCGCCTCCCATCTTCTAGCGGCGACGTCCTCTTCTTTGCTTCCCATCGTGGCTCTGGCGCAGACGTACTGCTCTGCCCTGTTGAGGGCAGAGCAGAGTACTGCAGTGCGCAGGCACTGGACCAGGTCAGAGAGGTCCGGCGCCTGTGCACTGCAGTACTTTACTCTGCCCTCAATAGGGCAGATAAAGTACGCCTGCGCTGGAGCCGTGACGGGAAGCAAAGAAGATGACATCACCGCTAGAAGATGGGAGGCACCGGACTGGACCGCAACACCCATCATACCCGAACTGGACCCGACCGCCCCTGGGTGAGTATAATATAACTCGTTTTTACAGAATGCTGTAGATGAGCCCCTGATAGCGGTGTCAGCAGCTGATAGTCCAAAAATGGGGTGACAGACTCCCTTTAAAGGATGCAGTACAAAAGTAATAAATTACTGCAAACCTGATCAACGGCTAACATATTCATTCTAAAGAAATTTTTATGCAAATGAACATTTACAAAGTTGTGTTTTGGACTTTATGTCCCTCATCAGTGCAATGCAGGCAAACTGGTTTGCTAGGTTTTAGGCCTTTTGACAGAGGCTGTAAGGTGGAGCATTGTATGCACTATAAGTCTGCTAACTTGGCGCTAACAACAAGGAAAAACTTTGCCCCTTAAAAACCTTGCCAAAAGCCTATCTCTTAGCCAACCAACTACCGTATCTTGCTTTGAACTCATCAAAGGCAAAACATCGAAAGACATGCCTGCAAATTGAGGTTCTGGTTTTGCTCTTTATCCTAAAGGGCATGTCACACTAAGAGATATCGCTAGCAATATCGCTATAACTAGTGACATTATAGCGATATTGCTAGCGATATCGCTGTGTCTGATACTTACCTACGACCGGCTCCCCCGCTGGTTATCGCTGATCGTGCGAGAACAGGATGGACTGTTTCTCGTCGTCAGCTTCCTGCGGCGCTTCCTGCTGTGAAGACGAGCGACGCGTGGAGCCGGGCGGGAGGACGCAGGATCGCCTGGTGTGACAGGTAAGTAGCGACCCCCGTCCCCAGCGATGTCTCTAGTGAGATCTGCCTGTGTGGCAGCTCACTAGCGACCACCTAGCGATGTACCAGCGATCCTGACCGCGTCATATCGCTGGTCAGGATCGCTGGTACATCGCTAAGTGTGACAGTACCTTAAGTCATATGGCAATGAAGAGATTTATTTGCAATTGTTTTGGGGATTTTTCCCTTCATCAGTGCAAATCAGTAGATCTAATTGGCTGAATAAGTGGTATTTAACCCCTTTGCGCTCCCAAGCCTGTTTTCATCTTCATGACCAGGCCAAATTTTAAAATTCTGACTAGTGTCATTTTATATTGTAATAACTCTGGAACGATTCAACAGATCCCACTGATTCTGAGATTTTTTTTCGTGACACATTGTACTTCTTGATAGTGGTAAAATTTGTTCAAGATGACTTGGTTTATTTGTGAACAAATTGGAAATTTGGCGATAATTTAGCAATTTTCACACTTTTAATTTTTATGTCCTTAAACCAGAAAATTATGTCACACAAAATAATTAATAACTAACATTTCCCACATGTCTACTGTACATCATCTCAAATTTTGAAACATATATATTTTTTTATTTGCTAGGAAGGTAGAAGGGTTAAAAGTTGATCAATTTCTCATTTTTCCAACAAAATTTACAAAACCATTTTTTAGGAACCACATCAAATTTGAAGTGAATTTGAAGGCCCTATATGAAAGGAAAAGACCAAAATTGACACCAATCTAAAAACTGTGATCGAGAATTATATTAACCCTTCAGATGCTACACAGGAACTTTTGCAATGCAGAAAGAAAAAAATTAACATTTAACTTTTTTTCACAAAAATTTTAATTTAAACCCAAATTTCTTTATTTTTACAAGGGTACCATGAGAAAATGAATATCAAAATTTGTTGTGCGGTTTCTCCTGAGTGCGTCAATACCCCATATGTGGGGGAAACCACTATTTGGGCGCATGGCAGGGGTTGGAAGGGAAGGAGCACCATTTGACTCTTTGAACACAATATTGGCTGGAATAGAGCGTGGACACCATGTTGCGTTTGGAGAGCCCCTGATGTGCCTAAACAGTGGAAACCCCCCACAAGTGAAGACATTTTGGAAACTAGACCCCTCAAGGAACTTATCTAGATGTGTGTTGAGAACCTTGAACCCCTAGGTGCTTTACGGAAGTTTATAACGTAGAGACGTGAAAATAAAAATCACATTTTCTCCACACAAATAATCTTTTAGCCTCCATTTTTTTATTTTCATAAAGGTAAGAGGAGAAAATTGACCCCAAAAATTGTTGTTCAATTTTTCCTGAGTATGCAGATACCCCATATATGGGGGAAAATCACTGTTTTGGCGTATGACAGGGCTCAGAAAGGAAGGAGCACTGTTTGACTTTTTGAAAGCAAAATTAACTGGAATAATTAGTGGACACCATTTGGACAGCCCCTGATGTGACTAAACAGAAGAAACTCCCCACAATTTGTAAACTAGACCCCTCAAGGACTTATCTAGATGTAAGGTTAGCACCTTGAAGCTCCAGGTGCTTTACAGAAGTTTATAACATAGAGCCGTGAAAATAAAAAATCACATTTCTTCCACAAAAATGATCTTTTAGGCCCAAAATTTTTATATACTTTGGGCACATGGCAGGGCTCAAAAGGGAAGTAGTGACATTTTAGAGTACAGACTTTGATGGAATAGTCAGCAGACGACATGTTGCATTTTGAGAGCCCCAGATGTGCCTAAACAGCGGAAATCCCCCACAATTGACCCCATTTTGAAAACTAGACCCCATAAGGAAGTTATCTAGAGGTGTGGTGAGCACCTTGAATCCCCACTGTTCAGAAAATTAAAATGCTGAGTCTTGAAAATAAAAAAATCTAATTTTTTTCACAAAAATGCTATTTAAGCCCCAGTTTTTTTTATTTTCACAAGGTTAACAGGAGAAAATGGACCCCAAGATCTGTTGAGCAATTTCTCCTGAATACGCAGATATTCCATATGTGAAGGCAAACTTGTGTTTCAGGGGACGGCAGGGTTCAGAAGGGAAGGAGTAACGTTTTGTAATGCAGAGTTTGGATTGGTCTGCGGGAGTCATGTTGTGTTTGGGGAGCCCCTGATGTGACTAAACCATGTAAACCCCTCACAAGTGACCCATTTTGAAATTGATTCAGTGTTTCCTTGTATGTAAATTTTATAATGTAGTGGTATACTTAAGTTGTGTAGAGTGCATCAGGTTGGCAAAATTGCGGCCGAAATATTGTTTTGTCATAGCCGGTAATAATTTTATCGTGTTTAGCAGCAAAAGGTGAGCTAGTAAGCCAAATTTCAGCATCATAGCCAGTATAGAACTCTAATGGCTATGTGCCAAAGTGCGCAAAATCCTCTTAGCTGAAGCCGCAGGCTTGGTGGAACCTCCAGTGAAAGGTCAACAGTGCCCAATGTATTTGAGATCTGGCCCTAAAAATTTACAGAACCTCTTTTCAAACATACATGTACATCCTTATAAATTTTCAACAAAATCGGAGAAGGTCGAGTGGGGACGATTTTTAAAACTGGTCCACTTGACATGGAGTGACCCATACGTGAGTTGTGTAGCGTATATTAGGTTGGCATACGTGAGTTATGTAGTGTACATTAGGTTGGCATACAGTGGGTACGGAAAGTACAGCTTGTAAAGTTTAATTCCATACCTGGCCCTTTTATGGGTTATGACCATGCGGAACACTGGAGTGTTGTAGAAAACATTGACACTCCAATATTGCCGAAGTTCTGGCTTCTTCACTAACCCCATGTGAAGAACCAGGCCCCAAAAGCCCTACTGTGTCTCTGGTCTGTCCCTACCTGACAGCAGAGATTAGGATAATGCAATGGCGCTCCAACAATGTAAGTACTTACGTTTAAACATTTTTTTTAATATTGATTTTTCAATTAAAACAATTTTCCTGGTGATAGGTCTTCAATTAAAGCTTTAATACAGTTTATATGCAGATAATTTTCATAAAAAAAGTAATTCAATGTCACATATTTACAACAAATGTTATGTAATGTTATTCAAACTGGTCACGTCAATACGATTTAATGTATATGATGTCTACCCTTATGAACTGAATCCATGTATGAATCTTTAGTGATGACTAACCCAGTAAAGATCAGTATTATTAGCATTGACAACATTTTGTTTTCTGTTGCAGTCCGTGGAATGATCTGTATTGCCATTCAGCCATGTGTGTGATTACAATTACTGTTTTTACCATTAAGCGTTCAAAAAGGAATGCCATGTGTTATGCATGTGGTCCACAGAAGACATTAGGTGAGTCTAATGATTACTGGCCAGACAGGGAAGCTGGATTCGACGACTTCTGTATATTCAGAGTAAATTGATGATTCCCAGTGACCTGACAGTACATATTCTAATTGTCCAGAAAGAAAAATAAGTTGGTCAAATGAAATACGTGATGAAAGACCACGTGCTGTAACACACAGTCACTGTTCTTCAAGTATGAGGAGGACACTTGATGGATCTAGAATATTATCAGTAAATATCCAACTTTTAGCTACAATACAATGTAAAAAGTAAAAGCATTCTCTATTAAATGATTTATGCAGTGAATGGCATTTAGTTCTGATAGATTACTGAACTGATAGTAAAAATCTCCAGATTTGCAAACAGAACAGTTTGTACATATTCTTAGGAAGTGCTATCATTCAGGAGAGGGAAAATAATAGATTTTATATGTGCATGTTCAATATACTAAGCAATGCATGACACTGGAGGAAAAGGGATTTTGGGATTACACATTGATGACCTTTGCTAAGGAAAACTCTTTAACGTGAGGGTCTGGCTCCCACCAATTAATGGTAAAAGAACCATAGATCTCCAGTGTGCAGCTGTGTCTGGTACTGCAGTTATAGAATCATAGAATCATAGAATGGTAGAGTTGGAAGGGACCTCCTGGGCCATCTGGTCCAACCCCCTGCTCAAAGCAGGATTCGCTAAATCATCCCAGTCAGATGTCTGTCCAGCCTCTGTTTGACTCATTCAGCTAGATGAGTGCGCACCAGCCACAAAGTAGTTCACCTATATGTGAAGGTATGTCTGAAATTGCTGTCTATCACATCCAATTGAATGGGCTTGTATAGAATAGTAACAGCAGCTGTCACAGAACATAACAAGATATGATTGGTGATAAGTGCCTGCTTGCTGATAACCGTATTCAAACAGGAGACATGGGAACGACTTTATCGTGAAGCGAGCGAATCGGACTGGTGGGACCAATATCAATTAGACACACCTATAACCTATCATGCTAATTGGTGAAAAGTGTCATCAATGTTTTTTCCCAATATGAAACCTTTTTTTGTTTTTCTTAAGAACCTGTTAACATTTTAGACTCTAAAGAAAGAAATAATCCTTCATTTTGAAAAGGATATTACTTTCAAGTTAGAGATGAAAAGCAGCCATACCAACATTTTTTTCTATCAAGCTGTTGTGTATAGGAATGAGTTTCTATGAGGGAGAATCAAAAGTTATCTGCACTCTGGCTGTAGAATTTTTATCAACTTTCGAAAAGAAAAATACATCATTTTTCGACGTAATCTTCCTGCTTTTCGATATACTTTGTCCAACTGTCAACAAGCTCATTACAAAATATTTAGACTGAGCTGCAAGCCACAAATGCAACCCTGTTTTCACCTCTTCTTCAGATGTGAATCTTTGCAAATGATTTGCCATGTAATCCACTGTCACTCCTCTCTTGTGTAAATGACAAGTGGGGCAGCCTTGTTTCTCACATCACAGTGACAAATGAACTGATGAAAAATGTTTAAACCTGTGCATCAGTGACTTGGGGAACAGCGTGCTCGATAAGACAGTCTAACAACAAAAGTTTTAATATATACAGTGCGTCATTTTCTGACTCAACTTCATATTTATTAAAATTCTAGTTTAGAATTGTGCCAAGATTATAACTTACGATTTCTTAACAGTTTTAACAAACATTCACCCCAATCACATTCTAAGGGCCCATGGTGGTTTATATTACAAAACGAAAGACAAGTCAAGTTCCAAAGTGTCTTATGGAGGCGCCTTATTCTTGCCATGAAAAGATGGGCAAATAAAGAATTAAGGTGCATATTATGGATCTGCACAAGCCCTTACGTATATTTGATACACTCTGACATATATGATATATGCTATGCTTAGATTAAACAGTTGGAAACTTAAAAGAGTCTTCATCTATACCAAATTTACATACCAGAACATAACATGAAAATACGTCATCTTGGAGGAAAAACTCCAACATGGCCGGTCAGCACATATTGTATAGCTTATAAATTATTCAGATCAGTTAGGACATTTCCTTTTCAGTTCATTTTCTGCTCTAAAACGTTTCACCTCTAAGAAGAATTAATTTTAAAACTGAGTAAAGTGGAATCTTACTATGATTTATGGAACATTTTCTAACGCAACAAATGTTAAGGAGTGTCCCACTGGTAAATCTATATAAACAAGGTGCAAGCTGATATCAATTTCTCAGCCACATGCTGCAAGAACCATGAGAAACTGACACAAATCTCAACCCCTAGGAAAAATAATAATAAAATAAAAACACAATAAGCTTAAGGAAAACATACAAAGTTAGGCCTTCTTTCAAGTGCCGCAAGAATTATTGTATACCCATCTTTACTTTACTTTCGTGGGCATTAAAAAAATAAATATTAATAAATTTCTCATGTGAAGACTGAAGATAACCACAGACTTTGGGTATAGGCTAGTGCAAGGCATAGCGTTTGGCTGGAGTATCAGAAGTCAACATACAGTATAGGGGTCAGTATTAAGAACATGAAGGTGGACATAAATAGTCAGGAGTTCAATGCACCAACTAACTGGGTTCAAGTCAATAGAGTACACGTAAAAAAAACTTTACAAATTATATTCTTCTTCTTTTAACTACAGAACCATAGATTTTTGTCATGTTGTATTTAAAATTTAAGATTAATGATAAAATTAAAATATATTTTAAGGGTACATTATACAATTTCCATGTCACTTTTTACCATTTTCCACCAAATCAATCTTAAAATATATATAAGAACTTAAGTTCAGCTCAATAGTGTCAGTGTGATGGGACTATGGCTGTGCCTCACTCTCTAAAGAAAAAACCTTTAACGTGTAATGATCACACCAAAGACAAAAGAAAATTTGCTCCTAGCATTCTACTTAGTCCGGATGCACACATATATAATAATGGTACATTTTTCTTCTACGTTATCATTTGGATTTGCAATTGCATTATACTCAGGTATTACACTCATGTTATACTGGCATTAGGCTTCCTAAGTTACATAGACGGCATGAAGGACTTACTACCTTCCTCATCCAGTAGTTATTTAGCTAGAATCAACACATCCGGTTCAGCTTTGCGTGGTATTCAGCATTCTAAGCCTGCCAACTAGGGCACCTCTTACACTTGCTAGATCCTTGACATGGTGATGTCATAACGAATGTCATTAAGTTGCATGAGCCTTAGTCACTTGACCTCACTTCATGGGGATAATAAATGCAAGATGTGCCGAGAATGCCAGGCGAAGGATGCCCTTAGTAAAAACAAAGACTGCCTTGGCCCACCTGCCACAGAACACCAGACTGAACAATGGACTGAGGAAGTCCAAATCTTTTTTGTCAACCCTACTACCAATACGTGAGGTCATAAAAGCATAGCAGAGAAAATTTACAGCGCTGATGAGAACACTTCACTGTAAGAGAAAATTATCATATATTTTCTGTTACAGTGAAGTGTTCTCATCAGAACTGCAAATTTTAATAAAATATGTTATACAAAAAGTAATTTTATCTACTGTACAATAGCTGTTAACTTACCTATCAACGCTGATCCACCAGTGTTCACCAACAGATTATTTCCGGTCAAAGATGTCATCACGGAAGGTGTTTCTGGACCAATTTCAGCAAACAACATTCCTAATCTTTCAATTCCAAAAGTATCCAGAGGAGGGTCTGAACAGATTGTATAAAAATAACATTATTACAAGAAACATTGCATGTCAAGATGATATAAAGGTTTATGTACAAAAATTATAGGCAAACATCTATAAATTACTAACCTTTAGGCTGTGTGCCCACGTTGCATTTTTGTAAGCGTTTCCGCAGTGTTTGTGCCGGATCAGACGCTGCAGAAACACTTACAAGATGCTTCCAATTAATTTGCATGCATTTTTGGCTTTTTGTGCCAATGCATGCGTTTTTAACAGCTCAGGTATCGCTTAGCGGCTAAAAATGCAGCATGCTCATTAATTTCCGCATAGCTGAGTGTTGTGAGCTCATCTGTTCATTCACCTTTTGTGTCCGAGGATCTCCCTCTTCTGGTGAAGGAAGGTAGTGAGGCTGATTTGGATGAAAGAAACCAAACACCTGATCAGGTGGATTGTGACTGGGTAACGGGAACTTCAGACTGGATATAAGGCAGCCGACGCCCTTCTGAGTGGCTAGGGATTTCTCTGCTGGATTCTTGGAGACCAGTCTGATTCCTGCTTTCCAAAGATAAGTTTTTGCTCCGCTATTGAACCTATTAGTTTTGGTTTTGTTTACCTTGTTTTCTGAGTTCAGCCATCCCCGGCTGGGGGTGTGCTGGATTCTTTTTCCTTGATCAGTGTTCTCTTTTGTTCTGCTTTCAGAATATTCTGAGTGCTGATATAGGTTTTGAAGTCTAGTGACTTCAGGGTCCTTTTTGCTTATCAGTTGTGTTGGTAATATTTTTAGCAGGGTTTTCTTGGATTGCAGACAGCAGCTTTTCTGTCCTGTCCTTTTTAGTTAGCTTGGACCCCATCGTTTGCTCAACCTATCTTTCTATCTGTGTTAGTGTTTTCATCTTGCTTCATCGTCATTATATGTTGGGGGCTGCCTATTGCTTTGGGGTCTGCTCTGGGGCAGTCAGTTTTTCCCTTTTCTCTCTTTAGGCTTATTTAGATCTCCAGCTGTGACGAGGTGTCTAGGATCACCGTAGGAACACTCCACGGCTACTGCTAGTTGTGTGATAGGATTAGGGGTCTGCAATCCGCTAGTTTCCAACCTCTCTGATTTTCTGGGCTGAGCTTGTGTTTTGTTTTTTTCCTCCTCGGTGACTCAATCATAACAGCTGAGCGTTTTTAGCATTCCCCGAATGTTCCCAGAAACTGCGTGTCAAAAAACGCGTCAAAAACACGCGGCTTTTTGGCAAAAAACAAGCAAGAATCGCGCGGAAAAAGACGCGCGTTTTCTGGGAAAGGGGTTGTGATTGCTGAGCGTTTAAAAATGCTAGCGTGGGCACATACAGTAGCCTTAAAGGATATTCCAATCTTATAAATAAGTGGCAAATCAAAAAGACACAGCATAAAATCTTTAAATGTTCAATGGGGTCAGACCTCTAGGTCTCTAACTGATTCTCAATAAAGGAGTACTTATTTAGTGCTGATTCCACTTCACTGTTGTTTATTTCATATCTGTGTGATGGCCACACAGTATGCAGGGCATTACAGCATGGCTCAATTCAAGGGAATGGGCCTGGTTGTAGGTTGGGAGCATCTCTGTTCAGGACAAACATTGAAGGGAATGTTGTACTAAAACAGAACTATTGACCCTTCGGTCTCAAATCAATGAAGGTCTAAGAATTAGGAACCCAAGTGATCATGTGATCATAAAGTAATGGCATGTCCTAGTAATATACCATCATCTTATAAAGTGGGAATGACCTCGTAAAGTAGCATTTGCTGCAGCTTATCATGGTCACTTTTAGAACAGATCTATAAAAACTGATGGATTATTCAGATCTGATCCTTTCATAAACAGGGGCACGTCACAGGATATCTATTATAAAAAATGGCTATACATTCTCGATGGAGACATACCTATTTTTGTCTAGACTGGAGGTTACAGTCATTCAACCTTGCCATACATGGCCAATAACATCGAGCAAAGTGCATGATCTTTATAGGAATAATCTGAGAACAACCTTTGATGGAAAGATCATTTGTGGACTAGTAGGTAGTTAAATGTTAATATGGGAAAGTAGTCTTGTGGTATTTTTAACATAACCCAATTTTTAGAAAATCTTTATTAAATTAGAAGTATTGTCCAAGGAAATTGGCAAAACACATGTTGCCATGTTTCAACCATGAACTGGACTTAATCATAGCATATGGTAAGCATACAAACACTTCAGTTCAAAAACAAAAAGCCACTCCCATTCCACTGACATCATGAGTATAGTATATATAGTATGTACATGTATGCAAATGCAACATTTCCAAATACGCAATATAAAAATTACATTTGAATCATCTCTCCATTAACTAATAAATATGCATTAAATTGGTGAGGTAATTCATACCATTAGGAGAGAAAGTATTAAGCTTTAATATATAAAAGGCTTCCCCATTCAGTAATATACTCCTCTAATTACCGCCCAGCTTTGGTAGGAGACATGTCAACATGTTTTTGCCGGATTCCTTGCATGCTACTTCTTTTAATGAAGATTCAATAATAATTGGAATGTTTTAAAGATACCACCAGCCTTGATTGGAATCATGCATTTTTGTCAGCCTTAAGGTACTGTCACACTTAGCGATGTACAGCGATCCCGACCAGCGATATGACCCGGTCAGGATCGCTGGTGCATCGCTAAGTGGTCGCTAGTGAGCTGCCACACAGGCAGATCTCACCAGCGACATTGCTGGGGACGGGGGTCGCTACTTACCTGTCAGACGAGGCGATCCTGACTTCCTCCCGCCCGGCTCCACGCGTCGCTCGTCGTCACAGCAGGAAGCTGACGACGAGAAACAGTCCAGGCTGTTCTCGCACGATCAGCAATAACCAGCGGAGGAGCGGGTCGCTGGTAAGTATCAGACACAGCGATATCGCTAGCAATATCGCTATAACGTCACAAGTTATAGCGATATTGCTAGCGATATCGCTTAGTGTGACAGTACCTTTAGACTAACATACATGGCCACCTTTAGACTGTTCCATGCCATCATGATATGCATTTACCTATAATCTGGAGCTGTGTTGATTCAGAAACTTCCCCATGTTTGTTGACTGCTTTGCAAGTATATTGTCCCTGGTCTGAATAGGTTATATTTCCAATAATCAAAGAAGTGTCGCTATGGCGGGGCACATGATGCAGGCGACTTTTATTTCTGTACCATGTAACATCTGCCTCAGGAAGACCTGCAAGAAGCACAAACATTACTATGGGATAGTGATCTTATGGCCTAAACAAGCGGCACGGCATGCAAAACAATTGGTAATCCAAGTGATGTCACTGCTAAGAAATAAATAGGCTGCACTCTAATTCTCTTTATAAACAGCTGCTGCCATAATCTTATTAGAAATATGTGACTGGAGGAGAGTAATCACAACTCACTGTGTCCCATAGTAAACTAATAAACGAGCTTCATCTTGATGACAGTACACTGAACGCTGCAAAATACTGGCAGATACTTATCTATCATGCAATGCTATCAAGGAGGCTTTTGATCAGCTCCCAATTTATTCTGCAGTAGGATAATCACTCACAATCTACAGCCAACATCATTCAGAACTATCTCCAGTGTAAAGAAGAACAAGGAGTCCTGGAAGTAATGATATTGCCATCACACAGCCATGATTACAACATCATCAAGTCTGTCTTGGATTATAAGAAAAGACAGAAGAATTTGAGTAAGCCTACATCCTCAGATGACTCGTAGATAGTTCTCCAAGATTTTTGGAAACCCTGCCTACTGAAATTCTTTTAAAACTGTGTTTAAGTGTATCTAGAAGAATTGATGCTATTTTGCAGGCAAAGGGGGTCACACTAAATATTGATTTGGTCTAGATTTCTTGCTTGGTCCTTTTTTCATGTCAACTTTATGTTTTTTGGCCGTACTTCTTCCATGAACACCACTTTTAGCCAAACAGCAATGAAATGAGTATAGCTGGGTTCCATTAGTTACTTTCAGTTGTGCGATGATGGCACTACTGCACATCTTCCGATTTCCAAGGTAAATAAGCATGATGCATCTTTCATCTGTTGCACTGAGTTCCATGGCCAACCAACGTCTCTACAATCCATAACGTTGCCCATTTCTTGGTGCATCTTCTAAAGCACATCTTGAAACCTTAGTTTGCTTTGAAATGGAAGCGAGCATACTGATGTAGTATAACTACCTTGTATCTTGTTCCTGTGCTTAGTCTTGCCATAGTGTATGACATGTGTCTTTCACTACTTCACCTATGTTCCAGAGTTTGGCTGTTCCTCACCCAGCTTTAAGCCTCAGTATTGCCACATAATCTTTTTTTCTCATGATGCCATCTATTTTGTGAAGTGCACCAGATGAAGGAGACACCTTCAGGTATCTTGAAATTGTACCCAAGGATGAGCAAGACTTGTGCAAGTCCACAATTGTCTTCCTGATATCTTGGCTGATTTCTTGAGACTTTCCCTTGATGCTACATAAAGAAGCAGTGTGTTTCAGGTGTGTAATAACCCCTTTACTCCCAAGGGTAGTTTGCATGTTAATGACCGGGCCAATTTTTACAATTCTGACCACTGTCCTTTTATGAGGTAATAACTCCGGAACGCTTCCATGGATCCCGGTGATTCTGACACTGTTTTCTCGTGACATATTGTACTTCATGTTAGTGGTAAAATTTAATTCATATAACTTGCGTTTATTTGTGAAAAAAATGGAAATTAGGAGAAAATTTTGAAAATTTCGCAATTTTAAAACTTTGAATTTTTATGCCCTTAAATCACAGAGATATGGCACACAAAAAACTTAATAAGTAACATTTCCCACATTTTTTTTTGTTAGGAAGTTATAAGGGTTAAAAGTTGACCAGCGATTTCTCATTTTTACAACACCATTTTATTTTTAGGGACCACATCACATTTGAAGTCACTTTGAGGGGCTATATGATAGAAAATACCCAAAAGTGACACCATTCTAAAAACTGCACCCCTCAAGGTGCTCAACACCACATTCAAGAAGTTTATTAACCCTTCAGGTGCTTCACAGGAATTTTTTGAATGTTTAAAAAAAATGAACATTTAACTTTTTTTCACAAAAAAAATTACTTCAGGTCCAATTTTTTTTATTTTACCAAAGGTAAAAAGAGATATTGGACTGCAAAAGTTATTGTGCAATTTGTCCTGAGTACGCTGATACCTGATATGTGGGGGTGGACCACTGTTACGGCGCATGGCAGAGCTCGGAAGGGAATGAGCGCCGTTTGACTTTTTCAATGCAAAATTGGCTGGAATTGAGATCGGGCACTATGTCACGTTTGGAGAGCCCCTGATGTACCTAAACAGTGGAAACTCCCCACAGGTGACCCCATTTTGGAAACTAGACCCCCCAAGGAACTTATCTAGATGTGTGGTGAGAACTTTGAACCCCCAAGGGCTTCACAGAAGTTTATAACGTACAGCCGTACAATTAAAAAATAATATTTTTTCCACAAAAATGATCTTTTCACCCCCAATTTTTATTTTACCAAGGGAAACAGGACACCAAAAGTTATTTGCAATTTGTCCTGAGTACACAGATACCCCATATGTGGGGGTAAACCACTATTTGGGTGCATGGCAGAGCTCGGAAGGGAAGCAGCACCATTTGACTTTTTTGGCTGGAGTTGAGATCAGATGCCATGTTGCGTTTGGAGAGCCCCTGACGTGCCCAAACAGTGGAAACCCCCGAATTCTAAGTCCAACCCTAACCCCAACACACCCCTAACGCTAATCTCAGCCCTAGACCTAACCCTTACCCTAGCCCTAACCCTAATGGGAAAATGGAAATAAATACATTTTTTTAAATTTTATTATTTTTCCCTAACTAAGGGGGTGGTAAAGGGGGTTTGAATTACTATTTATAGCGGGTTTTTATGTTTGGCAGCTGTAAAACGCTAAAAGATGCTTTTTATTGTAAAAATAGTTTTTGCATCACCACATTTTGAGAGCTATAATTTTTCTTTATTTTGACCCACAGAGTCATGTGAGGTATTATTTTTTGCGGGACGAGTTGACGTTTTTATTGGTACCATTTTTGGGCACGTGACATTTTTTGATCGCTTTTTATTCTGATTTTTGGGACGCAGAATGAACAAGTGTGTATGTATGTATGTATGTATGTATGTGTGTGTGTATGTCCGCACCGTCGCAGCTACAGCCACAAAATTTGGCACAGTCGCACGTCTGGACCCCGAGAGCGTCCTAAGCTATGTTGTGAGGTGAAATTTTAACCCTGCGCGTTCCAATTCACCAAACAATTTTGCCCCTATCTACATACTAGGGAAAAAGTGTGTGCGCGTCAAGCCCCGCCCCTCATTATGATGTCACAATGGTTGCCATGGCGACGCTGATGTCATCAAGCCCTGACGCTCATTATGATGTCATAATGGTTGACTATGGGATGGAGGATGTGTGATGGGTATATGGGCACTGGACTGTGGGATGGAGGATATGTATGACGGGTATATGGGCATGGGCCTATGGGATGGTGGATATGAATGACGGGTATATGGTCACGGGACTATGGGATGGAGGATGTGTGATGGGTATCTGGGCACTGCACTATGGGATGGAGGATATGTATGACGGGTATATGGGCACTGGACTATGGGATGGAGGATATGTATAACGGGTATATGGTCACGGGACTATGGGATGGAGCATGTGTGATGGGTATATGGGCACGGGACTATGGGATGGAGGATATGTATGATGGGTATATGGGCACGGGACTATGGGATGGAGCATGTATGATGGGTATATGGGCACGAGACTATGGGATGGAGGATATGTATGATGGGTATATGGGCATGGGACTATGAAATGAAGGATGTGTGATGGGTATATGGGCACTCGACTATGGGATGGCGAATATGTATGATGGGTATATGGGCATGGGACTATGGGATGGAGAATATGTATGATGGGTATATGGGCATGGGACTATGGCATGGAGGATATGTATGATGGGTATATGGACACGGGCCTATGGGATGGTGGATATGTATGATGGGTATATGGGCACGGGACTATGGGATGGAGGATATGTATGACCGGTATATGGGCACGGGACTATGGGATGGAGGATGTGTGATGGGTATATGGGCACTGGACTATGGGATGGAGGATATGTATGATGGGTATATGGGCACGGGACTATGGGATGGACGATATGTATGACGGGTATATGGGCACGGGGCTATGGGATGGAGGATGTGTGATTGGTATATGGGCACTCGACTATGGGATGGAGGATATGTATGATGGGTATATGGGCACGGGAAAATGGGATGGAGGATGTGTGATGGGTATACGGGCCCAGGACTATGGGATGGAGGATATGTATGACAGGTATATGGGCACGGGACTATGGGATGGCGGATATGTATGATGGGTATATGGGCATGGGACTATGGGATGGAGGATATGTATGATGGGTATATGAGCATGGGACTATGAGATGAAGGATGTGTGATGGGTATATGGGCACTCGACTATGGGATGGTGGATATGTATGATGGGTATATGGGCATGGGATTATGGGATGGAGGATGTGTGATGGGTATATGGGCACTGGACTATGGGATGGAGGATATGTATGATGGGTATATGGGCACGGGCCTATGGGATCGTGGATATGTATGGGATGGAGGATGTGTGATGGGTATATGGGCACTGGACTATGGGATGGAGGATATGTATGATGGGTATATGGGCACGGGCCTATGGGATCGTGGATATGTATGATGGGTATATGGGCACGGGACTATGGGATGGAGGATGTGTGATGGGTATATGGGCATGGAACTATGGGATGGAGGATGTGTGATGAGTATATGGGCACTCGACTATGGGATGGAGGATATGTATGATGGGTATATGGGCACGGGACTATGGGATGGAGGATAATTATAATTTGTTATAACTAACCACAGTTAGTTACTATGCCCGGGCTCTTCAGCTAGTATATATATATATATATATATATATATATATATATATTTATAATATAACAAGAATAACACCTAAATATGCTGCTTAGTCCATTCTGCCGCTAGTATGGCCTAATACAGTTGTAAAATTTGGTACAGACATTTTTAGGTAAACTACTGAACACCACCACCATACCGGAAAGCCTAAACATTTGGTCTCACTGGTTCATCAAGATTTATCTATAATATATAGCAGGTTACTGGCAAAGTTAATTTACATGATAAAACTGATTGCTATGTATAATATGATTGGATTTATCTGATTCTGCAGGTATTAGAAAAGAATTAAATAATACAACATTCTCTGTCAAATCAATTGGGCTATACAATTCTCCACCACTAGGTGGCAAAAGATTTGTATCTCAGTTACAATATATACAAGCGTATTCCTTCCACGTATGTTTTCACCATTCTCATAGAAGATGTGATCATGCAATACAAAAAGAAAGCAGAATAACAGCAATATGAGGCTGGTTAAATGCTGATTTGGCTCATTTGTGTTAATTAAGACTCTAATACCATGTAACACAAGTTATATCTGGTTTCCTCTTGTGGTCAAGTTTCTCGGCAGTAAAAAAAAAGTACCAAAATGCCGGATGTCAGTGTATACTGGATTCAGCTTCAGCATGGATTTCAGAAACATGGCTGAATTATAATGAGAAAGCTTGTTATGCCGTATAAGAGACAACCAAATGCCTTGTGACATTGTATGGAATATGTATTACTATTATCTTCTGGGGCCATCATTGTTACTACAGTAATCTTCGCCGCAGCATGTCTTCTGGCATCACCAGCAGGAGCCCAATGTCACACTTGCACAGTACAAATCAACCTTCGTGTTCAGAGTTATTGTATTCTAAGGTCCAAAGGCTACATCCAGTATGGATTAACATCTCCAAGTATTTTTGGGGTTTGTGTTCGATGATCCTACCTCTGACCTCTCCCTCTCGGTATGGAATATGCTTCTGAAGTATGTAAAAAGTACATTAATTTAGCAGACGGTATGTGAAAATTACAAGGAACAGTGTTATGAGGATAGGACCAGTTTTCATATGTTGCATACTTTTGCCATCTTTGTTGTAGTGTCTCATAGTTCTACATTGTGGTTACAAAATGGCTCTTGTCCAAGCTGGCCCAACCAAACATATGGCTATAGTGGCCATATACAATGACTACAATATACAATGGCATGCTGTGATGCAATAAAGTTGCATCTGTTGTTCACGATCTAACAAAAGCATTGTAAAGTCATGAAGATATTATAATATAGTATTTTGAATTAGGTTTTGTGGGAGTTCATCACTGGAGAAATACTATATGTGTTTTTTCAGTAACGAGATCCTGTCAAGAGAATTTTATACCTTAAACTAATAGTATGTACTGTATGTACAGATGCTTTCATGCTGATTATATCCATATCTTGATTGTAGAAATTAGTGTTTCTGAGCAATCCCCTGTCGAGATCTCACACAAGTGCTATCAATGCCTGAGATGTTCCATGTGCAGTAAGGAATTCATGACTTCACTAGACCCAGTGTATCGATCTGCGCATGCGCCACTCCAGGTACTGTTGGCACTTGCAAGAGACTTTGGTCATGGGAGGCAAGTAATTGAAACAAGACTGACTTGTTAGTCATATGCAGGAGGCAGGTGGGGAGTAGGGAGGAAGGGCAGGAGTGCTACAAGTGCAATGTCCCACTCCGAAGCACTTGCAGCTCATTTACATAAGTTTTCAATGCTGGATTTCACATAAACTGCAAAATGGATTTCTACAGTTAAGGTATGGTTTTAATCAGCATGAAAGCATCTGTACACACATGTCATTAATCTAAGGTACAAAACCCTCATGACCTTTTAATAACTTATCAATGTTACCTGTTATTTTTTTTCATTTTTTTCAGAAGTATGTTCAAAGGGAACCTTCTAACTCTACTGACAGACCCATATCACTATTATAGCGGTATGGATGCAGATTTGTGTTTTGTGATAGGGTGAATTATGTTGCACAGTAACTTACCCGTCTTTTAATAATGAACTTTTATTCTGCAACTTTGCATATGCAAATGAGGCAGGACTAATCCCGAAAGGCATATCTTTCCTTGGACTCGTCCTGCCTCAGATCCACTAATCAAGCTTTCCTGGCCGCAGTTGACACCCTGCATTCAATACTCAGGAGATTTCCAGCAGTCCTACCATACGAATAGAAGAAGAATAAAACCGCTATAATTGAAAACACTCAGGGGACCTGACAGGTTCCCCTTAAATAGCAGGAGCACCTGATCTATGAAATTAGAATGTTATTTGAAATGAGCAGCTTTGTCTGACAGATTGTAATCTGCAGACTCTGTCACTGCTTTCTTTTTCAAGCAGCAAGTGTGACACCGAGAAATATGAAGTAATGAGGCCTTAACCTGAACTGGGAAATGTTAATGAAGATATCCAACAGATCATTCTCTGGGAAATATCACATCGAGATGCCCCAGACAGACTTGTCCTGCTCCTGCTACATGGAGCCCGATTGTGTATAAATCAAACTATAGAATAACTGAAATACAACACGCACACGTGTAAAAGGCTTCTTACCCGGATAAAGCAAGTGGAAGACAACAGAGATGAAAATGAAAGCAGAAATATGTAAACTATGCCGAGGTTTTCAGAATATTTAATAACGTACAATGTTAAAAAATAATAAAATTGCATTATGGAAAGAAAGAAATATTGAAACCTCATGGGCACTAAGTAACTTTACACCATATGGTAAGTGATGTGATTCGGTTATTATGCTACTCTTACATGTATTTAGCAGCAATTGTAGCAAGACACTGGCTCTGGTGACCTTCTTCTTGCCACCACATTTCTTCGGCATCTTGTAGCTCTGGCCATGGGTTAGGTTCAGGTACTGAGTCCTGCTTCCATAAAAGGTCCGAAAATGCTCAATACCTGTGACTTCAAATTGCCCCTGGTTTTATAAAGGATCATTCCAACAGTGTTCTTTGATTCAGCAATTAGATTCCATTTGGCTCCTGATGTCTGTAAAGGACAGGTGCACAATCTGCAGTCTAGGGGGCCAAATGTGGTCCATGATGCCATTCTGTACGGACCCTAACCATATGGACATAAAAAAGGCTTGACTGACATGTTAACTATATGTGACCATCCACACAAAGAATAGTGACAGCGGATGAGGAGCAAGAACTGGAAAGTACTAATCTTGCCCTGGGTAGACATCTCTGGATGCCTCATATGACAGGAGAATAGGGTCACGTCACCCGTTTGGCCAGGAAGGAGTATATAAATTAGGCAGGTGGCCTTCCGTGCTCGCTCCACTGTCGTTTATGGGAGTTCTGAAACAATAGGCAGTAATGAAAACCCCCAGGATCTATTGTAGAGAACCACGTGCATGCATGACCTCTTCCTCTTTAGAGCCTATTCACACAGTTTTTACGAGGGTTCAGAAGCGGATTTTACTCCTATTCCTATTAGCTTTACTGGGAAATGTTCAACATAAAGTTAAAAAAAACAGCACTGCGTGCACTAAAGTCACTTTTCCCATTCAAATCAGTAGGAAACTTATTCAAAGAGTATTTGATGCGGTTTTTGAAGTGGATTCAGCAGCTGAATCTATTTCTAAATACTTATAAAAAAAAGTCTGTGTGAAAATATCATGAGGCTGCATTCCTGCTGCGGTTTTTGTCTGTTTGGTGCGTCATGTTTTAAATAAAGCTTTTGATACTTACTGGTATTTGGCTTTGGACAAAACTTTATTGATACAGTCATGTGCGGTTATATGTGCTTTTACCTGCAAATTTTCTGCATCTAGTGCGCTTTTGTGGGAAAAATCTGCACATAAAACACTTAGGCTAAGTGCACACAGTCAGTAATTGGTCAGTATTTTACCTCAGCATTTATAAGCCAAAACCAGGAGAGGAACAATCAGAGGAAAAATGTAATAGAAACCCGTCACCACTTCTGGATTTATCACCCACTGGTAACTGAGGTAAAAAAAACTCACCAAATACTCAAAGTGCGAACATGGCCTTACTTGAAAGAGAAATTGAAATGTTACCAATTTGAAGTTTACAATGAGTAAAAAACATGGCACAGTGGCCTTGAGATCTCTATAAATCCCATCCACTTTGCCGGAACAGTAAGACACTGTGTTTTTTAACGCAGAAAAACACATTATGTGCACACAGCCTTAAGCCCCCGTTACACACTGCGATATCGCTAGCAATATCGCTGTAAAGTCACCGATTTTGTGACGTTATAGCGATATTGCTAGTGATATCGCTGCATGTGATACTTACCTCCGACCCGCTCCCCCGCTGATTATCGCTGATCGCGCGAGAACGTCCTGGAGCCGGGCGGGAGGACGCAGGATCGCCTCGTCTGACAGGTAAGTAGCGATCCCCGTCCCCTGCGATGTCGCTGGTGAGATCTGCCTGTGCGGCAGCTCACTAGCGACCACTTAGCGATGCACCAGCGATCCTGACCGCGTCATATCGCTGGTCGGGATCGCTGGTCCATCGCTAGGTGTAACGGTACCCTTAGTGTGCTGATTGGTGGTGTCCTGTAAGTAGAATTTGCACCTATCAGACATTTATAGTATATACTTTCGATATGCCAAAAGTGTCACAGAAGTAATACCCCTTCAATTTTTAGTGTGGCCCCTGGATGACAATGTGGCACTTGAACCTGAAAAGGTTGTTCATCCTTGCTGAGGATTGCGATTTCTGTTTCATGCTATGTTATTCAGGTTTGTATTCATGAGTAAGTATTCTTGTCTGCTGCTGTCCTGACCCTAGCTTGCCTACCACTTATCACTGGACAAAGCTTGCTTCAACTCGTGCAGTAGGATTCCCGACATGGATCCCCAACTTTGTGTTTCAGTGTCCAATGCACAAGCCATTGCTGACGATGACCACTTCAGGAGTACCTCTGAATTCACTGTAGGAAGCACCACATATCCTTGAAGAGATTGAAGATAAACACTCAACTTGGCTTAACCATTAGCAATCCTGTGGGTCTACATTTCCTGTTGTCCTCACTACAACCATTTAATTTATAGCGGAATTTTAGAACTGAGTAGGATCTATATTTTTCTTTAAAGACCCTGAATTTCTCATGGTACAGAATTAACGATACCAGAAATAGCCTTTACAGATTCATGACTGTGTATTATCTAAACAATTGCAAATGCACTGACTGCACACTTGAGATGTAAATCTCCTATTCCACTAGATTCTAAAAGTGTTCTTTGACCGATATTTGCTTTGCATAGTAATAATTTAGGGGTACATGTGTAAGGAGAAGGACCGGGCGTACCTATTCCATGATGGATTCGGAACTGTCGGGGCTGTCTCCCATGTTGCATGGGGGAAACTTTAAAACCCTGGACCAAGCTTTGCACTTAGTGATAGGGGGGCACAGCTAAGCTTAAAAAGCCACAGTGCGTGGGAACAGGGGAGTCTTGGCGGGAACACGCAGAGCACAGGAGGACAGTGTTGGAGCTCCTACCTCTGAGCATCAGTACAGAGCAGGCCCACGCCAGAGGGACCCAAGATCCTCGCGCATAGACTGCCGACAGAGACTTGTAAAGTGCCCGTTGGCACCCGTGACAGGGAGTGACAAAGACTCCAGCCAGAGAATAGACGTGTGTGTGCTGAGACAGAGAACAAGGACGGTCCGCTGTGAACTGTATCCCGATTCACCTGCATACAACTACGTTAAGCTCTGGCAGTGATAAAGACTGTACGTTCTTGCAGCAAAGTTCCTGGACCCAGGACCCCCGTCAGGACAACAAGGAACCACCGCTGCCGGGATCCCCATCTCCTTTAGGACCACACCGGACCCTTCAAGCGCCACTGCCTTGGCGTCACCGTGAGAAACTATGATTCCACATTCTGATGTCGTCGGACTGATAAGTTTATCGTTACTGAACTTCGCCTTTAAATTCCTAGCTCTTGTTTTAACCCATTTTGCATAATCTCTTGCAATCCTGTTGTACTCTACTCTTCTCCCTGCATGGAGTATTCCCTGTTATAGTAAATCACACGTTAACCCTTGCTCTGCCTCCTGTCCGTTACTGCATATTGCGACCTGCTCACACATGCCTTACAAGTTGGGCAGATTGTGATCAGGCACATGGAAAGCAATGTTTAATTGATGTTGAGTGGCCTAATGTGTATTCCTGTTGTGCAACACAGAATGGATCCATGCATTCATATAAATATAGCATAGCGGACATCAAGTATTTCAGGAGATGGAATATTTTTCCTAGTTTTTCAAATATTACTTAATTTTTACCCACTTTGGTCATTTAGTCATAAAACTGGCACCCACTTACAGTCTTCTAGTAGTGCACCATCCTAAGTGTCCAAATAAGTGCCCATGAAAAACCCATGAATTTCTATGGAAAGCAAAGAGCCTTTCTGGGGTTGCTGAAGTACTGAACAAAAGCAGTAATTGAATGCGATACAATGAGAAGATAAAATCAATGTGACAAACCAACAAACCAATAACTGAGCTGGCCATGCACGAAGCTTACAAGCAATCTTTCTCTCCATTTAAAGGGTATGATCGATAATACCAATTTCTTGTGATAAAATGCTGTTGTTTCTGATCTTATCTACTTTCACCAGTAGTACACATATTACAGATGTCCTATGTCACAATGGAGAATGATTGTGTTTATAACATCTGTTTTAAATAACTGTCTTTCAAAATGATTTTCCGGAATGTTCGAAAGCATTTAGATCTACGTCTGTCTTTATGATCAGCTAAAAGCTGTAATTCTCTTCCGCAAACTGGAATAATTGTACTCAAAGATGCTAAACTCTGAATATGCACGTGCCTGTGAGCAGGCAGTGAATCAGCTCCTTTGTACTAAGGGTACCGTTACACTTAGCGATGCACCAGCGATCCCGACAACGATATGGATTGCTGGTACATCGCTAAGTGGTCGCTAGTGAGCTGCCACACAGGCAGATCTCACCATCCACATCGCTGGGGTCGGGGGTCGCTACTTACCTGTCAGACGCGGCGATCCTGACATCCTCCTGCCCGTGTCCACGCGGACCTTCTCGCGCGACCAGCGATAATCAGCGGGGTAGCCAGTCGGAGGTAAGTATCACATGTAGCGATATTGCTAGCAATATCGCTGTTACGTCACAAAATCGGTGACTTTACAGCGATATTGCTAGCGATATCGCAGTGTGTAATGAGGGCTTTATACAAGAGATAGATTACGTTTGTCAATTTATCTGATCACTAATGGATGCTACTAAGCAGCTCAAAGAATCTTGATATACTGCACATTCACAAAGCTATATTTATTTGGAGAATGATATCAGTAAGGCCAGGTTCACATTAGCGTTCGGGGCTCTGCGGAAGGCTGCGTACTTCCTCCGTTAAGCCCCGCCTACTTCCGCATAGTTCTGCATGTGTCCTGCGTACTAATGTAAACGTAGCCTAATTGTGACAAATGCTTAAATAGCAATGAAAACAGTCTCTTCAGGGAGAAAAAGAACTAGAACTCCAGTGCCACCTATTGGGCTTAGCAATTCTGGATTCAATATCAGCTCTTTAAAAAGCCTTGCCACATGACTTAGAATAAGAAGCAGAACCATAAACTCCACTTACAGACACATGCTTGGGGATGTTTACCCCTCATCAGTGCAAAACAGGGTAACAGTTTGGCTGGGTGAAAGGCTGTGACAACCGATACCTTTTCTCCATATGGAGAATGCCATATTGACACAAGGAGACTTATAAGCCATGCAGTGCTACTCTGGGAATTTAAATATGTAAATAGCTTCTCTTCTCTTTCTGGACAAAGTAAACCTAAGGCTGTGTTCACACACAGCGTTTTTTTAGCAGTTTTTACCGCGGTTT
Organism: Dendrobates tinctorius; assembly: GCF_039654945.1. Classification (NCBI taxonomy): domain Eukaryota; kingdom Metazoa; phylum Chordata; class Amphibia; order Anura; family Dendrobatidae; genus Dendrobates; species Dendrobates tinctorius. The sequence goes on along the minus strand of NW_027361858.1, from coordinate 21,570,882 downwards.
TCACTATAAAACCGCTATAAAACCGCTAAAAATAAGCTGCACAGTCATTTCTATGCATTTTGCACTTTTTGTGCACATTGATGCGTTTTCTACCGCGAAAAAACCGCATCGCGGTAAAAAACGCAGCATGCTCATTAATTTTGCGGATTTTCCCCGTTTTAGGCCTCTTCCATGCGGTTTTAAACCGCTGCGGAAAAAAACCGCATCAAAAATGCATCAAAACTGCGCAAAAAACGCAAGCGGAAAAATAGGTGCGGTTTCTGGGAAGGGATTCAGGTTTTTGAGCAGAAAATTTCTGCAACGTGTGCACTTAGCCTAAAAGTCAATATCGACCCTTTAAAGTGCCTTGCCACATGACTTAGAATAAGAATCCAAACCAAAAACTCCATTCGCAGACACATGTTTCGGTATGTTTGTCCCTTATCAGAACAAAACAGAATAACAGTTTGGCTGGGAGTGAGATTATGACAGTAGCTAGAAAAAGATATACATAAAAAGATATACGGTACAAAGATATACATCTTTCCTGTATGACAGTAGCTGTGAGGTGTAATGTTTATCGTTCTGGAGAGTGCCAGTTGGCATAAGGAGACTTAGCCATAACTCTTCAAAACACTATCTTATAAAATGTAGTGCTAGATACTTGGTTTTATATAACTACAGTGATGGTCACCATTATTGTCACCCCTTCATTTTTTTCATAGACTGTACAATATTTTCAGAAATAAATACAAATGAACTGAAGTTATATCCTCAGGATTTTTTAATTAGTGGTCCAAAGTAATACAACAATAAAACATTGTTTTTCAACTTACATGTTGCAATTTCAAAGAAGAAACAGAATAAACAACATGTGCAGCAATAAAGGCACCCCTAATTAATACTTGGTTGCAACCCTTTGGCATTGTTAACAGCCTCCGAATGTTTCTTGTAGCCATCTATAAGCTTCTTGAACTTCTCAGCTGGTATTTTTTGCCCAATCTTACTTTGCAGTTTGTTCAGGCTCTTGAATGTTTGCAGGGTTATTTTTCCCAATGGCAGATTTCAGCTCACCCCAAATATTTTCAATGGAATTGAGGTCAGAACTCATTGATGGTCATTTTAAAACAGTCTGTTTTTTCTTTTTCAACTATTTCTGTGTACTTTTGGATGTGTGCTTTGGGTCATTGTCTTGCTGGAGGACCCATTATCTTTGACTCAAACCAAGTTTTCTTACAGTGGGTAGAACACTTCCCTCTAAAATCTCTTAATAATTCTCACATTTCATGATTTCTGTGATACAGTCAAGGCCGCTAGTACCAGACGAGGCAAAGCAACCACATAGCATTATGGATCCTCCACCATGCTTAACTGCTGGTAGGGTGTTCTTTTCCTTATAAGCTTCAATGCGGTCTGTAAACAAACTGTTGCTTTGCATTGTTCAAAAAGCTCTATTTGTGTTTCATCTGTCCACAGAACATTTTCCCAAAAGGACTGTGGTTTGTCAAGGTACTGTTTGGCAAAGATCAGTCGTTCTTTTTTACGTCTTTTCTTCAGCAATGATTTCTTCCTTGGCATTCGCTCATAAAGCTCGGCTTGGTTTAGAGTGCGGCATATGGTACTTGTTGAAGCTATAACCCCAGTCTGTTACAGGTTGGCCTTCAGGTCGTTGGTAGTTTGATGTGGTGTTTTTTCCACCATCCTTCAAAGACATCTCTTGTCAATTTTCCTCTTTCCCCCACATCCAGGGAGGTTCTTGACGTGTCCATACTTGGCAAACTTCTTAATAACAATGCGCACTGTTGAAACTGGGATACCAAGGGCTTTGGAAATGGTGTTATACCCTTTGGAAGTCTTGTCTTTGCTAATATTAGCAGTTCTGATGTCCTTAGACAGCTCCTTTGTCTTCATCATTGTGACAAAGGAACAGGGCCTACCATGTGGCTTTTAAAAACACTGATGGCATCATTCATTGGCTAATTCATGTCATGGGCACTGACAATTAATTACAGGTGATTACCATTTGTGATTTACCACAGGCGAGTCAAAATGTACTTCCAAGGGTGTAAAGGGTGCCAATACCAGTGTCACAGCAAGCTTTTGGCTTTTTCTATCTTTCCCTCCCATTTTTTTTTCTTTTAAAGTATTGTTTATCATTTGCTCTTATGTATTTAACACGAGTGATCTATACAAAATACTGTTTCACTTGATTCGTTTATTTCATGACATATTCCACATTATCTACTAAAACTTCATGGGTGCCAATAACGGTGATCAGGACTGTATATGCATCCAAACACACATCACCTTGACTTACCTGCTACTTGACAATGGATGGTAACATTCGTTGCATGAATGGTCTTTACTGCACTACCAATGTCGACAGCTATTGAGGGTGCATCCATATTGATAAGCACAGTCCTGGAGGTCTTTATTAATGGTTTCCCTGGAGATAGAAAACAATACATCATGGACAACCTGATACAGCAGAGGTGCAAAGAGCAGGCGCCAAGAGGAAACCTGCTGTTCTGCGGCAGGCTGCCCATACAAAGCATGCTATAAACCATCTGGGATAATCAAGAATGGAGAATGGATGGAAGAGACCGCAGGAGAGCAAGCAAAGCTCAAATACTTGCAAACCTTCAAAGGTCAGTGAAGTAAGGTCAGACATTCAATAACTTGTGACATACATTATTAATGTCTAATACATACCAGTAACTTGAGAGTTCTTTTTTGCACAGGATTCTTAATAACCCTAATATTAAATAGCTACTAAAAACTATTTAAAGCAAAATATGAAAAACAGATCTATAATGATATGACTCTTTTTCCACAAACCTATGGAAATCTGAGCCTATCCAGGACTGAAGATTTGTACCATTCAATTATTTAATATTCAGTGAACTTGACACACTGCTTGATGGCATTATTGATCACATATGGGACAATATGTAGTGCAGTTGTACACTCTTCTCTTCTGTTGGTAGAACAGTATTATTCCTTGATTGACACATGGTTTTTATTCCCTTCTACAATACGCCGGCATGCTCCTACTACCTCCTTGGAGCTATGAACTTTGATTTTGACATGTGTAAAATAGAAGTACCTATCATCCATAAAAAGAAAAGCAAACTCCTAGCCAAATCCAACACATTTTCTACAAATAAATACTTCTGAAAATAAAAAATATTTTTAACAGATGTTTTGATTTTTGCATCCAAGGGCAAGACTGAGCTTAAGCATCATAATGGATATGGGTTAAGTGTTTATGTTTTCACTGCGGGAAAAGACTATAATGTTTAGCAATCAAGCGTGTGTTAGTCACCTCAGACTTAGGAAAATGTAACTATACGCTTCTTTAATTGGAAAAATCGCTGTGGTCCTAAAATACACAACACCACAAACTCTGTCTGTTGACATTTAACTAATGGGCAAAAGCTTGTCAGTCAGAAAGTAACGGGAAACATTATCCGTTAACAAGCATGTTAACAAACCAGCCATATACGAGCAGGTAGCAACAGTTTTACTGGAGGATCGCAAAGTAATGACTTTAAACATTTCATTGCCGCATAAAGAAAACAAACGTATGTGGTCCTTTAGGTAACCAAATAAGATCCTATAATATATACACCAGTCACTAAACACATCTCATAAGAAGGAAAGGTGAGTACACAAGGTCACCTTCTGTCTGCGTAAATTTTAAGTAAACTGCAAGCAGTAAGTAATGTCCAAAAATAATTATTTCAAAGATCCTTCCAAAAATGGAGATATACATTAACCTAACTGTCACTGTATTTTGCATACAATGGCCAACAGAAAGTCTAATCGAGTAGCACCAGATGAGAAATGATTCCGGTATATACTGTACATACTTCTCCTTTTTGGTTTCTGTGTCATATTTGGGTTTCTGAGTGACTTGGCAGTAGCAAATTCATGCTCATGGACCCCAAATAAACATCTCAAACAGGGTCCCAAATTATCACAGGTCATTTTAGTATTGGTCTTTGTTTAGCAGTAGTAACTTGTTGCTCGTGGACCCCAAATAAAAATCTGAAACCGGGCCCTAAACTCTTAGGCTGTGTGCACACGATGCAGATTTGTAGCGGATCCGCAGCGGATTTTACCGCGCAGAAACGTTGCATTTCTGCACTGTGATGTACAGCAGCCTTAAAATCAATCTAAAAAAAAAAACGCTGTGCAGACGCTGCGGATTTTTCCGCGCGGTTTTCCTGCGGTACAAAATCCGCAGCATGTTACTTCTTTTGTGCGGTTTTCCATCTCCCCTGTCACCAAATCCGCAGGGGGAAAACCGCGATGGAAAACCGCACAAAAACTGCATGAAAAATGGAAGAAATCCACAGGAAAAATGCAGGTCATTTGACCTGCAGATTTCTTCCATTCTGCGCGGAAAAATCCGCAGGGCCAAAAAGTACGTCTGTACTCACCCTTATGGATTTTTTTTAGCATTGGTCTTTTTGGATTCCGCTTGGCTCCAGGGCCTGCATGGTAACTCCTGCACCCACTATAGTTACACCCCTGATTAGTAGTAAGAAAAAAGCAAAGAGTTCAGATTACCAGTCAACTGTTACCATAGGTTAAAGGGAAATACAGTCAAAATCTTCTCTGAAATGTGATAGCTACATAAGAGAAGATGATGCTGACATAGTCTGGCATTCCAGATCAACACTGATTTACAGGATGTGATGGCTTAAAAGAACCCTATCAGCAGTCTTATGCCATGTAAGCTGATGTAATTATGATATAGATACTAGAGAGCAATATACCCCTGTGTGGCACAAAAGTGTCTGGTGATCTTGGGTCTAATCCTGCCCAGCTCCCTTAGATTGACATGTTGTATATTGTCAGAATAGGGCAATTGAAAAAGACTATTCTGTGTCTCTGCTTCACATCCTTTCTGCATATACATAAGTTCTTGCTGTTATTCTGAAACTAGTAATTTATAAGGTGTTTGATAGTGTACCGCTTGATGCCATGGTTACTGCCCACCCTATGGACTCAGAGTGGCCAGTTACCTAGGAGAAGAGAGTGTGTTAATTTAGAGCCTGCTTCCGCCACTTTGAAGCTTGTTAGATAGCTGGATCCCACCATTTTCAGTTCTCAGTCTTCCAAATCTTCTCCAATGCTGCAGTGGCAAAGTTTCCTGTTCTGATAGCTTGGTAGAGCAGTCAGTTTGGACCAAATCATGACTATGCTATTGGTCTGAACTGTCAATCTTCAGAAGCACACAGCCTCCAGTAAGCAGGAGGTCAGGAGGCAGAGGAGCAGTGCGCTTCTGGACAAGCAACAAAAACACTTTCAAAATTGTTTGCTGGACACAACAGTTTTAACAAGTTCCCTCTCTCTGCCCCTTATAAGACAACGGCTCTATAGAATCCTACCGCTTTGACCCTGAACATTAAATTCTCTTGCTGGAAACAGGATACAATCCAATACTCCGTATGATTAACTAGAATAGAGTCTTGATTAGAAAGTTGTGTTAGATTTGAGGTAACACAAATTTCTATGCTATGCAAAAGAGGTATGACCTACTACGACAAGTTACATAGCAAAAATACCTGTCCATATGCAATTACTGATAAATCCTTATTGCCATTATTTTCTTCCTACAGGTGGAAGCATGCCACATTCATCCCTTACAGTCCTCTGCGTAGGCCTAGGCGGAATAAAGGGTATCTGTCACCCCATTTTTCGAGTATCAGCTGCCGGCACTCCCATCATGGGCTTATCTACAGCATTCTGTAATGCTGTAGATAAGCCCCCGATGTAACCCGAAAGATAAGAAAAATGAGTTAGATTATAGTCACCCGGGGGCGGTCCGGGTCCGATTTTGGTCCGATGGGTGTCGCGGTCCAGTCCGGCGCCTCCCATCTTTTAACGGTGACGTCCTCTTCTTTGCTGCCTGTCGTAGCTCCTGTGCAGGCTTCCCTGTTGAGGGCAGAGCAGAGTCCAGCAGTGCGCAGGCGTTGGGAGAGGTTCAGCGCCTGCGCACTGCAGTATTCTGCTCTGCGCTCAACAGGGCAGAGCAGTGCGCCTGCACAGGAGCCACGACAGGCAGCAAAGAAGAGGACATCACCGTTAGAAGATGGGAGGCGCCGGACTGCAACACCCATCGGACCAAGACCAGACCTCCCCCTAGTGAGTATATAACTAATTTTTCTTATCTTTCAAGTTCCATCAGGGGCTTAACTACAGCATTACAGAATGTTGTAGATAAGCCCCTGATGGCGGTGCCGGCAGCTGATACTCAAAAAATGGTGTGACAGATACCCTTTAACTTGCATATACCATACTTGTATTAGAAAAGAGATATAAAGTGTCTCTCAGTAGATATGACTCTATAAGACTTTCTCCTGTGTCAGAAAGAATGAATATTAATGGAAAAATTCTAATTTACTGGTGAGAGCCAGAAGCAGGTCACTGCACTATTTCCTAAAAGATTCCTCTGTATTTCTCTTATAATAACATATGTGCCTCCCACTGATGTCAAACGGTCATTCTTTTACTAGACTATAATAATGCTATCAATAATATTTTCTTCTTTTTATTTGAACTGATCATCTGGTTCATATTATTATTTCTCTACACTCTATTTGATTAGGTTGATTGAATTATGTGCATAAGATAAACGTCTCTTTCAATATTTTATCAGTTTCTTGTATCTAATGAGAATGTCTTTTCAAGTTAATCGGTCCAAAAGCTTTCCTTTCCCTTCAGTACGGCACACAAAACCTAACTAAGTGCTGAAAAAAAGGCATATATCACAATCAAGTTAACCTACTTCTACAAGGGTCAGTGGAAAGCTATTTTTAAGTCTTTAGGAAGAGCACATGCATTAAGCACCTACCTGCAAGTGTAATGGCAATTGACACTGATGCAGAGCCGAGAGAGTTGGTGGCGTTGCAGGTGTAGAAGCCAACATCAGCTTCAACTGGTTCTAATATCTCCAGGGAATCATCTGACTTCAGGAGGATCCTGTGATAAGAGAAGAAAATCATGTTTAATAAAGCAAAATGCGAGGATTTCTAGAATTGCTGTTAAATGAAACACATTCTCTGAATCTGTCATATGACGCATTTTGTTTTACCTCTTAACGCTGTATGACATCGGTGATTGACAACGGATGAAACACTACATTGGTCTAATATTATTTTACATTTTCCTAACTTTGCACTGTTTGATAATGTTACATTTGTATATAGTTTTATACATATATTTCAACTGTATTTGGAATACTTTCAAATAGTTTGGCTTTTTTCTTCTTAGAAAAATTCAACAAGTAATTACTTTATGAAACAGAAAAAGTAATGGGAGAGTGGGAGGCAGAAATGCAATCTCTGCCTATAATCTAGCCCTCTTTCATGATACCTAAAGCATGTGTAACATTAATCTAACATAAAAGTTAGCCGAAACATGTAACTGGTTTCATAGAGCACAGTTTCTAAAGCCTCTCATTAAATTCTGCTTCTTAGGTACAACCTATAATATCTGCATTTATTGTATTCCTTTCAAAAGCATTACCTATATATTTGGGCGGAAAAATAGCTATTCATAGGACAACACCATTTGAATCAAGGTTGTTCCTCCCTGTGGAACCCCGATGTTTGGCCATTCACCTTGTGAAGTCATGTATGGGACACAACACATAGATGAGCGTGAAATTTGCCCATTTCCAACTCCAAAGTAGGTGGCATTGCGTATTATGATGAGCTATTGGACTTCAAAGGGCCCATATAGTGTTGTTGCACAGGGGTCCTTTTCTGTCTGTGTCCACCAGTGGTGAAAGTAACAGCCTGGAGCTGTTGCTGGTGTTCCTCGTGTCAATAGCTTGGAGGATTCCCATTCAAAATAAAACATAGCCTTTAATAATCCATTAAAATCTAAGACATCACACAAACAACACATAAACAAGCATAATGGTGCTCGTGTGTATCAGTACTCATTTAAAAAATGGTTCGGTCTCACCATTAATCCTGAACATAAGTGCCCCGGCATATTTTTCAGAGGTCCCCTGCCGGGTATTCGGGTCCATAAAGCAGCACAAGTCAGTGTATGAAAAAGGAGGTTAATAGGGTTACAGGTATGCAGTTTTCCCTATCCTCCCTGTCGTGCCTAGGTATTACTCCTGCCCTTTCAAGGACAGGCCCCAAATGGACCCTATAGTGTCACCCCCAGTGCCAACCCTACGCGTTTCCTCTCCAATAATGGGGATTCATCAGGGGAGTTATATAATTAGATATAAGGGGGTTTGAATATATTTGTCCATAAAGGAGGGGCCCCGCAATGGCTGGGTGCCTCAACCAGCAGAGTGACTGTCCATATCACTGCCAAAAAGTAAGTCCCCTTCTTTATGGACAAATATATTCAAACCCCCTTATATCTAATTATAAACTTATAATTATAATATTAAACTCCGCTGATGAATCCCCGTTATTGGAGAGGAAACGCGAAGGGAGCTAATACCCCTTCTGAGGACTGGGGGTGACACTATAGGGTCCATTTGGGGCCTGTCCTTGAAAGGGCAGGAGTAATACCTGGGCACGACAGGGAGGATAGGGAAAACTGCATACCTGTAACCCTATTAACCTCCTTTTTCATACACTGTCTTGTGCTGCTATATGGACAAAAATACCCGGCAGGGGACCTCTGAAAAATACGCCGGGGCGCTTATGTCCATGATTAATGGTGAGACCGAACCATTTTTTAAATGAGCACTGATACGCACGAGCACTATTATGTTTGTTTATGTGTTGTTTATGTGATGTCTTAGATTTTAATGGATTATTAAAGGCTATGTTTTATTTTGAATGGGAATCCTCCAAGCTACTGACATTTAACCCCTGAGGGTTACACATGTGGTACTAAGCATTCTTTGCCACAGCTGATCTGGTGTTCCTCGTGCCATAACCTTGTTCCATTCATATATCCTGTGCAGAATATATAGATAAAAATAGAGATTCCTGTGCCACAATTTCTAAAAACGGAAGCTTTATTGGTAATAATTAGTCGATGCATATCAGGGTCCTGACAAACAGGTCAGTGCGACCCTAAAAAATTGTTGACTAATCACCAATAAAGCTTCTATGTTCATCTATACATCTAAGAGTTTTATACCTCATGAGTAGCGCAGTACAGGAACCCCAATTTTCATCTATACAGCCTTTAAAAAGCATAAATTAGTGTTAGATGCACGTGAATATCCTTACGTTGAAAAACTATACTGTAAATCACCATTCTAAGCAATTTATCTACAGGTTTCTTACCTGTTACTATATTTTACTTCTTCTCCATTCTTAGCCCAGCTGATAACTGGTGTGGGGTTTCCACCAGCTTCACAATGTAAAAGCACGCTGAGTGTTCCACTAGCCAATGCCACCGTCTGTCCAATATGGGTCACAACTTCCGAAGCAGAAAAATGTTGAGCAGCTGAGATTTTTCTACGAATTATTGGTTTCCTTAAAGAATGATCTGGAATTATTTCATGAGGTTCTAATGCTTCTGACTCCATTGATGATGATCTCCAAGAACTGGAGAAACCAGAAACAGGTTTGTAAAATGAATGTTCCGATCTTCCAGGGCTAAGCTGTTTATGTTCTGCTTTGAAAACAGGTGCTTCATGGTTTTCTAGATAGCTCCTTGCTAACTCATGGGCTAATTGAGATAACAGGTATTTGCTGTTGTTGTCATGGAGTTCGACAGGTTGTTGAGACAAAGAGCGAATAATATCATCTACACGCTTGATGTCAATGACCACAGTGTTTGGTAAAGATTGCTCCACAAGATGGTCCTCCTCTGACGAGATGTTCCTTTCAAATGACTCTTGAGGATCAGCAGGATCAACATAATATTCCGACCAAGGTTTTAAGGCTAGTAGCCTTGAGATTAGATTATCATAATGACTACTTGCATCAGAGACTTGAATTTGTTTTTCTGTCTTGCTTCTATTAAATAGATTTGCAGTTTGATGTTTTTCTGGACGATTATAGGCTTCATTCTTTTTGATTTTCTTAATATTTTCATCATCTCTTATTCTAGAAGCCTGAGAAATTATTTTATTGTTCTCTCCAACGAGCTTAATAACAAAATGTTCTTGGCTTGGCCCAGCCATACAAGTGTACACGCCTGTGTCTGAAGATCTGAGGTGATGAAATTTAATATATCCATGTGGTGCAACGGTAATGTGCTCTGAACTTATCAAGTGCTTGCCATCCTTCTCCCATATAATCTGGTGCTTACGGAATCGACGCACGGGACATTTAAGCACTAGCGAAGTCTTTGGAAGGAGGTACGCATATCCACCAACAACAAACTGTAACTTCTTCTGCTTTCTTGTTTGGATATATATTTTTCTCAGACCTGTAATTTGGGGGTTCGTTTTCTGACCAAGTCTTAGTCCTTAAAAACAAAACATAGTAATATTTAAGGCACGGAAATTGAATAGAAAGCTAACAAAACAATAAAATATAATAATTATCAATTGTAAAACTTAGAGTAATTGTTAAAAACTGCATGCACTCAAATTAATCTTCAGATTAGTTACATTTCAAAATATAGTCCTCAATAGATTTAATTTAGTTCATGTGTTTCTCCTAAACTATGATTCTTCCTTCAATTACTTTTCCCACTTTCCTCCCACCCTATAATTCAAAATCTCATAGCTTGTGCATCCTGCAGATAATGCCATATCCAATACTAAACCTACAAGCCACTAACTGAAAAAAGAAGAAAAAATGTTTATTTTCAGCTAAAATGTAAAATATACAAAGAAATAAAAACAAACACAATACTACTTTATAAAGGTGGACAATCTAAAGGGTTATTACCATTTTATAAAGCGATTGTATTGACCTTTGAGACCAAGACCCCTACAATTCTGGGAATAAATGGTCCACAGAATTGATTTATTGAAAAAGCCTCTTCACTAATTTTTTTATGCATAGTAGAACTCTGGCCACTATCTAATATCTATCTATCTATCTATCTATTATATAAAAATGTGGCATTCTAATACTTAAAGGGAATCTGTCAACAAATTTTTCTAATCCACCTTAGAGCAGAATGGTGTAGGAAGCAGAGATCCTGATTGCAGCAATGTATCACTTATTTTATTAGGTGCTGCAGTTTTGATTAAAAACTATTTTATCTGGTATAGATCTACCAGATCTCTGATTGCTGAGCTCTGTATAACCCCGCCCACACCACTGATTGGCAGCTTTATGTGTACCCTGTAAATAGGAAGAAAAACTGCCAATCAGTGGAGGGGGCGGGGTTAGACTACCTAGCAGCAGATTTGCTAATCCTGCTGGCAAAACAGTGATTTTACAAAAACTATAGCAAGCAGCCTAGTAAGTGACACATTGCTGGAATCAGGGTCACTGTCTGTAGATTATGCTGTTCTCAGATTAGGTAGCAATAACCTGGTGACAGATTTCCTTCAAGTGAATCTTAGAAAACACCTATGTACTGTGCTGGAAATAGGGTGAGCAAATTGCATCCCCACCGCAGCTCAAAGCTTTATTGCTCTATTGCCAGCATAGTACAGGGATTTCCTTGGAATCCCATTTTAAGTAAAAATCTGAAAACTTTTATAATTATAATGTTAAGAAATATTGTTATAGACAATGTGATACAAAATATCTTGGTAAATTGTCATTCTAAAACTATAGATATTACTAGTGCATGGTGCAAGTATGCAAGGGCGGGTCATCTGATGAAGAACTGATCCAGCACATATAGATGAATTCACCACAACATATTCCCCAGTCTTCACTTTCTTCCTGCAAGCCGCGCCTTGGATCTGTGTTCCATCTCCACAAGACACTGAGCACTAGAAAGGAATAAGAGATTCCAGATTATCACCTTTTCAAGTTACACTTTGCAACTATGTTATGATTTTGGATGTGTTTACAATTTTTTTTTTCCACAAAGAAAATCACAGCAACAAAAATCCAACAAAGCTGCAACGTGTGAACTCAGCCTTTGAGGATTTAATTACTTTTAGATTTTAAATCCCTATATTGAAATACCGTAAATATATTAGTTATCTGACATAGCTAATAAACATCTTAAAAAAAAAAGTTGAACTTCTTGTGCAATCACAATAAGGGTTTGTTCACACGAAGCCTTTTTGATCTGGTTTTTTTCTGCCACACTTTTTAGGGATGAAAAACAGAAAGCAGAAAAATTATGTGTTTCATTTCCTTGAGTTTTTTGGCATGTCAATTCTTTTAGCATCTTTACTGCACCCTTTCCCTATTTAGATCAAAAAGGCTTTGCAGCACAAAAATGAATCAAAAATGCATAAAAAAGAATTTTTACTGTGGTTTTTTGTTAAAAAAAAAAGCATTACGCTATATCATACGATCATCCATATTTTTGTTCTTAGTGATGGCTTTATATGCACAAGGCCAGCACATGCTTTCCAGAATACCAGTTACATACCAGTAACGGACATAGTACAGCACTATTTCCATCAGTCCCATAACCAGTGAATAGTGGAGTGGTCTTCATAACCCCCGTTCCTGTGACCGATGAAGGTCGCAGCAGTAAAACCCTCAGCAATCATACAATTATGGCCTATCCTGTGCATCGGTGATATATGTCTTAGGTGAAAAATCCCTTTAATTCACTCAAGATATGCTTTACTGACAATCCTCTACTATTTATTTAATTTACACATTGAATCGCCCATATTCCTATATAATGTCCTAATCTTCACAAGATTGGGCCATGTCTACACCTGATGAAAAGCTAGTCCCCCATTCATTAAAGTGACTATGCAAGAATTCTGTCATAAATTGCTCTGAAAAGTTGCTTTTGGCGCAACTTGGAATTGCTCAAAAATGTGTAGACTTTTGGCGGTTTCATGCCAGTTTTGACCAACTAGGCCAAAATGGGTGGAGCTGGGTAGCAGGATGACGGCATGACACCACGGCTCATCTAATTTATGATGACCTTCGGAATACTTTACTCCTGATTGGAGTAAGTTTTGTGATAAAGCAAAAACAGCTCATTCACTTAATGACAATTTAGAAAATCTTACTTCAGTAAGACATGTGGCAAGGCGCACAACATCTCGGTCGCACCTCTTAATGAATCAGGAACTTCTGACTCCAGCACACCTCCTTATCAAGACTGGCATTGCTCACTGTTGTTGAATCAGGGACTATTTGTCGTAAACCCATTCTACTGAATTTTAGACATGCACATGCATATTTGTTAACAATGTACTAGAAAATCACAAGACATTTTTATGAAAGTATAGTTTGGAAAAAAAAAAGGTTACAATATACCTGAGACCAATCAGTTAAAAACCACTCTGGTGGGCAATCTTCATTCTCACACATTTGTTCAGATGTTGGCTTTGGTGGTGAACAAAATGTTTCTGGTAGCTCTAAGATGCTGCCATCAGAAAGTCTTTGCTTGCAGAGGACATCACGAGTTTGTACGCCACCCCCGCAAGACTGTGAGCACTGCAAATTATTAGTGGATAACTAGTTAGAGCTGAATATTATAGTGGCTCATGCAGATTTTACAAAACAGGTACACAAAATGAGAATACTGGGTCTGGGGGAAAATGTGTGTAAATGGGTAAGTAACTGGCTTAATGATAGAAAGCACAGGGTGGTTATAAATGGTATATTCTCTAACTGGGTCGCTGTGACCAGTGGGGTACCGAAGGGGTCGGTGTTGGGACCTGTTCTCTTCAACATATTTATTAACGATCTGGTAGAAGGTTTACACAGTAAAATATCAATATTTGCAGATGATACAAAACTATGCAAAGCAGTCAATACAAGAGAAGATAGTATTCTGCTACAGATGAATCTGGATAAGTTGGGAACTTGGGCCGAAAGGTGGCAGATGCGGTTTAACAATGATAAATGTAAGGTTATATACATGGGAAGAAGGAATCAATATCACCATTACACACTGAACGGTAAACCACTGGGTAAATCTGACATGGAGAAGGACTTGGGGATCCTAGTTAATGATAAACTTACCTGGAGCAGCCAGTGCCAGGCAGCGGCTGCCAAAGCAAACAGGATCATGGGGTGCATTAAAAGAGGTCTGGATACACATAATGAGAGAATTATACTGCCTCTGTACAAATCCCTGGTTAGACTGCACATGGAGTACTGTGTACAGTTTTGGCACCGGTGCTCAGGAAAGATATAATGGAACTAGAGCGAGTACAAAAGAGGTGATATAGAAGAGTTAATGGTTTGCTTTTAAATCCCTTTAATTGTCTTTAAGACTTCTAATGCCTTCTGCCCTATTATTGCTAGAGTTATTCTAATGTAGACTACTAGTCTCTGTGTTCAAGGAAACTATACTTGTTATCATATTTGTTCTCAAAAGTCAGTTACAACATGTTCTGGACACATTGTAAACATGATATAACCCTGAAAGTGATAATGGGGGCTACATGAGCTCCATAGAGTTGCATTTGTTGTAAATGGTATAAAATATTTAAAATATTGCCTTGTATTTCATTACGTCAGATAAAGTGATTTGACCACGGCTTGTGTGTGATGAGTCTCTTTGTCTCCAAGTGCTTGTCATCAGAAGGGCGAAAAACCTCACAATCCGGACTCACTGGTGATCTGGCATAGCTGATGCTTGGTCAGAACAAAAAGCAGCTACAACAGTTTTTGATGCCCAACGGGGGCCGTGGAAACCAGCCTATTCAGAATCCGTATGTGGGAGCTTCCTGGGAGGTTGAATATGCAGAATCCAGGCTGCAGCAGGTGAGAACATTTATTCCAACATTGATTCTGCGTCTGCAGCCTCTCTAAGGATGCCTACATATCTCTGAGTAAGACTGTACAACACGGTTCAAAAGAACCCACATCACCAGTAAGTGGTGAGTATATCTGTATGAGAGTTGAATAATAGTGTAATAAGATAATAATTGTCATCTGTATTATCTGTTAATCTGGTCTGGTAATATACTAACTGGTTGTGTACTGGGGTACTGTGTAGCACAAAGCCTGGGATAGACTCTGTGGCCTCCCCTCAAACACTCTCGCACCCCTCCAATCTATTCTAAACTCTGCTGCCCGACTAATCCACCTGTCCCCCCGCTATTCCCCAGCTTCTCCCCTCTGTCAATCCCTTCACTGGCTCCCAATTGCCCAGAGACTCCATTACAAAACCCTAACCATGACATACAAAGCAATCCACAACCTGTCTCCTCCATACATCTGTGACCTCGTCTCCCGGTACTTTCCTGCACGCAACCTCCGATCCTCACAAGATCTCCTTCTTTACTCCCCTCTTATCTCCTCTTCCCACAATCGCATACAAGATTTCTCTCGCGCATCACCCCTACTCTGGAACTCTCTACCACAACATATCAGACTCTCACCTACCATCGAAACCTTCAAAAAGAGCCTGAAGACCCACCTCTTCCGACAAGCCTATAACCTGCAGTAACCACCGATCGACCAAACCGCTGCACGACCAGCTCTACCCTCGCCTACTGTATTATCACCCATCCCTTGAAGATTGTGAGCCCTCGCGGGCAGGGTCCTCTCTCCTCCTGTACCAGTTATGACTTGTATTGTTTAAGATTATTGTACTTGTTTTTATGTATACCGCTCCTCACATGTAAAGCGCCATGGAATAAATGGCGCTATAACAATAAATAATAATAATAATAATAATAATAATAGACTCTGTGCAGTGTGATTTTGAATTGGCAGTAAATCATATGAGGCTGTATTTTGTATAGGGCTGGGGGGAGAGAGTTTTTTTTGTCCGGCACCAGACAGAATTGCGGGTTAAATCAGTGTCTGGAGGATCCGCCGGCAAAAAAAAGTTGCAAGCTCCATTTGGAAAACATTGAGGATGTTAACGGACAGCAACATTATGGCGGATCCTCACAAAAACGGATGCAACGGATGGCAATCTGTCAAAATCCGCCAGTAATGGAAGTCAATGGGGAAAAAAACGGATCCGCAAAAAAAAATTGAGGATCCGTTTTTTTCACAACCTGGCGGATTTTGACTGATTGTAAAAAACGGAAGTGTGAAAGAGGCCTAAGATAGGCAGGCTGTGTGAATCCTTGTATGTATGTCTATGAGAACCTCTGAATGAAATGAGAGATGAGTAATTGAGATAAGAGATTTTTGTTATGTTCTCTTTGTAAAATCAAATGACCGCTGAAAAGTGAAAGAAAAAATCCCTGAATGAGCACGTATGAATGAATCATCACACATAATTTTGTGTCAAGAAATTGTTACCTTTCTAGGTTTGTGGGAGATCCCGGACAGATGCATTATAGATATTTCAAATCTACATCTGAGACTGAATGAATTGAGTAATGATATAGCTCGTGCTATATGTGACATTACATTGTAAAGTTTCCTGAATGCATTTGGCCAGAAAAATGGGCAAGACTCAGTTAATCGCATTATACAGTTATCTGCTCTTACAGTGAAATCCCATGATTTTGAGTTTTCCTTGTAGAGATTGATTCTGACTAAGTCTAAAGAACTACTGCATTCTGTTATTTTGTGAAGGATGCTACATTCTGATGGGAGGGAGGAATGAAAGAGCTGCGTGTTTCTCTTCTCCCTTCTCCTCTCGCTCTTATCTCTGCTTAGTGTCTAATGGGAGGATTTATGGATCTGTGCTCGAAATTCTCTGTATTTCTATCCGTCGTGAGGTACGCACTGAGAGATCTGTGGTTTGTTTAAAGCAACAGTGCTGTACAATAAGGGGAGGAAAGAAACTGTGCCTATTTTAAGGAAATTTGTGGAAGATTGTTTGATCTTCAGTGTGATTGAAAGATTGGTAAAAGATTCACCCGCTTCAAGTTGAGTGATTGATGCATAGCTGA
Organism: Dendrobates tinctorius; assembly: GCF_039654945.1. Taxonomy (NCBI): domain Eukaryota; kingdom Metazoa; phylum Chordata; class Amphibia; order Anura; family Dendrobatidae; genus Dendrobates; species Dendrobates tinctorius. Next base: position 21,554,039 of record NW_027361858.1, on the reverse strand, counting down.
CTGGGGATCAACAAAGGAGGTAGCCGACTGTATGGCTAATAAAGTAGGTTATAGGCCTATCACACCTGGGCCTTCTTACTTTAGTCAGCGGGTTTTTTTGTTGTGGGTGAGAGGCGAAGGCAAGGAGCCTTCTGGATACACTTTGGCAGGCTCACTCTGACTTGCTATGTGTGGGCTGTAAGACAGAGGTCCAGACACACAGAAGGGCATTTCAGAAGAAAGATGAGCTGTCTAAGTTGAAGCAGCCCTCCCACAATCCATGGAGCTGGGCAGGAAGGAAAAAGACCTATTCCTATTCTAGCCAGCTGATCTAACGGCTGAGAGGCAGAGAGCCTTCTCGTTACATCCTGTAGGTCTACCGGGTGAGAGGCAAGGAGCCTTCCCGCTACACCTTGGCAGGCTTGTTCTGACTTGCTACGTGTGGCCGCCCGTAGATAAGGTTAGGCACACTAGAAGGGCATTTCAGAATAAAGGTGAGCTGTCAGGAGAAAAAGGTTGAAGCCATGGGCAACTTTTTCTGTATACGGTCGGTGACCCAATGGGATCCAAGACAGCTATGCAAATTGAAAAAGACAAAGAAGAAAGGAAGCAGTAAAACAAGTGGGACCAATATTGAAAAAGGCAAAAATACCAGAGTGTGAATGTTTGGATGTACAAAAAGGCACAGACAAGGGAAAAAAATAGCAAGTGAATAAATGATGTTTGAGAATGTGCAGCAGTGTGGAAGGTGTATTATGAATGTTTTGATTGACAAAATTTAACCAGAGACCCAGACAAAACAGATGGACTTGTAAACACTGTGATCAGATTCAGACAAACCCAGACTGAATAGCTACTTGTGTGACCTGTGCTACTGACCTAAGCGAATTGCGCTAAATCCTGTCCAGACAAGATCATATGTAGTGACATAATAGTGTGGTTAGTGGGTAGTGGGGACATTGACCTTTGAGGAGTAACCTGACAGTAGACATCAGACGACCAACCACATCAGGACCTAGAAGGGCAACTAGAATAAGAAAGATGCAGGTGTATTATCCATGGAGCCCCTCTGACCAGCTAGCTTTGTTGAAGCAGTTGCCTGACCCTGAAGACCAACCATTCCCATTTTATAGACAAATAAAGGAAATACAGCGGGCATATAAGTGTACCTGGGCAGACCTAGAGAGCTTGGTGAGTTTAAAGGCAGGTGACGTACTAGGACACATAATTAAGACACATACAGATGTGACAAAGGATCAAACTCTGGGCATGGATGATAAATCTGCACGGTCTGGGGAGACATACTGTGAATCACTAAAACAATGGGCTATAGTGAAACAATCAGAGCAGTCCGTTCTCCTGACTGATGTGACACAGCAAAAAGGAGAGAGTGTAGAGATGTACTTTGGACGGTTACAGCTGAAATGGGCAGACATGGGGTACAGTCCCATAAGCCCACTCGATGTTAAGATACTGGTGAATGCATTCACTGACGGTATGAACAAAGACTTACGAGACGCAGTACAGACAGCCTGACCTGAATGGAGATATGTAGATCCAAAAGACCTCCTTAAGGTAGCTAAAGAAGTTGAGCAAACAAGGACAATAAGACGACCTGTCATGTATGCTGGAACACAAGGAAAACAGTGGAGACGTAGCAAGGGACCTAGGGACATAGAAACAGTGAGGTGCTGGAATTGTGGTGAGATTGGGCACTACGCCAGCCATTGCAAAAACCCTATAAAGGAGAGTAAGCAGACCAATCTTCCACCTAATCCACATACAGACTAGGAAACTGGCAACCCAGTGACAAATGTGTGCCCTGTTCTTGTCCACTCCGGACCTGGTCCTGCCTTGATGACCACCATAACAATGCCGGGAGGGAAAGAGGCAGAATTTTTGATTGACACTGGGGCAGCCGGGACTGTGGTACACAAGAACTTGATAATGCCAGACATGATTACTAATGAGATTGTGGAATATGTTGGGGTAGAGGGGCAAGTGACAGAAGCCCTTATGACTAAACAAATAAGACTGAAATTACGAGATAGCCAAGAGGTGCTTACAAAACTTATTGTTAGTGACAATACCCCTATGTATTTACTGGGAGCAGATGTGCTGAGTGCGATCCAGGCCACCATACAGTACTCTCCTGAGGGTATTACAGTCACAAGTCCCCTCTCAGATAAACACTTGTGTAAGATTGCAGCAATGGTGTATATGACAAAAGCGGTGAAACTAACACCTGACACCAAAATGCCTGAGGATGGGGAAATGGGACAGGTGCCAGACACTGTTTGGGCAAGGGGAAAAACTGATGTGGGTCGGCTGCCCATTCCCCCTGTCATGAATAAATTGAAAAAAGGAACCACTCCTCCTTGTTTAAAGCAATACCCCTTGAGCCTAGCCAAATCAATGGCCCCGAGCAGAGATATTAGAGAGTATGTTAAGGCAGGGGTTCTAGTGCAAAGATCTTCCCCCTACAACACTCCTTTGTATCCCATTAGGAAAAAAAAAGGACTCATGGGTTTGCTGACACTTACAGAAAGGTTCATGAGTCATGACTTAAGGGATATTAATGATGTTACAGAGAGTGTGACCTCAATCGTCCCTGATCCACACACAATACTGTTACAGATCCCAGTGATGTCAAAATGTTTTACAGTCAGTGATTTAGCAGGTGCATTTTTCTCTGTACCCCTGCACCCTGTCAGTATCTTTTTCCTTTACTCATAAAGGTAAACAATATTGTTGGACAGTCCTCCCACAAAGGGGGAAAGAAATCCCCTGCCATCTATTCAGCAGTAGTGTTGAGCGATACCGTCCGATACTTAAAAGTATCGTATCGGATGGTATCGGCCGATCTAAAAAAAATATCGGGTATCGCCGATTCCGATACCGGAAGTCCCATTCAAGTCTATGGGACTTCCGGTATCGGAATAAGAAAAACCCTATTTTTGCCTTGTACAGCCTCTCTGGGGTCTGTACGGGCCTTTCGGGGGGCTGTGCCGGCCTGCCGGGGGGTCTGTGCAGGCTCCGGTGGTCTGTGCAGGCCTGCCGGGGGGCTGTGCCGGCCTGCCGGTGGTCTGTGCAGGCCTGCCGGGGGGGCTGTGCCGGCCTGCCGGTGGTCTGTGCAGGCTCCGGTGGTCTGTCCCGGCCTGCCAGGGGGCTGTGCCGGACTGCCGGTGGTCTGTGCAGGCTCCGGGGGTCTGTGCCGGCCTGCCGGGGAGCTGTGCCGGCCTGCCGGGGAGCTGTGCAGGCTCCGGTGGTCTGTGCCGGCCTGCCGGGGGGCTGTGCCGGCCTGCCGGGGGGCTGTGCAGGCTCCGGGGGTCTGTGCAGGCATCGTCCGATGGGACTACAAGTCCCATCGGGCAATGCCTGCTACCATGACAGTGATTGACACATTAGCCAATGATGGGACAGTAGTAGTCCCATCATCCGGCTAATGTGTTGAATGTAAAAAAAAAAAAATAAAAAAAAAAATTACATGCTACATACATACAACATGCATACTACATATATACTACATGTAACATACATACTACATATATACTACATGCAACATGCATACTACATACATGCTACATACTACATGCATGCTACATACATGCTACATACATAATACATAATACATATATACTACATGCATGCAACATACATACAACATATATACTACATGCATGCAACATGCATACTACATATATATTATATATACTACATGTAACATACATACTACATATATACTACATGCTACATACATGCTACATACTACATACATGCTACATACTACATACATAATACATATATACTACATGCATGCAACATACATACAACATATATACTACATGCATGCAACATGCATACTACATATATACTACATGTAACATACTTACTACATATATACTACATGCTACATACATGCAACATACATACTACATACATGCTACATACATACTACATACATAATACATATATACTACATGCATGCAACATACATACAACATATATACTACATGCATGCAACATGCATACTACATATATACTATATATACTACATGTAACATACATACTACATATATACTACATGCTACATACATGCAACATACACACTACATGCTACATACATGCAACATACATACTACATACATGCTACATACATACACACTGCATGCTACATACATGCAACATACATACTACATACATACTACATACATGCTACATACATACTACATATATACCACATGCATGCAACATGCATACTACATATATACTGCATATATACTACATGCATGCAACATACATATATACTACATACAATACATACATATAGACATACAGTACATATAACATAGATTACATACTCACCGTCACTTGTCACTTTGATCCCTGAAGCCATTGTCCCCTTGAGGAATAAATATCAAAATAAAAAAAACACCAATATACTTACCCCGATCCGCAGAAGTCCACGAGGGTCCCCTGTCCATCTTGCGTGGAGAACAGCAGCATCAGCTGATGCTACCATTCTCTACCAGCTCCAGGAATACAATGACGGAAGGTAGGTATCCTTCCGCACTGTATTCCTCCACCACTTTAAAAAAAAAAGTCCCTAGTTTCACTTTATGCCATTGATGCGTGGGAATTTCCCATATGTATTATGTATGTAGTATGTATGTAGCATGTATGTAGTATGTATGTTTTTTGTTTTTTTTACATTCAACACATTAGCCGGATGATGGGACTACTACTGTCCCATCATGGCTAATGTGTCAATCACTGTCATGGTAGCAGGCATCGCCCGATGGGACTACACAGACCCCCGGAGCCTGCACAGACCACCGGCAGGCCGGCACAGCCCCCCGGAGCCTGCACAGACCACCGGCAGGCCGGCACACCCCCCCGGCAGGCCGGCACAGACCACCGGAGCCTGCACAGACCACCGGCAGGCCGGCACAGACCCCCGGCAGGCCGGCACAGACCCCCGGAGCCTGCACAGACCACCGGCAGGCCGGCACAGACCCCCGGACAGTCGGCACAGCCCCCCCCGAAGGCCCGAACTGATGGCGCATCATGATGCGCACAGACAGCGCATCATGATGACGTCATTTCGGCAGCCAATCAGAGCCACAAAAGTGGCTCATTGCATTTTGGACTTCCGATTCCGGTATCCGATACGAAAAAAATATCGGTACTCGGTATCGGAATTCCGATACGGCAAATATCGGCCGATACCCGATACTTGCGGTATCGGAAAGCTCAACACTATTCAGCAGCGATGGCAAGGATCCTTGAGTAGTGGCAATCACCTCATCCGCTGATTGTACTATTACAGTACGTGGCTAACCTTTTGCTGTTCTGCCTGGACCAGAGGTCCGGCAGGGAAGCCAGTTTCCTTGCTATGTTTTTTTTTTTAGCAGAAATGGGTTGCAAGGTCTCACGTGACAAATTACAGTATTGCAAACAAAAGGTGACATTTTTGCGACATTGTATTGCCGAAGGTACCAGACACCTGACTGAAGACAGGAAACAGGCTATACAAAATCTCCCTCTACACAGGTCACATCAGCATCTACGCACTTTCCTAGGCTTAGTGATCTACTGTAGGCCTTGGCTAAGGCCTGCTTCACAAATGTTGCAACCACTTTATGACTGTTTGTCATCAGACCCCTATGATCTCACTCCTTTGACAATTTATTCCCCACATGACATCCATTCCATACTCGTACAAGTTCAACCAAAACATCTGTCTTTCGCCAGACAGCTCCGACTTGAGTGTGCTCTACTAATTCCTGAGTATGTAACCCTCAAAAGGTGTAACGTTCTGAATCCAGCCACCCTCCTGCCTGTGGATTCAGAAAAGGGGGAATTGGTGACCGTATTAGCGAGTGAGGAAGAATACTTTAACATGACGCATGAACATGACTGCATAGAACTGATGAGTCAGGAGACTGTTGGGTTTGCACACGTTCATGAAAAACCTGTTCCTAATGCAGATTTTGAGTTTTTTGTATATGGCTCCAGATACCACCAGGATGGACGATTCTACACTGGATATGCAGTAGTATCCTCACATGAGGTAATCCGAGCTGAACCACTCCCTCCTCACATGTCGGCACAGGAGGCAGAGTTGAAGGCACTCACTGAGGCGTGTAGAGCCGCTGCAAATAAAGTCGCTAATATTTACACAGATTCGAATTATGCATGGGGAATAGCCCATGATTATGGCCCTATCTGGAGAAGCAGAGCGTTCCTTACATCAGCCGGTAAGCCCATTAAAAATGCAGAGCTGGTGAAACAATTGATGGAGGCATTGATGTTACCAGTCCAGGTTGGCATTGTCAAGGTAAAAGCACACACAAAAGGTAACTCCGTGGAGGTAGAGGGCAACAGAAGGGCGGATGAGACTGCTAAAGTAGCAGCAAGGTGGCCTAGGGAGCAGTGGATGGTGGCGGGGAGTCAGCGTATTCCAGCCACACTGAGCCTAGATGTCCTGAAATCTCTACAGCAACAGGCTGCCAAAACAGAGAAGGTACATCGGGGGAGACTGGGAGCTGAGCTGAACTCGAACGGAGTATGGGAGAATAAGGATAAGTTGTGCCTACCAAAGTCCCTGTTCCCGTTTATGGCGCAAGCAACATATGGCCCCACTCACGCCTCAAAAAAGTCACATGTGTGCCATGGTAGATGCCTTCTGGATCGCTCCTGGTTTCAGCTACGCAGCCGCGAAACTTGTACAATCATGCCTCATCTGTGCTCAGCACAACCCAGGTAAAACAGTAAAAGTCCCTAAGAAAGTGACACCTAGGCCTCTCTACCCGTTTCAGAGACTGCAGATTGACGACATACAGCTACCAAGGTATGAGTGTATGCAAATGTCCTAGTATGTGTAGATCTCTTCTCTGGTTGGCCGGAAGCCTATCCGGTAAAATGTGTAACTGCTAAAACGACTGCAGACAAACTGATGAAAGAACTGATCTGCAGGTATGGTGTCCCAGAAGCCATAGAGAGCGATAGGGGTGCACACTTCACAGGAGAAATAATGAGGGAAGTCATGCAGGCCCCGGGTGTACAGCAAGCATTTCATACACCACATAGGCCACAAAGTAGTGGGAAAGTGGAAAGACTAAATGGGACACTTAAACGGAAAATTCAAAAGGCCATGGCAGACACAGGAAAGAGCTGGGTAGAGTGCTTGCCTCTTGCACTCTTTTCAGTCAGACACACTCCAAATAGAAAGACAGGTTTGTCTCCCTTTGAAGTCCTGTTTGGTAGTGCACCAAAGACTGGTCTGTACTTCCCACAGGTGCTACAAATGCAACACGGTTCTATGACAGCCTATGTCCAGGCCTTGCAGGAAAGACTTAATGTGGTGCATAAACATGTGTTCTCATCCATTCCAGATCCTAATGCCAGTGCAGATGTGCATCAGCTGAATCCAGGTGATTGGGTGGTTATACGCAGACACGTGAGAAGGAGCCTGGACCCACGATTTGACGGCCCCCTCCAAGTCCAGCTGACCACATCCACCTCAGTAAAACTTGAGGGAAAGTCCACCTGGATCCACGCCAGTCACTGCAAGAAGGTCCTGCCAACAGTAGAATGACTGTACTCCTCATCACTTTGCTGGCAGTGACAGGGTTATTGCACTCTACAGAGACACAGGACAAACTCTTAAATGCTGACTGGGACAACAAACCTATTCGGCATCATGCTCTTCTTATAAAGGACATGGAAGGACAGAAACCGAAAGACTGTTGGATCTGTACACACAGCCCAGTATCTGCGAGGACCATGCCGTACTTAGCCTTACCTCTGGAGCTATGGGAGGTATTAACCCCACACTGCATACACAATGAGACTTGGACTCAAACTAGATTTTGGGGAAAAGATGTGCCCCGTGATATATCTGCCTCATTGGCTATAATTGGATGTAAAGCATTTACGGGTAAAATAATAAGGAAAGAAAGGGGTAAAGGTACATCTGGTATAAGTGGAAAACAAATGAATAATACTTGGTGTGCCCATAAGCCTATGTCAGGACTTTTGAGTTTATACCAATGTATACAGACCCCTGGTCACGTTTGTGTTTTCCCTGAAGGAGTATTCTTGGTTTGCGGACATCGTGCCTAAAGGTGGGTGAGCCCAGACATAAGAGGGGTTTGCACTCTTGCCAAACTGACACCAGCCACTTTCATAGTTCCTCATAGTAAAATAGACATTGCAGCAGTTCCAATTCATACTTTGTAAAGAAGGGCTGCAGACAATAAGCCCCGGCCAAATGGTAGGCCGCATCTAGTAGAAATGGGGATAACAAATAAAATATTCAGTAGTATGCTAATATACCCCTTCATAACCCAAATGTGGGATAAATTAGTGGAAGTTACCGACTACCTGGACGATCAGATTTTCCAGATTCTTGAAGTTCTTAATGAAACTAATACAACACAGAGACAATTAATCATAGTTACTAACCAACATACTGTAGTACTAGATTACCTGACAGCAAAAGAAGGAGGAATGTGTCAAATAATTGGTCCCACCTGTTGTAATTATATCGACCCTGCTGGCAATCTCCAGATCAGGGCCAGTATAGACAAAATAGGTGAACTTAGAGACCAATGGTTAAAACAACACAGTGCAAACAGAGACTCCTGGTGGGGCAACGCATTCTCTTTTCTAAATCCAGCAAACTGGTTTAATGGCCTTGCAGGATGGATTTTTGGCATTGTACAGACTTGTATGCAAATTTTGTTGTTTTGCTTATTGTTTTATGTAGCAGTAAAAGCGCTAATATATGTATTACTTAAGCTACTGAATAATGTATGCATAAAAAAGAATCTAAGGATCAACCTTCTGTAGTGTATCATAGACCCCAGGTAGCCATTGCTGATGGGGAAAGTGAGTGTCCACACTGAGGGTGGATGGGCGAAGCAGGTAGGAAGCCCCCTTATGGGTACTAGACCCATGAGACAGTAGCTCCTTTGTGGACATCAGCTGACCCTGTGGCAAAGGTTATACCATTTACAAAAGGGGGAAATTGATATAGAAGAGTTAATGGTTTGCTTTTAAATCCCTTTAATTGCCTTTAAGACTTCTAATGCCTTCTGCCCTATTATTGCTAGAGTTATTCTTATGTAGACTACTAGTCTCTGTGTTCAAGGAAACTATACTTGTTATCATATTTGTTCCCAAAAGTCAGTTACAACATGTTCTGGACACACTGTAAACATGACATAACCCTGAACGTGATGATGGGGGCTACATGAGCTCCATAGAGTTGCATTTGTTGTAAATGGTATAAAATATTGCCTTGTATTTCATTACGTCAGATAAAGTGATTTGACCACGGCTTGTGTGTTAAGTCTCTTTGTCTCCAAGCGCTTGCAACAGAAGGGCGAAAAACCTCACAATCCAGACTCACTGGTGATCTGGCATAGCTGACGCTTGGTCAGAACAAAAAGCAGCTACAACAGAGGGCAACAAAATTAATAAAGGGGATGAGGGACTTACAATACCCAGAGAGATTAGCAAAATTAGGATTACTTAGTCTAGAAAAAAGACGACTGAGGGGCGATCTAATAACCATGTATAAGTATATAAGGGGACAATACAAAGTATATAAGGTGACGGTCACAAGGGGGGTATTCTCTGCGTCTGGAGGAGAAAAGGTTTTTCCACCATCATAGAAGAGGATTCTTTACTGTTAGGGCAGTGAGAATCTGGAATTCCTTGCCTGACGAGGTGGTGATGGCGAACTCAGTCAAGGGGTTCAAGAGAGGCCTGGATGTCTTCCTGGAGCGGAACAATATTGTATCTTACAGTTATTAGGTTCTTTAGAAGGAGGTAGATCTGGGGATTTATTCTGACGGAATATAGGCTGAACTGGATGGACAAATGTCTTTTTTCAGCCTTGCTAACTATGCTACTATGTTACAATGATCATGGACAGGTTAATTCAGAATATATTCTCAATACAGCACTTTCTAATTTCCCTCTACATACAGAACTTACAGGTTTATTTTTATTTTGTGTAGCTCAAATTCCATTTGGCCAACAGTAATGATTTTGTGTGGACAATCCTGTTAACCAGACCACAAAAGGGGCGGTTTATATAAATAATAGCCAATTGAGGCATTTTTGGTGGATGCCTGTGCATTTTAGGGTGGTCTCTTGGATTTCTTGAAGTGATTTTAGCCATTTAAACGTTAGTAACACCAATCAACCATTAAACCCATTGCTTTAAATTAAAAACATTTGATTTCTACAATGCACTGAAACATGGAATATAAGCTATCAGCCAGTGGCTTCCCTTCTACATTTTTCTCAAAGCAAAAAGCTCCAAATATCCATTGTATCCGTATAGAAAGTGAGATTTGCATTTGCTGCTTACACCTGTTCTTCTAGGCCCAAACATTGCTAATGACCAAACATGTCTGATTCTTATCAAAAGTAGATTAATCACTTAGTGATGAACCTGGTGCTCCAGTCTCTAACCAGTATGCAAGTTCAAAGATGTTCTGGTTTCTTAAAATGTCCAAAAGCTTGATCTGCACAGAAAATGACAAAATCATCATTTTTTTCACTCCTCTTCTCGGGTACTGCCTTTCCGCTGCTTTCTGTCAGTCTTTCTTGACATGGTTGCATTGCTGAAAGCACAATGAGAGTACATGATTACTGCAGCCAATCACTGTGCTTAGAGGTCATGCCGAGATAGTCACCTTGAGAAGTCTGAGCTCAGTGATTGGCTGCAGTGTTTACTTGCTTATGTGATGTCACCACTGCAGCCTTGTCAATAAAGACTGTTGGGAAGGCAAAACTGGAGCAGTAGTGGATAAGCAGTGATGATTTTGTTATTTTCATATGTTAAAACTTTTGGACATTTTAAGTTTGAAATCGGTACACCCATAACTGTAAGAAAGACAACACAAGATTTTCATAAAATTAGTTGTTTCCATTGTACTTTGCAAGCTGATTATGCTTTTGTTGTTATGCACCAGTCTTGGGTCAGCAGGGCTCTGCACTCTATTCTCTATGGCCAAAGCTATCTGCTGTGCTCCACGCTGGGTACTGCAAGTGGCCCATGACATCATCTCCCTAGAGATCTTTTAAGGTCCATTTGGACACAAGGACCACAGGCGTCATCGTAGCAGGCTGTAAGGCACATGATACAATTTGTATAACTGGCTATGAGGGACAGCAGACAAACTGGCAATGCAGTACACCCTGGAAGCCACAAAACAAGGAGGACAGATGTTTGAAGACGACAGGTCTGAGGCAGGCACACAGGTGTAGGTGATGCGAACAGACTAACAACAGATCAGGATGTTCACAGCATGTTGTGCGTTAAACTGCAGCAGATGCAGGTTTTGCAAACAAACTTCAATATTAGTTCAAGAAGGACATGGTAAAGGTATCGTAAATGTGTTGGTTTGATGCAGAGTTTACAGAAGCCTGAGGAAATAACAGGAACCAAGGACTTGGATAAAGCACATGTCTGTAGGACAGAGTTCTGGATTAACGCTCAGACACAGGGTTGTGTCCAACGGCCTTAAAAGGCCTAGGGAGATGATGTCATGGAGGCATGGTGGACCATGTATAAAACCTGACGTGAAGCACAGCAGAGTGCAGCACCCAAGCCAGAATGGGCAGGGCCCTGCCCAGCCGAAACAAGTGCACAATGTGTGAAGTGCAGATAAAGCTTTTCCATATCGGTACATAAAGTGACAATCTGTGGTCTGTAGCTAAGATCAATGAAAATTATTTTAAATGGCATGTGACATCCTCACACTATCTCCACAGTTACTAAAGTCAATAAATATATAGAATATGTGCACATCCAAAGTAGCAGCAGCAGCAGCACTGTATGAGATGAGTGCATAACCACTTAAGTCCACAGCAGGGAAACTCCAGCCTTTAAAACGTACAAGTGAGCTAACCAAAGCTGTCAATTAACAGTTACTGTATGTCAATTGAGCATACTGTAAAAGAGTGAGTAAAACATCTCAAAGCATCCAGTAATATTGTGCAAATCATGCTGCAACCCACAATTAGAAGGTTTCTTATATGACTATTTTATGTTATTCAGACAACAAATGAGATGTATAAATGAGATCAATATTCCATTAAAATTGTAAGATTGGGTTAGCAAAGAATGAACACTTAAAAAAATAACTGTAAATGTTGTGAGTATACAGTGGTTTCACTGTAGATGGAAAAATTCCATCATTACATATGTTACATATATTACTGACTATTTTTTGTTGGGATGACTCCAGTCGTTTTCCATGCCTTAGGGTTAAAGCTATACCATATTAGTTTTTGAATCATTCAGCGCTCAAGTTGGTGTAAGCTAAATAATATGTGAGTTAGTCATACTGTCACGTGCCCTGTCCTGTGTGACACGGCCAGCAGGCCAGTAACTAATACAACAGGACACGGCACGTGTAATTGTCCAATGTGACGCGACCCGCAGGCCGGTAACTAATATAACAAGACAAAGGGGGATCGGGAAACATTTACAATGGAGGGCCCTGCAATAGGGAACAGGGAACATGGAGACCTCCTGCAATCCCCTGAGTCAGTGTCCCTAACGCTCCTAATGTTCCCTATGCCGGTTCCGCACCGGGCGCCGCTCAGGAACCTGTAGCCCTGGCACACCCTACACCTATCTCTTGCTAGGGAGCTGGGTGGCGCAGGCACTGGCCCCACCGCTGTACTAACACCAACATGAGGAAAAGTGACAAACAGGGAAACACTTAGCTTTGCTCTGATGCACTTGCTCCTGGCAACAGAGACTAACACCTGAGTGCATCTTCCTCCACCGTGTCCAACACCTGGGAGCAGCTTTACAGCAACAGCGTCCAGCACTGAGTGCCGCCTTGGAGCAACAGAGTCCAGCACCTGAGTGCAGCTGTCCAGCAACCGAGTCCAGCAAACTGAGTGCAGCTCTCAGTAACAGAGTCCAGCAAACTGAGTGCAGCTCTACACCATAGCTGCCCCTCCACCAAGCTTTGCAGGAATTCTTCACTGACACCATAGCTGCCACTCCACCATGCTTTACACAAACTCCTCGCTGACACCATGGCTGCCACTCCAGGACTCTGAATGAGCCGTCCTGGACTCTCCTCCAGCTCCCCATCCAGATCCTTCCTTCACCCAGGATGATTGGAAAGCCCAACAATAATAATATCACCAACGTGAGTGAGCACTACTGACACACCTTTATAGAGCAAACACACCTGTTAGTGATTCCCGTGCAATTACTCTAACCACCACCGGGGGCAAACTAACCCTGAGCAAAACAGCTCACAGGAAAAAAAAAAGGTTACTTGTGCATTTAATCTGTCAGATCCACCCTGGATCATGACACATACCTTCTGCTTATTAAAGGGAACTTTTCAGCTTGGTTTTGATGTTGTCTGAGGGCCGCAAATGTAAGTGACAGCTAAACTTATATCAGGGACCATAAGTGACAATGTTCAATAATGATTCAAAACCAGGGGAAGAATCTTGAGGAGATCATTTGCATATTCCCAGTGCCTTCTGGGATAAGTGAAGAGTCTCCGCGAGCTCAACGATCACTGGGGTTTGGCCGTTGCAGCTGAAAAGAGGAAATCGGAAAAACCGCGCGCCGATAGGCGCGCGAATTTTGGCTCATCTTTCATCGATTTTAAGAAATCTCAAGATGGAAGAGGCCAGGAGCCATTTGGTGAACTGCATTTCTTGCTACATGTTCACAGACTTACCAGTGGAAAAGCCAAACTTCACATGCCACAAATGCAAGCTTGTGTCCCTGTTGGAGGAAAAGTTGCAAAATCTCGAAGAGAGGTTAGCTACGTTGAAGATCATTAAGGAAGGTGAAGAGTTCTTGGACAGAGCAGAATTATCTCTTCATGTTACAGAAAGAGAAGAAATTCGAAGTGCACCTGAAGAAACAGAGGAATGGAGACATGTGACCCAGAGAAGCAGGAGGATCAGGAGGCAGTCAGCACCCATACTGCTCAGGAACCAGTACCAGGCTCTCACGCAGGAAAACGATGAAGAAATACATCAGGATAAGACTTTGCCAACAAACAGCAACCTTGTACGCCTTCAGAGTCCTCCTGGATGGAGAAAGAAAAATGTTGTGAAGAAGAAACGGAGAGTGGTGGTCATGGGGGATTCCCTGTTGAGAGGAACAGAGGCCGCTATCTGCAGACCGGATATAACTTCAAGAGAAATGTGCTGTCTTCCAGGTGCAAAAATTAAAGATGTGTCTGACAGGATATCAGGACTCTTCAGACCTACAGATGACTACCCATTCCTGCTACTACATGTGGGGACAAATGACACCGCAAGAAACGACGTGGAAACCATCTGCAGAGACTTTGAAGACTTAGGCAAGAAAGTGAAAGAACTGGGAGCGCAGGTGGTCTTCTCTTCCATCCTCCCAGTGGATGACCATGGAACAAGGAGGTGGAATAAGATTCTGCAGGTGAACAACTGGCTACGTCAATGGTGCCGTCAGCAACGATTTGGATTTCTGGATCACGGAGTGAACTACTTATACGATGGACTACTTGCTAGAGATGGGGTGCACCTTACGAAGACTGGAAAGCATGTATTTGGAAGTCGCCTTGCTACACTTGTAAGGAGAGCTTTAAACTAGAACAACATGGGAAGGGAAGCAAAAGACCAGAAAAAGCCATACACCTGAGAAATGCTATTGAGAACTCTGCTATTAGAAGTGGAAAGGAAGAACAAAGACGAAAGAATCTAATTAATAAAAATATTGGAGAAAGAGAAACCAATCACAAACTAAAATGTTTCTATACTAATGCACAAAGCATGGGCAACAAACAAGGAGAATTGGAACTACTAACACAGGAAAAGAAATATGATGTCATTGGAATCACTGAAACTTGGTGGGACAATACACATGATTGGAATACAAGACTAGAAGGATACAACTTATTTGCAAGAAACAGACTTGATAAACGAGGAGGGGGTGTTGCATTGTATGTTAGAAACGCGTATATCTGCACAGAGATTGAAGCTTCAGAGACTGGGAGTTCTGTGGAAACTGTTTGGGTAAGAATACAAGGACAGAACAATGGAAAGGACACCATTGTAGGCATTTACTACAGGCCGCCTGTGCAAGCTGAAGATATGGATGAACTCTTTATGCATCAAATGGCCAAGTTCTCCAAAAAATATGACATAGTTGTCATGGGAGATTTCAACTATCCAGACATTTGTTGGGAATCTCTCTCAGGCAAAACTAACAGGTCAAGGAAATTCTTATCCTCTCTAGCTGACAACTTTATCTTCCAAAAGGTAGGGGAGAAAACAAGGGGAACTGCTACCTTGGATCCAATCCTTATAAACAGGGAGGAAATGGTTGAGGAGGTAAAAGTGGCTGGAACCCTAGGAGGTAGCGACCATGCTATTTTAGAATTTTGGATAACTAGAGGCGGAAGACCTGTGAAGACTCAGACGTCAAGGTTAGATTTCAGAAAGGCAGATTTTAAGGGATTCAGAAAGATAATTGGAGGGATCCAATGGCTAGATATCCTTAAAAACAAAAATGTCCAGGAAGGATGGGAAATCTTGAAAAATGAAATTCTCAAAGTACAGTTGTTAACAATTCCGAAAAGAGGGAAGAATAGGAAGCATTTAAGGAAACCAGGATGGGTGAACACAGAACTTAAGCACATGCTAAAAAGGAAGAAAAAAATGTTTATAAAATGGAAAGAGGGAGGCATATCTAAAAAAGAATATAATGCTGTCTGCAGAACCTGCAGGGCACAAATCAGATTAGTTAAAGCTGAAAATGAATTGAGGCTTGCAAGAGATGTCAAAAGCAATAATAAAGGATTTTGGGGATATGTCAAAAGTAAAAGAAAAGTCAAAGATGCTATAGGATTTTTACAGGATGAAAATGATGAAATGGTAAGACAGGATGTTGAGAAGGCTGAACTTTTAAATTCCTATTTTGCATCTGTTTTCTCTCAGAAAGGAAATGTAACACCAACTGTTATTCACTGTCCTATTAAGGGAATAGAAGAATCCAGGATATCTATAAACAGAAAGATAGTGAGGAAACACTTAGCTAACCTAAATGAATTCAAGTCTCCAGGTCCAGATGAATTACACCCCAGAGTACTGAAGGAGATAGCAGAAGAAATTTTTGAACCCCTCTCCATAATCTTTGAAAATTCTTGGAGAACAGGAGAAGTGCCAGAAGACTGGAGAAGAGCAAATGTTGTTCCTATCTTCAAAAAGGGGAAGAAGGTGGACCCAGGCAACTATAGGCCGGTGAGTCTGACTTCTATACCAGGAAAGATCTTTGAACAAATTATTAAACAACATGTATGTCAATACCTGGATAAGAATGAAGTGATCAAACAGAGTCAGCATGGGTTTGTAACTAATAAGTCATGTCAGACTAACTTAATTTCCTTCTATGACGGTATCACTGATTGGGTGGATCAAGGAAATGCTGTAGATATAGTATATCTTGACTTCAGCAAAGCATTTGACAAAGTCTCTTATACAATCCTTATTGAAAAAATGACTAAGTATGGAATGGACAAGGCAACTGTTAGGTGGATTCATAACTGGCTTAGTGATCGGACCCAAAGAGTGGTCGTAAATGGCTGCACATCCAGTTGGAAGAATGTCTCAAGTGGGGTACCACAGGGCTCTGTCCTGGGCCCTGTATTGTTCAACATCTTTATCAACGATTTAGATGAAGGAATTGAGGGTAAACTGATTAAATTTGCTGATGACACAAAGCTAGGAGGGATAGCTAATACTAGAGAAGAGAGAGAGAGGATTCAAAAAGATTTAAATAAACTGGAGAAGTGGGCAGCAACTAACAGAATGGTTTTTAACAGGGAGAAATGCAAAGTACTACATCTGGGCAATAAAAATGAAAAAAGCATATATAGAATGGGAGGAATAGGGCTAAGTGACAGCACATGTGAAAAAGACTTGGGTATACTAATAGATCACAGACTGAATATGAGTCAACAGTGTGATGCAGCAGCAAAAAAGGCAAATGCAATTCTAGGATGTATTAACAGAAGCATACAGTCTAGATCACGTGAAGTCATTATTTCCCTCTACTCCTCTTTGGTCAGACCTCATCTGGAATATTGTGTCCAGTTTTGGGCACCACATTTTAAAAAAGACATCAACAAACTGGAGCAAGTTCAGAAAAGAGCGACCAGAATGGTGACCGGTCTGCAAACCCTGTCTTATGAGGAAAGGTTGCAGGATTTGGGAATGTTTAGTTTGCAAAAGAGAAGACTGAGAGGAGACTTAATAGCTGTCTACAAATATCTAAAGGGCTGTCACATTGTAGAAGGATCAACTTTATTCTCATTTGCACAAGGAAAGACTAGAAGCAATGGGATGAAACTGAATGGGAGGAGACACAGATTAGATATTAGAAAAAACTTTTTGACAGTTAGAGTGATCAATGAGTGGAACAGGCTGCCACGAGAAGTGGTGAGTTCTCCTTCAATGGAAGCCTTCAAACAGAGGCTGGACAGACATCTGACTGGGATGATTTAGCGAATCCTGCTTTGAGCAGGGGGTTGGACCAGATGACCCAGGAGGTCCCTTCCAACTCTACGATTCTATGATTCTATGATTAAAAAATTAGATCTTAATTTTATTATTTTGGGAGCCAAATAGCAGTCCAGTGTAAGGGAGAAAACTGATGTAATCATGATGTCACAATGGAAAAATTTACTGGGGCAATTGGCTCCTTTCCTGCCTCTCAAGCAAGGAGAACCCTAGGTTATCCCTGTTGCCCAGATTACCCTTGATGGTGGGGATGCCGGGGTCTTAGGGTACTGTCACACTTAGCGATGTACCAGCGATCCCGACCAGCGACATGACGCGGTCAGGATCGCTGGTACATCGCTAAGTGGCAGACAGATCTCACCAGCGACATCGGTGGGGACGGGGGTCGCTACTTACCTGTCACACTAGGCGATCCTGCGTCCTCTCGCCCGGCTCCACGCTCGTCACTCGTCTCTCCACAGGAAGTGCCGCAGGAAGCTGATGACGAGAAACAGTCCAGCCTGTTCTCGCGCAATCAGCGATAAGCAGCGGGGGAGCGGGTCGTAGGTAAGTATCACACACAGCGATATCGCTAACAATATCGCAATAACGTCACAAGTTATAGCGATATTGCTAGCGATATCGCTTAGTGTGACAGGCCCTTTATATCTCGCTATGCTCCTATATGCATGCTTAACTATTTAATCCCTCCACCCACAGATGTATGCGACTGAAGTGTATAGAATAACAAAAACGTGACACACATGGTAAACAGGGATAAAAGAAAACCACAATCATACAAATACACTCACAAAACGAGTGGAATTCAAGGGAACAGTAGATGGGACAAACCAAATGGGAAGAGGATTAGAATAAACACACAAACCAAATCCACGCAGAAATCTGAAAACAACACCAACTGACTGATACTAATTTTTAACTCGCCTTCAGCTCCAAACCAGGAAGTGTGAGTTATCTCTGGCAATTCCCAAGTGCAAATAGTGAGCATATATACACGAGGGGAGTGGCCAACACAGATCAGCTGAAATAATTCACGACTGAGAGCTGCAGGAGACAGACAGAACTGATTAACCCTTGCAGTAACAGAGAAAGGAAAGCCTGCATTGCTAATAGGAAGGTGAAGCAGATCTAATCAGTGCAGGAGATTGTGTAGCCAGACGCTGCAATTCTCTGGCTCCTCACTGTCACGGTATCCCCATGACATATGAAATGCGGACTCCCCTTCCGTCTTGCTGACTAATGACAGCTCTCAGTCTTTTGCAATAATAGAGACAAAGCTGGCAATCAGTGACTGTAGGGCATAATTAGTTCATATATCTTGAATACATGGGACTCATTGTCTCAGAGCTGCAAAAATATTAAATGTAAGTTCTCAAACACTGCTGAACATTAACACATAAGTGACATATCGCTGAAATCAGCATGCATTTCACTACGTTATGCAGCATAACTAAACTGATAGACTCCCTATAATTTCATATAAAATTATTCCTTTTAATATTTTTTGGACTTCGTATAATGTAAAACAATAACAGTAATGTCTGAAAAACTTCCTATCTACTTGGTCCTGCAATATGTTAACAATTTGCACTGACAAAAGTTAACTTAGTCATTTTTTCTGTTTTGAGTGGCTTCCCCTATAAAAAGCTGCTGAAAACAAGATAAGCTTTTTTGCTGGCGTGATCCCAAAAACTAGCCATCTTTACATAAATAGAGCTTTAAATTTATACTGCTTCTTCTTTATCAACTTGAAGGATATAAGCTTTGATTATAATAAACTCATCTGCCAAAAAATAGAAAGCTTTTAAACTCATCCAGGCTTTTTTCTTTCTCCTAGTTATTCAATTCTTTAACTAGAGTTTCAGAATTTTATTTAGAATTCTTTGTAGTAAAATTGGTTAAAATGGGGTTTTTAATTATAGGATGAAAAGAGAAGAGTGATACATAAGTTAAAGTGAACCTGTCACCGGTTTTGGCCGATACGAGTTACGGCCACCACCTTTTGGCCAAAAACAGGTTACAGGTTCCCTTTAAATACATTTTTTAACATACAAGTATATATGCTTAATATAGGATATATAGCAAAGTTTGTTGGGAGGTGCAATGTAATGTGTATTAAAAATGGCAAATAAAAACACATAAATGAAAGTTTTAATTTTGAATATTATACTACCTGTAATCTGGTGCTGCAGAATACCTAATGATGTGGCTGAACTAAGTTTGGCCTCTGGCACTTTTTTAGATTCTGAGTTTTCTATATAGAGCTTATGATTTTGGTGATTTTATGATGTATCATTAAAGATTTTAGATTTTATTCTGTCTTCAGAGTGAGCAAAAACAGATATTATATAATATTTAAAAGTGAAAAGAAAAATGGATATCTTTAATATATCTTTGATTGGTTTAACATTTGCTGTAACAAATGGGCTGAAATGTTAAAGAGGCTGTCGACTACTGGACAACCTCAACTTAAAGGGTTTTGTCCCAGACTTTTGTATTGATGGCCTATTCTTAGGATTCGTCATCAATATCTCATTGGAGGGGGTGCGATGGACACCTCCTCCCCCTGGTTAGTTGTTCCTGGTGCCATTTTGGATTAGGGGCACATGTGCAGTACAGTTGATGGAGGTATGCTGTGCACAGCTGAGCACTTTTGGCTGCCGCTGCCACTAGGAACAGGTGATCGGCAGGGGTGTCGGAGGTCATACCCCCACCGATCAAATATTGATGACCCATCCTAAGGAAAACCCCCTTAATTATTTCAGGAGCCCAATTGAAATAAAAACAATCTATGCTCACCTCATGTGGCGGCGCCGTTCCAACAATAGTTGAAATTATAAGGCTGGACAACCGTTTTAATGAGTTGTAACACCTGCAATTTCAATTCTGGTAGCTAACAGGAGGAAGGGATTTCTAATCCTTTAGCTACCAAAAAATATCTTCAACTAGTTAAAAAACAGGTTACTGAATAGTTCAAACATTTGTTTCACTGGCTTATTAAATTATTCGTTCACTAAGTCTTTTAGAGGATATTGCCATTATAAAAATGGCACCTATTAGTGTTGGTGCCTTCATTCTACAGAAAATGGAGCTTATTTAAATATACTAATCAGGTGCTTGGTGCACTATTGGTGTGGCCGAATGTCACAGTGCACCAATCTACCCACTGGTTTTGCATGTTGCATCTCCCTCACTGGTGATTAATAGCTCTGGCTTGTTGGAGCTTTCTCTGCATGCTTTGCTTGCTCCAGTCAAACCAGTGCTGTCAATCACCATTGAGGGAGGCAGGTACATACAAAACTAGTAAGTGGATCAGTACACTGAGCCTCTTGGCATGGATGCACCAAGTACCTTAATGAAAAAGAATGTTTGATTAAACTGCAATTTTTGCAGAGTAAAGTAAGTGATTTGAACGCAATAGGCCTTTATAGGGCCTACAAGGCTATGCATTTAGTTTATACCAGTGGTTCCCAAACTCCAGTCCTCGCGGACCCCAACAGGTCATGCTTTCAGGATTTCCATAGTGCTACACATATGAGAGAATTCCTGATGCCTTGATGATACTTCCATCACCTGTGAAATACTAAGGAAATCCTGAAAACATGACATGTTGGGGGCCGTGAGCACTGGAGTTTGGGAAACGCTGGTTTATACAGTAAGTTTAGGCTGAAAAACTCCCTTAAAAGGAAGAAAAAAATATTTTTAGATGTTTAAAAATTAACTACATACAACTCACACATATTCTGCCATCAAAAAAATGTGCACTGATGTCCCAGTGCCACTGACAGCTCTACTTTTGGCATTGGTATGAAGCAGCAGATATCTTTAGATGTGAGCATGTGACTGGTCATGTGTATAAGGTTTATTGGCTAGCTCATTTCAATAGGTATGTCAGCCCCTTCTCCCTTCTTATACCTTGGTTAGAGGAGACTGACTAAGCAATTGAAATTAAAGGGGCATTTCCTTCTTGTGTGGCATATCTGGTGAATACATCATAAATGTTTAGTAGTTGTGGGCCCTACCAAATAAACTGCTTTCAGTGGAGAGGTGGTTGAAATTCCTAGACAAATGAATGATAATTCAAAGTCACCTCACTACTGACAGCGGCACACATCAGGGGCCCATTCTTGAGATACATGCAGGTCCCAATGGTAATATCCACATCTATCTTTATGCCACACCTTGTGGATATGCACTAAATTCATGAAATGGCAATATCTCTTTAATCAGTCAGCCAACCAACCACCTTCACACATACCACTGGTAATGTGCCAACAAAGAAAACTATTTTTTTGTGTCACACCAACACTAGAAGAGAATCTGCAGGGCTGGAGAAGAGAGAGATACATTGAACGACATATATATATAGTAAGAAGGTCACTGGTAAAATACTGGAGGGGAGATATGTGTCATTGAGAATATTAGCCTGAACCTGTAAAAATGCTCCAGCACACTATGTGCAGAGAACAATTAATCGGCCATATTAAGGGCTGTTTTTTTGTGGACACATGAATAGTGGGTGGGAGGCTGTTCACCATATCTGCACCCCAGAGTGTGGTCCAGAAGATAAATGTGGTGACTTTGGACTCATTCAGTGTTCGGTGTGTCTGGAAATGCGATCTCCAGAACTGTGCTTGTGTTAAAGAGAACTGAACCTTTTTTTTCCCTTTGCAGACTAATCCCCACAGCCAGACACTGTACTGTATGTTACTTTGTTTTCCTATTAGGCTGGAGTCACATGCAACATATAAAAATACGGTCTGTTTTTCATGGACCAGAATCGCACAAATGTTTCATGAAAAGTTATCCGTATGTCATCCGATTGTAATGCCAGGATGCGATTTTCTCTCATTTAAGCATCCATGTGACATCTGTATGGCATCCGTATGACGAGATTTTCTAGCCAGCTGGCAAAATGGACATATAATGGATCCCAATGACAGGTTAAAACACAAACGAAATAATAGATATATACACATAGAATACATATACACTTCACAAAAAAATAAAGGGAACACTTAAACAACAGAATATAACTCCAAGTAAATCAAACTTCTGTGAAATCAAACTGTCCACTTAGGAAGCAACACTGATTGAAAATCAATTTCACATGCTGTTGTGCAAATGGAATAGACAACAGATGGAAATTATTGGCAATTATCAGGACACCCTCAATAAAGGAGTGGTTCTGCAGGTGGGGACCACAGACCGCATTTCAGTACCAATGCTTTCTGACTGATGTTTTGGTCACTTTTGAATGTTGGTTGTGCTTTCACAATTGTGGCAGCATGAGACACAAGTGGCTCAGGTAGTGCAGCTCATCCAGGATGGCACATCAATGCGAGTTGTGGCAAGAAGGTTTGCTGTGTCTGTCAGCGTAGTGTCCAGAGGCGCTACCAGGATACAGGCCAGAACACCAGGAGACGTGGAGGGGGCCTGTTACAGAACCATTTAGCACCCAGAATATGTTGTGCAGTTATATGTATGGATAATAGGTTCTATGTGAGATGCATGTCCCTAATGCATCAGCATTCCCCTTTTGTCCTCCCTCCCCCACCTTTGTAATTTCCACAGTAAACATCGGCAGGCTCCGGCCACCTGCGGCTTTTGTAATGCATGTCTGGCCTGCCGCTTTTCTATTGGACGGCCCTCTGTATCTGTGTGATATATTCTGTGTCCTGTGAGTAAAGTGTTGTCAGACTGGAAAAAAAAATGGAGAAGCAGTGATCTTTTATATGCGCCCATGTAACCCAGGGATTCCAGCCAGCATCATTCATTCAGACTTCAGCCAACGCAGAGTGGACCTCCAAAAACACGGGGTGGTACTGAAAGACGTACCCCAGCTTGGTAGACCCCGTTACACAGGTGGCAGACAGCGGGATTTGATACCCCTTCTACAGGAGGAAAGGAATGAATGGAAAATACCTACCAGAAGTTAAAGAGGACTACATTAAAAGATCTGGTGGAAGCCCGAGGATTGATCGCCAGCAACAAAACAAAAGCGGATTTGATAGCAGCCATCATGGAACACGACAGTGCAGCGCCCCCCAATGTGAACGTGGAGGAGACCGAATTCCAGAGGGAGCTAAAGAACAGACTGGCGTTCTATGGCCCGAACCCTGCAGTAGAGATCATACGAGAGGTGATGGCTGATGTGCGTACTGATCTGAAGGAAAAGATGGCCGAGCGGACCAGGATAGAGCTAGCCAAGATGGAGATGGCAGAGTGGACCAAAGTGGAGCTGGCCAAGATGGAGATGGCAGAGCGGAGAGAGGAGAGCCAGCGAGCAGAGGGAGCTCTGGCCTTCGACCAGGTACCTTCAACAGTAAGCCACAAAAAGATCCAGTATAATGCCTTCCGACAGTTGGGGGAGGCAGAGGAAGACATTGATGGCTTTCTGCAGGACTTTGAGCGGCAGTGTGCCCTTCATCAAGTGAAGCCGGAGGAACGGGTTCAGATTCTGGCCAGCAAGCTGACAGGCCGGGCAGCGGACGCCTATCGCACGGTACCTGATGAGGATTGTATGGACTATGAGCGGATCAAAGAAGTGATCTTGGCCCGGTATGCGCTGACACCAGAGGCCTATCGCCAAAAGTTCTGCGGACTTATAAAACGCGTAACCGATACCCACGCTGAATGGGCCTGTAAATTACGGTGGTCACTGCTACAGTGGGTACAAGGGAGCCAAGCAACCACTAAGGAGGACGTCCTCCAGCTCTTCCTGTTAGAACGATTCTTTAATGGACTAACCCCCGAGACACAGGAATGGCTTCAGGACAGGCGGCCAATGACTCTTGAGGAAGCCGCTCGTCTGGCCGATGAACATCATGATGCCAGGAGTCCGCAGTTCTCCGGATCAAAAGTGGTCACTAGGGGCCGACCCATGGACCTGGAGGGCCCCAAACCACCGAAGATTGTAGGGGAACCAGCTAGAAACCTGGCCTACCACAGTCCCCCTGGGGCGCGATGCCACACCTGCCGTCAGCTGGGCCACCTGCAAAGACAATGCCCCAACCGGACTCAGCATACCCAGTGGCCAAAGGCGGGAACAGCTACCTTCAGCCGGGCTGCTGTACACTGCTACCAAGGCGAAGCTGACCCGGCATTGGGGGCTACGACTAACCAAGGGGTGGAAGAGATGGAGGAAGTGCTGCATGAAGTAGACCCCGTGCAGGCAGCCCGGGCAGATAATCGACAACAGCATCGAGTCGTGTGGGTTAATGGGAAACGTATGCAGGTACTAAGAGATTCCGGAGCAACTTTGACCCTTGTGAAGCCTCATCTCGTCCGGGACCAAGAGAAGATGGACCGGACAGTGGCAGTCCGTGTAGCAGGGGGAGCTATACATAGACTACCCACTGCCAGGATTCACCTCAACTGGGGAGTCGGGGATGGCCTTGTTGAGGTCAGCTTGATGGAGGATTTGCCTGCAGACGTCTTGCTGGGAAATGACTTGGGGCCCATGTTGTCTGCATTCTCGGTGGCCCCTATGGCTGAGACCTATCCTGTGACCACCCGGAGACAAGCTCGAGCTGTGGAGGCGGAATCACACTCAGAGGAGGCCCAGGTAAGACATCCCAGCACTGCACGTATTCCCATAGCCAGACACATTTCTTGGGCCACCCCAGATGAATTTAAGAGGTAGTTACTTGAGGATCCTTCACTAGAGGGATATCGTGGGAAGGCACAGGAGGGGAGAGGAGTACTGGAAGGGGAACAGTTTGTATGGAAGCAGGGACTCCTCTACCGGATCACAGAGCAGCACCACACAGGGATGAGCCCCACTATTAAACAACAGCTGGTAGTTCCCAAGAAGTATAGGCAGGAGCTACTGCGAATCTCTCATGATATACCCTTGGCCGGGCACTTCGGCGTCAGTCACACCAGGCATTGTCTGACACAAAACTTCTTTTGGCCGGGGGTAACCTATGATGTTCATCAGTACTGCCAGACCTGTGACAGTTGTCAGCGCATTAGCAAGAGGGGGGATCGATGCAAGGCCAAATTACGCCCCCTCCCCATTGTGGAGGAACCATTTAGCCGAGTAGCGGTCGATCTGATAGGACCGTTAGCCAAACCCAGTCCGTCCGGGAAAAAGTATATATTGACCATGGTAGATTATGCCACATGGTATCCAAAGGCGGTTGCGTTACCTAACATCCTGGCAGAGACGGTGGCGGACGCCCTGCTCCAGGTTTTCTCACGGGTTGGATTTCCCCGGGAGATTATCTCGGACCAGGGTACCCAGTTTACAGCAGAGGTGACCAACCAACTGTGGAAGCTGTGCGGCGTAAAGTCCATTAGAAGCGCCCCGTACCACCCGCAAACCAATGGGTTGTATGAACGCTTTAACGGGACATTA
The DNA here is from genome assembly GCF_039654945.1 of Dendrobates tinctorius. Taxonomy (NCBI): domain Eukaryota; kingdom Metazoa; phylum Chordata; class Amphibia; order Anura; family Dendrobatidae; genus Dendrobates; species Dendrobates tinctorius. Next base: position 21,528,127 of record NW_027361858.1, on the reverse strand, counting down.
AAACAGCTCATTGGTACTTTTACCAGGACCTACAGGGACTGGGAGAAACTCTTGCCACACCTCCTGTTTGCCTATCGGGAGGTGCCCCAAGAATCCACGGGGTTCTCCCCGTTCGAGCTGGTATACGGGAGACGGGTAAGGGGACCCCTAGACTTAGTGCTGGAACACTGGGAAGGGGAGGGCCTCATAGAAGGGGTACCTATTGTACCCTATGTGCTGGAATTCCGGGACCGCCTACAGGAGCTGACTCAGGCTGTACGTGAGAACATGCAGGAGACCCAGCGGCACCAGCACATATGGTACGATCGGAGGGCCCGAGAGCGCACTTTGGAAATAGGACAAAAGGTCCTGGTGTTAGAGCCCACTAAGCAGAATAAGTTTCAAGCTGCATGGCAGGGGCCCTACCAGTTAGTGGGGAAAATAGCCGACACAACCTATAATGTCGCTGATTGTGACGACCCCAGGGTTATCCGCATGTTCAACGTGAATATGCTGAAGCCCTACCGGGAGCGCCCTGAAGAGGTAGTGGCCATCTGTGCACCTGAAGCAGAGGATTTAGCCGGACTTCCCTTGCCGGATGTCTTAGGGGAAAGGACTCAGTCTAAAACATGGGACCAGGTACACTTGGGTGAAGACCTAGGCCCCCGGGAGAGACAGCAGGCGGAGGCGTTGTTGAGGCTGCGACAGAGGATGTTTTCAGAGAGACCGGGGTACACTCGCCTGGCACAACACAAGGTTGAGACCCAGGATCAGACTCCCCTGCGACAAAACCCCTTCCGCGTCCCTGAGTCTGAACGAGAGGGGATGCGACAAGAGATACAAGAGATGTTGCGTTTAGGGGTCATTGAAGAGTCAGATAGTCCCTGGGCATCCCCCGTAGTGTTAGTGCCCAAGAAGGATGGGACTACACGGTTTTGTGTAGACTATCGTAAGCTCAATGAGAAAACAGTGACGGATGCATACCCCATGCCGCGTGTGGATGAGTTGTTAGACCGGCTGGCGGGGGCAAAGTATTTGACCACCATCGATCTATGCAAAGGCTACTGGCAGATTCCCCTTAGTCCTGACGCTATTCCCAAGTCGGCATTTGTCACCCTGTTCGGCTTATTCCAGTTTCGAGTTATGCCATTCGGGATGAAGAATGCCCTGGCGACCTTCCAAAGGCTGGCTGACCGGCTTCTGGATGGTCTCCAGGACTATGCTTGTGCCTACCTGGACGACATCGCCATCTACAGTGCGACATGGGAAGAGCATCTAAATCACCTAGAGACAATATTGGACAGGATCCACCACACCGGAATCACCCTGAACCCAAACAAGTGTCACGTGGGCAAAGCAGAGGTTCAGTATTTAGGGCGTTCGGTGGGAAGTGGGAAACAGCGACCAGAACAAGCCAAGATTGAGGCCATAGCCAAATGGCCCATCCCACGCACTAAAACCCAGGTCATGGCGTTTCTAGGGACAGCGGGGTATTACAGGAAATTCGTTCCCAATTACAGCAGCATAGCCAAGCCCCTCACTGATCTGACCCGTAAGAACCAACCCCGCCAGGTAACCTGGACCTCAGAGTGTGAGGAAGCCTTCCGCCAACTAAAGGACGCCCTCACCAATACCCCTGTATTGGCCGCACCCGATCCAACTAAACGTTTCCTTGTTCTTACAGACGCTTCTATGTTTGGATTGGGGGCAGTACTGAGCCAAGTCGGGCCGGACGGCCAAGAACACCCGGTAGCTTACCTGAGTCGGAAACTACTGCCCCGTGAAGAAGCTATGCGGCCATCGAGAAGGAGTGCCTGGCGGTAGTATGGGCACTCAAGAAGTTGCAACCATATTTGTATGGACGACAGTTTTCCCTCCTAACGGACCATAATCCCCTAGTCTGGCTTAATCGGGTCTCCGGAGACAATGCCAGATTGCTGCGGTGGAGTTTAGCCCTACAACCTCTGGACTTCACCATCCACTACAGACCCGGCAAACAAAACGGTAACGCCGATGGACTAAGTCGACAAACGGAACTTGTACCAACCCCATAAACTTCGGTCATCCCCAAACCGATCCGTTGAGGATCAAACTGTGTATGCCGATCGCGTTGCTGAAAAGGGGAGCCGTGTTACGTGTTACAGAACCACTTAGCACCCAGAATATGATGTGCAGTTATATGTATGGATAATAGGTTCTATGTGAGATGCATGTCCCTAAAGCATCAGCACTCCCCTTTTGTCCGCCCAACCCCCCCCTTTGTAATTTCCAAAGTAAACATCGGCAGGCTCCGGCCACCTGCAGCTTTTGTAATGCATGTCTGGCCTGCCGCTTTTCTATTGGCCGGCCCTCTGTATCTGTGTGATATATTCTGTGTCCTGTGAGTAAAGTGTTGTCAGACTGGAAATACATGGAGAAGCAGTGATCTTTTATATGCGCCCATGTAACCCAGGGATTCCAGCCAGTGTCATTCATTCAGACTCCAGCCAACACAGAGTGGACCTCCGAAAACACGGGGTGGTACTGAAAGAGGTACCCCAGCTTGGTAGACCCCGTTACAGGGCCGTAGGAGGGCAACAACCCAGCAGCAGGAACGCTACCTCAGCCTTTGTGCAAGGTGGAACTGGAGGAGCACTGCAAGAGCCCTGCAAAATGACCTCCAGCATTTCATTTTTTTTTTTATATGTCTTTGACTAATAATTAGATTATGGTATGTGTGTAAAATTTGGGACATGTAGGTGTTAAATTAACGGGTTAATTCGTTGAAAAAAATTGCGTGAGCTCTTGAAGTACTTTGAGCCACCACTAAAGGCAATGGGAATAGAGAGGCTCAGTGCCAGAAAAGGCGCATCTTATAGATGCACCTTTTCTTGGGTGGCTGGGGGCAGATTTTTTTAGCCGGGGGGGCCCAAAAACAATGGTCCCTGTCTAGGCTATTAATATCTGCCCTCACTCACTGGCTTTCCCTCTCTGGCGGTAAAAGTACTGCAAGAGCCCACGCAATTTTTTTCAACTAATTAACCCGTTAATTTAACACCTAGATGTCCCAAATTTTACACACATACCCTAATCTAATTATTAGTCAAAGAGATATGACTTGCATTGGCGTTTTACGGGCGTAGTATGGTGACAGTCGCAGCATGCTGCGATTTTCTCAGCACGTATAATACGACCGAGAAAAAATTGGCTGATGGTGGCTGCCCCATAGATTAACATTGGTCCGAGTGCTATGCGATTTTTTTCTCACATAGCACTTGTCCGGATTTCTCGCTAGTGGGACACCGGCCTTATACTAAAAGGACTGTGTTTGGACTGGTTTATGAAGTACTCTTTTTTAATAAACCAGCTGAAAAACAACTGGAAAGTGTTCCTCTGACCACCTCTTTGAGCAGCTAAGCGAGTCGTACTACCACAACATAAATGTATATAAATATATATATATATAGTTATATATATAAGTTCCCAACTAGGGTTATATGATAAGTGTATTTTACCATTAGATATTTTAAATTAAACTATTAAGCCTTTTAGTCTTACCAGTTTCCATTCTGCAGGGTACCATGCTGGTGGACAGTCAAAGCGATTACAGGCCTGCACCAAAGTTGGTTTAGGTTGTTTGCAGTAGTCATCGCCTAAGACCACAGTTTCATTTGTCTCTCGTGATAGGAGATGGGAGCAAAATATATCTCTGGTTTGTAATCCCACTCCACAAGTTAAACTGCATGAGCTCCAGTTTCCAATTTCCCACCTGGTTAAGAGAAAAAAAAATGTATTACAATTAAATATTTATTGTTTGAACAATTAGAATCTCAAATGAATGGTCAAGCCAAAGACAAGTCCAGAAGCCATAATATTCTTGTAGGCTAGTCAAGTAGGTAGCAGCGTAAACCTGTTGAATATTCCATTTCAGATAATATGCTCTGCTTATGGCTTTTATGGCCGGGTTCAAATGGGCATATTTCATGGTTGGAATACGGACATAATGGCTGTGGGCCTCACAATCAATCTTATGGCCTCATATGTGCCTATGAGGCAGTAAGTTTGGGTGAGGAGACCTGCGATTAGTCCAGGCATTGCAGTCCATATGCGGATCGTGAAATGTGCCAGTCTTACCATGACCTACCTCTTTATCTATGGAAGATCACAGAGAAGTTTTATCCATTAACGTGGATTCTTTGCTGTAAGAGCAGTGAGATCATGAAACTCTCTGCCAAATGAATTCAAAGGGGGTAAATACCTTTCTAAAATAATAGAATTTTACAACTTATGTGTATTGGATTGCTTACAAGGCTTACGATCCTGGCATTTATTCTTATTTCTATATTTTGCAGTTTTTATATAAAATATATTATTTGTTACATTGGAGCTGTTTCGGCTTGCTCTGGATCTACAGTACATTAGCAATAGACTGAACATGAGGGACGTTTGTCTTTTTTAACCTTACTTTGATTCTTTGCATCTGAGTCAAATGAAGACATCTTTACAGTATCACAAAACACCTGAGACAAAAACATTCCAATATTTGTCTGTACATGTTCATACATACCTTAAAGGTGTTGTCCAGTCTTACGTTACAAGTTTGCAGTCACTCTATGTGACTGCAGACTTGATAATCCTCACATTGTATGCACTGTGCAAAGTGAGGATCTTCCGATGCTGGCAATGGCAGCATGACCGAAATATGTGATTTGCAAACATGCGGTCACATTCCAACTATCTGGGTGCGGCCTTGCTCAATGCAATTGTATTGAGTGAGGTCGTACACAGTCTAGTTGTAATGTGACCGTAAGTATGCAACTCACATACTTACAGTCACATGATTGCTTGCTCCAAACGCTTTGCCTACGATATGAGTATTCATAAGTCTGCAGTCACACATAGAGACTGCAGACTTGTATCTTAAGATAGGTCAAGCCCTTTAATTTAATATTTTATCCTATTAAATCTCATAAGCACTTACAAAATGGGCAAAATTGACCCTTCTTCTACCTACCTCCAAATACCATGACCTGGTTTAACACAGCGGAAGTAGATGAATATAGAGTGAACGCTGAAGAAGTGAAACACGGATGTGGCTGCTTGTGCGTCTTGGGTGTATATATTATGCATGGTTATGACTAGGCTTGGGACTTCCTGCAAAGTTTTTAGGGGAATTTTTAGGGTTTCTCTCTTCAGTATTGTCCTGTTGGCAGCTGTTTAATTGCATGTCACAAATTATGAATTTTGTATTTATTTATTAATAAAGAGTAAGTCATATTTTACCAAGTAGTATTTTTTTTTGGGGGGGGCCTGATTTTTAGATTCTATATAAGCAATATTTAATTAAGATTTTGAATTAAATTGATTTCTGACATAGTGTTTTTGGAAAAAATATGCTTGACCTTGGTTTACAAAGGTGATAAATGCTTGAAGCTGGTTCTGGCTTCATCATAAAACTACTATTAATGATATCTACATGTATATTTACTTACGTGATCTAATTTAAAAACAGAAAGAGAGAATGGAAAAGCTAATAGAAAACCTTGAATCGGTCAACGTTGAAGGCTCTTAAAAAGAAAACTTTACATCACAATGAAAATACTGAGTTTAATGCTGCTCCAGATTAATCTAAACAGAAAATGTTACACCACATATATCAGAGTCATTCTAAAGTACACCCAATTATAAAGCAATTTGTTGATTTGACTCCCATGAAATAGCTGAAAGATTAGGCAAGGAAACAGATAGTTGATGTATTTTACAAACTGGTGGTCATGACTTTTCATGACAGCTCCAATTTTTATCACTGCCAGATAGAAATTCCATATCAATGAGAAATTTTCTTTCTAGATAGAAATGTAAAGTTGAATAATCATAGCCAGCCTTATCAGCCAGAGCAAGTGTCATATTTGGGGGGGGTCCACAAAGGAGAGAATATCCTAAAAATGAGCAGCGTTCATGCCTATTAATCTCTCACATATGTGAGCACGAGTGAACTTAACACTGCTTTCTTGACACTGTTCATTTAGGTGACTGGGAACATGTGCAAAGAATAAGTAACTATCAGGACTAAAGTGGAGGAAAGTGCAACCAATTGTACAAATGGATTACAGCAATTTCACAATATAATGGTGAGGACTTGACAGTGCGCACTGAAATGTATAATGAGATAAAGATAACGCTTGGAAAAAAGCAATGCTGTGACCTCATGGATGAAAGTAGATTAGGTAATGGAACTGTGACGGGATAGTGCATTGTAAAAGGAGATTATTGGAGATATAGAGCACCATTTATGTCTTCAGTTCCAATCCAGAGAGGCTATTTACAATTCATTGGGACAAAAGTTATTCTGCAACAGAACCACACTGAAAGGAGATCCATGACTTGTGGGCAACTTTATAAATGGATCTATCCAAAAAGGATGGGTAAGAAACTTCACAAATTGTGAGAGCTAAAGAATGTTCTCAGCTTTTACTAGAACAAAATATATTCTTAGTAAATGTACGAAAGAAAATCATGAACAACACAAATCATGCGCTCTATGCCATGAACAGTAATTCTCATATTGTAATTTTATGTAGTTCTTTCAAAAACTCACATATAAGTGCCGTTGTTGTAGATGTGCCAAGATCTGATACCTAAAGACTTTGTCCCATTGTCATAAGATACAAGTATATTGGCACAGAGGTGGACACTGACAGCGAAGGGTCCTGCCTTGTCAGCCCCTCCTCCTCGCTAGGCCATGCACCATCTGCATACATGCAAGCACATTTACATGCACAATCACATTAGGCACACATACACACAAGCAAACACGCAAATATAAGATCTGGGCATACACTTTTATTATGCACTTTTCCAAATAACCAGTTATAATATCCAAAGTCTTGTTTTATTGTGAGATGATAGGTAGGTTTTCCTGCAACACTAACTGCTTCTTTCTCTAAAATATCTATGTGGTGAAAATTGTAGCTATACCCAGAAATGAATTCACCCCAAAATGGAGAGTTTCTGCTGTTCTGCCATTTTAAAGGCTCTACAAATGGCACCTGAAAACTATTTCAGGAACAAAGCTCCTTCTTTATGAACCCTGCCATGTGCCTGAATTGTGGTCCCTTACCACATATGGGGAATTGGCATACAGAGAAGAATTTGTATTACAAACTGTTTGGATGAAAAAACATAATTTTTCGGGTTTTATTTGAATTTTATACAATTCTGTAACCATTTGTTTAAAACTGCTCACTCAACCCCTACATTAATACCATGAGGCCGGTAATTTCTCAAATACTATTACTTGTGGAGGGTTTGGGCTGTTTTAGCACCTTAGGGGCTCTGCAAATATGACATGGTGCCCTTAATCTGTTTGAGCCAAATCTACATTACAAAGCTCAAATAGTGCTACTTCTCTTTGCTACTTCCAAACAGTAGTCTCTGACCATGTAGTGGTAATCATGAACTCAGGAGAAATTGCCTAACAAATGTTGGCATCAAATATCTCCTGTTACCTTTGTGAAAATGAAAAATATGGGGCTAAGCCTACATCTTAGAAATTAATTTTAATTTTTTTTCCTTCTACTGTATATTAAACCACCTGAAGGGTTAACAAACTTAGCTAATACTTTGAGGGGTGCAGTTTTTCAAATGATGTCTTCTTTGTGGGTTTTCTCACAGCCCCCTCAAAGTCACTTAAAATGTAGAACGGGCCCTAAAAATTTGATTTTGTAATTTTTTTTTTAAACTTCTTTATTTATAATAGAGAACACAGGAAAAATGCACCATGTCCAAGTTACAGTCATATCAATTAGCATTGATCAAATCAAGTGACATGAGGGATAAGGTGAGGGAGGGGTAGTGGGAAGGAAATCAAGAGCAAAGAGAAGGTCCAAGGGGATGGAGGGGGGACGATATGGGAGGAAAGAACAAAGATTCATAACAATCAGGGTTAACAAAAAACCAAGATGGGTACACAGGTCTTAATCTTATACATCAGTGCTAACCAAGTGCTCGGGCATTATATAGCCGGGAGGGGTGAACTCACATCAGGTAATTTAATTTTTATTCTTGCTTTGTAATTCTTTCCATGGGGCCCAGACACCTACATATGAGTCATGATTATGGGTCTCCCAGCTTGAGAGTTCCTCAAGGTGAGAAATCTGGTTCACTTTAAGTTTCCATTCAGATATAGATAGGGGGACGCGTCCTTCCAGTGTAAGGTTATTAAATGTTTTGCTGCACTAACCAATAATGGGAGCAGCCCATGTATTTTTGGTTTAAAATTTTTTGATGGGCATGAAAGTAAAGCCTAAGGAGCTTGTAAGTGAAGTTTGATTAACTTTAGCTCTTTGTCATCCCAAAATTCCTTTATCTTAGGGCAATTCCAGAATATATTGATTTTGTAAATTTAATTGAAAAATAGCTGCTAAACATTTCCAACCACATATTCACAAAAATAACCTTTCAAAAATGTATTCTGACTTAAAATACAAACGTGAGAAGTGTTATTATTTATTATGTTGTGCTAAATTACTGCCTGGCTTAAGGGCATATGAAAAACCAAAGTTGGAAGATTGCAATTTTTTCCTCAATTTTCATCAAATTTCAGAAATAAATACAAATCATTTTAAACTAAATTTACACTATTATAATGAACAATGTGCCATGGAAAAATTATCACAGAATCATATTACCACATAAGGTAACATGGATCAGAGTTGAAAAATTTGGCATGCTCAGGAAGGTAATATCTGACTTCGAGGGGAAAAGGTTAAAAGCTATCAGCTACTAAGAACTCTCTACTTTTATTTTGTTAGATAATCTTTCATTTTATAAGAGCATATGCAGATTATTGTATACTCTTCCTGATTCTAATGATAAAAACTGTAATCATTAAGAACCAAAGAAATATGGAGAACGTTAAACACATGTAATAAAATATGGGTGCACATCCTTTAATTGAATCACGCATTTCATGGATATGGTTTCAGGCAGTTGAAACTAGGAGACATACATTGAAACTAGGAGACATACATTGAAACTAGGAGAGACATTCATGAGTGTTTTAGGTTCTGTGCTGCAGCTATTCTGCACAATGTTCCAGCTTATTATGAATTGACCTATCCATGTTGAGGCTTACCAACTAATTTGTAACATGTTGCACCTTAATGGTTTAACAAAAGTGAAGCTCTAATCTGCTTGTAAAATTTAGAATGGGTATCACATCTTGGACATATCTGCTGACTGTACATAGTATATTGACAATATTCAACTCTGCTCTCAAAACTGAATGTTCTTTCAATAGTTGACTACATTTAGATATAGCACCTTACTACTTTTTAATAAAAGACCATAAATCCTTTAACACTTCACAATATGAGACAAAGTTTTCTAAGTAGTCAGAGAAAGTGGCAAAGTGCTTTTCATATCTCCTGAATGTAGCACAGGAAGGTGCGTGACTCACATTTATATTAGCCTACACATTAATCCATACATTCTACATATTTCAATGCAATTAGTGCAAAAATTGTCACGTGCACTGTAAATGCATAAAACAGCAACAAATATGTTGATGAAAATTGATTGTTTATATATGTTATGTATATGCATATACACTGCTCAAAAAATAAAGGGAACACTTAAACAACAGATTGTAACTCCAAGTAAATCAAACTTCTGTGAAATCAAACTGTCCACTTAGGAAACAACACTGATTGACAATCAATTTCACATGCTGTTGTGCAAATAGATTAGACAACAGATGGAAATTATTGGCAATATCAAGACACCCTCAAAAAAGGAGTGGTTCTGCAGGTGGGGACCACAGACCACATCTCAGTACCAATGCTTTCTGGCTGATGTTTTGGTCACTTTTGAATGTTGGTTGTGCTTTCACACTCATGGTTGCATGAGACGGACTCTATAACCTACACAAGTGGCTCAGGTAGTGCAGCTCACCCAGGATGACACAGCAATGTGAGCTGTGGCAAGAAGGTTTGCTGTGTCTGCCAGCGTAGTTTCCAGAGGCTGGAGGCGCTACCAGGAGACAGGCCAGTACACCAGGAGACGTGGAGAGGGCCATTGGAGGGCAACATCCCAGCAGCAGGACCAATACCTCCGCCTTTGTGCAATGAGGAACAGGAGAAGCACTACCACAGCCCTGCAAAATGACCTCCAGGCAGGCCACAAATGTGCATGTGTCTGCACAAACGGTTAGAAGCCGACTCCATGAGGATGGTCTGAGTGCCCGACGTCCACAGATGGGGGTTGTGCTCACAGCCCAACACCGTGCAGGACGTTTGGCATTTGCCACAGAACACCAGGAATGGAAAATTCACCACTGGTGCCCTGTGCTCTTAACAGATGAAAGCAGGATCACACTGAGTACATGTGACAGACGTGACAGAGTCTGGAGATGCCGTGTAGAGCAATCTGCTGCCTGCAACATCCTTTAGCATGACCTGTTTGGCAGTGGGTCAGTAATGGTGTGGGGTGGCATTTCTTTGGAGGGCCGCAAAGCCCTCCAAGTGCTCGCCAGAGGTAGCCTGACTGCCATTAGGTACCGAGATGAGATCCTCAGACCCCTTGTGAGACCATATGCTGGTGCGGTGGGCTGTTATGATTGAGTCACCGTAGGAGGCAAAAATAGAAATGCTAGCTAAGTCCAGAAAACCAGAGAAGTTGGCAGCTATCGGATTGCAGACCCCTGAACCTATCAACACAACTAGCAGTAGCAGTGGGGGGCTCCTACGATGCCCTAGGCCCCTCGATCACAGCCGGAGGACTACATAGCCTAAAGACAGAAAGGGAAATCTAAACTGCCCCAGAGCAGACCCCAAAGCAAAAGGCAGCCCCCCACATATAATGACGGTGAAGCAAGAAGAAAGAACAAAACACAGACAGAAAGATAGACTGAGCAAAGATGGAGCCCAAGCTAGCTTAGATAGGAAAGGACAGGAAGGCTGCTGTCTGCAATCCGTGAAAAAACCCTATGAAAATAAGAGACAGTAAAAAAGGCCCTGAAGACGCTAGGCTTCAAAAAAGGCTATGTCAGTACTCAGGAATATTCTGAAGACAGAGCAACAGGCAAAAGGAGATTCAGCTCACCCCAGCAGGGAATGGCAGAATCCAGAAAAGCAAGGAAAACAAAACACTAATGCAAAAAGGCAAAGCAGAAATCTTAGCTTTAGATGAGCAGGAATCAGACTGGTTTCCTAGAAGTCCACAGAGAAATCACCCGCAGGCCAGAAGGGCGTCAGCAGCCTTATATCCAGTCATTAACTCCACTCAGCCAGTCATCATCATCAGCCCCAGGTGTTTGACAATCAGGCTCACTACCTTTCTTCACCAGAAGAGGGCGTTCCTCGGGCCTCAGTAGTGAAGGGGAAAATGAACTCACAACAGTGGGCCCTGGGTTCCTCCTAATGCAGGACAATGCCAGACCTCATGTGGCTGGAGTGTGTCAGCAGTTCGTGCAAGATGAAGGCATTGAAGCTATGGACTGGCCCGCCCGTTCCCCAGACCTGAATCCGATTGAGCACATCTGGGACATCATGTCTCGCTCTATCCACCATCACATTGCACCAGAGACTGTCCAGGAGTTGGCGGATGCTTTAGTCTAGGTCTGGGAGGAGATCCCTCAGGAGACCATCCGCCGCCTCATCAGGGGCATGCCCAGGCGTTGTACAGTAGGGAGGTCACAGGCACGTGAAGGCCACACACAATACTGAGCATCTTTTCCTTGTCATGAGGCATTTCCACTGAAGTTGGATCAGCCTGTAATTTGATTTTCCACTTTAATTTTGAGTATCATTCCAAATCCAGACCCCCATGGGATATTCATTTTGATTTACATTGATTATTATGTTTTATTGTTCTGAACACATTCCACTATGCAATGAATAAAAATTTGCAACTGAAATATTTCATTCAGAGATATCTAGGATGTGGTATTTTAGTGTTCCCTTTATTTTTTTGAGCAGTGTATACAAAATGTATGGTCTTGTCCAACTTTAGACTGAGATTAAACAGAGGTCACACATTTTCTGAATTTCTGGTAACTAGCAGGTTGTAACATGACAATCACTTTATTTATTACCATTTCACTTGTATTTAGCCATGTAACGTGTTGCTGTGGTCAAAATCACAGCTTAGCTCCAACTTTACATATTAAATTAACCAGTCAGCAGAGTTTTTGTTATTTCAAGAGGCCCTGTCACTGGATCGAAAGTGACAGGTTTTTGCTTTCATATTATTTTCTCTGCTCCCTTAAATGGGTTATCCAGGACTATTTAATTTTTTTTACTATGACTCTAAGAACTAACAGCAGGCAGCTGGTAACTACCTGCCTGTTGTGACCGGTACCGATGGCTCCTGCTGGCAATTAAGCAGCTTTAGATGACTTGACATCAACAGAGGCTTCTCTTCAGCTCTGTTCTGGTGGACATCCGGCTCCCTAATGCCCAACTGCGGGGAGCTTGGTGTCAATCAGCATGACATCAGCAGTCACGTCCCATCGACAGAAGAGCCTGGAAATGGAAAAGCTGCTCTGATGCCGAGGAGCAGCTGAATCGCTGGCAAGAGCAGTTTCCAGGTAGAACAGACAGTTAGCAACTAACTGTCTGCTGTTTTTTTTTACTAATTTTTACTAATGGCCTAAAAATTAAGTTATCCATTGTATTATTTATTTCTTTCTATTTTTTTTTTAAATGCGACATATGATTCCAGAGCTATGGCCCTTTTTATTTTGAGCCAATTTTACAGGCACTTCCAATAAGGTGTTCAAGTTCTAAAAAAAAACTCAATAAAAATTGTTTTGTAATCAATTTATTTTTTTGTGAAATGGTCTGCCAGCTTCCATTAATTTACCGGCTACTGTACTTAACCAGACAACAGAAATTTTGCATATATTTTCAAAAATGTGTGCTTCCAAAGTTCTAGAGCGTGCAGCTTGTATAATCTGCAAAGCATTTAATCACTGCAACAATCAAAAAGAAGGGGCTTGTACAAACACAAAACAAACATAAAGCAAAATAAAGTCACTCATGACTATTTGCAAACAAATTGGAAGTGAACAAATGCACAAAAACTCTTTCAGGCCAATCTGATATTAGCCTGGAATGTACACTTCGCCTTTATGCAGCTAAATCTCCTGGCTGAGTGGTTTCCTAAAGTTTGCAGCAATCTGCATTATTCTAGTTCTCTCTTTTAGCTCACTGTTTTTTTTCCTTCTTGGCAAAATCTGCAGGAAATAGTAAGCGATGGACTTTGTTTAGCTTGTGCTTTGAAGATCTTCCAAGTTTCATAGCACAAAAATGTACAATGTCATTCTTCCAGCAAGGCACAAGCTGAATTATTGTACTCGCTCTATTCGGTGATGATGTGAAAATGAAGATATTGTTGGCTGCTAATTTTCAGGATTGTAACTCTAAATAGTAACATAATGCATTAGCTGTATCACCTTCAACTGTGGTTGCAATGTCAAAAGGATATCCAACTGCTCAACCTCTCCGAGAAAAAGTCAACTTTAGCCAGTCAGACAAAATACATGCTTGGAAAATTTATATTTAGAATTTGTACTTTTTTCTTTTATAAAAATGCGCAATATGAGAAATAGAATGTAAGAATTTCAGATTTACATTAATACACAATTCAAAAATACATTCTACTAGTTGAAGTCAACAACAGGCAGGAAATTGTTAAATTGGCATGGTCAGGGTTTCTTATTTTGGTAACAAGCACTTTCCTGTAGTGACAGTTTTGCGGTTAAGCTGGTTAAATTTGAGGCTGGTCACGGAGCCAGAGACAGATCTACTGTCAAAATGTGACTTTTAACCAACAGTAAGGACATTGTGCATGGAAGCTAAAGTATAATAAGACCAAATTCACTAGGCAAGTGGAAAAACAATTAAAGAGAAGGGGCTGTCTGAAAAAATTTGGACAGTGCACAGTGACTTATTGATGTTGTCATGCTCAGCTTGGGGCTGATTTGTGGCCATTTAACAGTGTATAGCCTTAAATAAAGAATTAACCGTATAAGAGATTTACAAAATTAAATAATGATTAATGCCACACAGAAACCACCGACTAAATGCCATAAGTACCTCATTAACTCTATTACAGGGCTCATAAAGTTGGAGCGGTTGGTTATTTAGTCAGGTGGCAGGACAGATTGTTCACGTGGATAATAAAGATTTCAAGCCGGTAGATTTAATGCCGTTAATGTATTTAATTCAATTCAATTGTGAGCTGAACAAAATGGCAGCACAGCGTGAGACAGGATTATGAGAAATCCAAAACGTCTTAAGCTTAATTTTGAGTTGTTCACACAAGCGCTAAGCATATGGAATCCACACTGCACAGTGTCAGGAATTAGCTACATTTCCATATACAGGACCTTCAAATAATAACTAAACAAAAGAAATTGGGAAGTGAGGGAGTTATTAGAAACTAATAAGGTTCTGCTTCAATTGGCTTTAGTTTTTACATGATCTTTGAAGGACCTGTTACGAGACATTTGGGTTGCATGGTGGCTCAGTGGTTAGCGCTGTTGCTTTGGAGCACTAAGGGCAGGGTTACCAACATGACATTTTTTTTTATGGAAGGCTGATCAAAAAATCACGGAAAGACAATATTTTTTACGGACACAATGGAAAACTATAATAAATCATCATGATTGTAAGAGCTACATGTCTGCAGCCCATAATTCTGACCAGAAGATATCCCTAGCAAACAGGCAATTCCCACATGTATTCAGGCTGTCAAGTAGCCGCAAATCATGCAGCTACGGCGACACAAACTAAATCTCCGAGCACTTCCAATTACTCGGAGATCACCCGAGCATGCTCAGGGAAACCCGAGCAATACTCGCTCATCACTAATAAACAACTAACTAATGTGATATAAGCCCACTAGGAAATAATTGGGAGTATTATACTGTAACATTCAATATAAAAAGAACATATTTTATGGCCAGTACTATCTCACTCTTGTTTTTGTAGATGTTCATTAAAGTACCATGGTCACAAAATGCTACTATGAATATTAACCCCTTAACCCCCAAGGGTGGTTTGCACGTTCATGACCGGGCCAATTTTTACAATTCTGACCACTGTCCCTTTATGAGGTAATAACTCTGAAACGCTTCCATGGATCCCAGTGATTCTGACCTTGTTTTATCGTGACATATTGTACTTCATGATAGTGGAAACATTTCATTCATATAACTTGCGTTTATTTGTGAAAAAAGTGGAAATTTGGCGAAAATTTTGAAAATTTTGCAATTTTGAATTTTTATGTCACAGAGATATGGCACAAAACTTAAAAAGTAACATTTCCCACATGTTTACTTTACATTAGCACAATTTTGGAACCAAAAATTTTTTTTTCTTAGGAAGTTATAAGGGTTAAAAGTTGACCAGCGATTTCTCATTTTTGCAACACCATTATATTTTTACGGACCACATCACATTTGAAGCCACTTTGAGGGGTCTATATGATAGAAAATACCCAAAAGTGACACCATTCTAAAAACTGTACCCCTTAAGGTGCTCAAAACCACATTCAAGAAGTTTATTAACCCTTCAGGTGCTTCACAGGAATTTTTTGAATATTTAAAAAAAAAATGAACATTTAACTTTTTTTCACGAAAAAAATATTTCAGGTTCAATTTTTTTTATTTTACCAAGGGTAAAAGGAGAAATTGGACTGGAAAAGTTATTGTGCAATTTGTCCTGAGAACGCTGATACCTGATATGTGGGGGGGAACCACTGTTTCGGCGCATGACAGAGCTCAGAAGGGAAGGAGCGCCGTTTCACTTTTTCAATGCAAAATTGTCTGGAATTCAGATCGGATGCCATGTCACGTTTGGAGAGCCAATGATGTACCTAAACAGTGTAAACCCCCCACAAGTGACCCCATTTTGGAAACTAGACCCCCCAAGGAACTTATCTAGATATGTGGTGAGAACTTTGAACCCACAAGGGCTTCACAAAAGTTTATAACGTACACCGGTACAATTAAAAAACCATATTTTTTCCACAAAAATGATCTTTTCACCCCCAATTTTTATTTTCCCAAGGGTAACAGGACCCTAAAAGCTATTGTACAATTTGTCTTGAGTACGCTGATACCCCATATGTGGGTGTAAACGACTATTTGGGCGCATGGCAGAGCTCAGAAGGGAAGCAGCGCCATTTGACTTTCTTGGCTGGAATTGAGATCGGACACCATGTCGCGTTTGGAAAGCCCCTGATGTACCTAAACAGTGGAAACCCCCCACAAGTGACCCCATTTTGGAAACTAGACCCCCCAAGGAACTTATCTAGATATGTGGTGAGAACTTTGAACCCACAAGGGCTTCACAGAAGTTTATAACGTACACCGGTACAATTAAAAAATCATATTTTTTCCACAAAAATGATCTTTTCACCCCCAATTTTTATTCTCCCAAGGGTAACAGGACCCTAAAAGTTATTGTGCAATTTGTCTTGAGTACGCCGATACCCCATATGTGGGTGTAAACGACTATTTGGGCACATGGCAGAGCTCAGAAGGGAAGCAGCGCCATTAGACTTTTTTGGCTGGAATTGAGATCGGACACCATGTCGCGTTTGGAAAGCCCCTGATGTACCAAAACAGTGGAAACCCCTCACAAATGACATCATTTTGGAAACTAGACCCCCCAAGGAACTTATCTAGATGTGTGGTGAGAACTTTGAACCCCCAAGGGCTTCACAGAAGTTTATAACGTAGTCGTACAATAAAAAAATCATATTTTTTCCACAAAAATGATCTTTTCACCCCCAATTCTTACTTTTCCAAGGGTAACAGGACCCTAAAAGTTATTGTGCAATTTGTCTTGAGTACTCTGACACCCCATATGTGGGTGTAAACGAATATTTGGGCGCATGGCAGAGCTCGGAAGGGAAGCAGCGCCATTTGACTTTTTGGCTGGAATTGAGATCGGACACCATGTCGCGTTTGGAAAGCCCCTGATGTACCTAAACAGTAGAATCCCCCCACAACTGACCCCATTTTGGAAACTAGACCCCCTAAGGAACTTATCTAGATGTGTGGTGAGCACTTTGAACCCCAAAGGGCTTCATAGAAGTTTATAATGCCCGGGCGTGAAAATAAAAAAATCGTATTTTTTCCACAAACATGATCATTTAGTCCCCAATTTTTTTATCTTCCCAAGGGTACCAGGAGAAAATTGACCCCAAAAGTTGTTGTACAATTTGTTCTGAGTACACTGATACCCCATATGTGGGAGAAAACTACTGTATAGGCACACGTCGGGGCTCGGAAGGGAAGTAGTGATGTTTTGGAATGCAGACTTTGATGGAATGGTCTGCGGGTGTCATGTTGCCTTTGGAGAGCCCCTGATGTACCTAAACAGTGGTAAACCCCCAGAAATGACACCATTTTGGAAACTAGCCCCCCCCTAAGGAACTTATCTAGATGTGTGGTGAGCACTTTGAACCCCCAAGTGCTTCACACAAGTTTATAATGCCCGGGCGTGAAAATAAAAAAATCGTAGTTTTCCACAAACATGATCATTTAGTCCCCAATTTTTTTATTTTCCCAAGGGTACTAGGAGAAATTGGACCCCAAAAGTTGGTGTCCAATTTGTTCTGAGTACGCTGATACCTCATATGTGGGAGAAAACTACTGTATGGGCAGAAGTCGGGGCTCGGAAGGGAAGTAGTGATGTTTTGGAATGCAGACTTTGATGGAATGGTCTGCGGGTGTCATGTGCGTTTGGAGAGCCTCTGATGTGCCTAAACTATTGAAACTCCCACAAGTGACCCCATTTTGGAAACTAGACCCCCCACGGAACTTATCTAGATGTGTGGTGAGCACTTTGAACCCCCAAGTGCTTCACAGAAGTTTATAACGCCCAGGCATGAAAATAAAAAAATCATTTTTTTTCCACAAAAATGATATTTTTGCCCCCAATTTTTTGTTTTCCTAAGGGCAACAGGAGAAATAGGACCCCAAAAGTTGTTTTGCAATTTGTCCTGAGTAGGCTGATACTCCATATGTTGGGGTAAAACACTGTTTGGGCGCATGGCAGAGCTTGGAAGGGAAGAAGCACCATTTGACTTATTCAACGCAGAATTGGCTGGAATTGAGATCAGATGCCATGTTGCGTTTGGAGAGCACCTGATGTGCTCAAACAGTGGAAACCCTCCAATTCTAACTCCAACCCTAACCCCAACACATCCCTAGCCCTAACCCTAGCCCTAACCATAACCCTAATGGGAAAATGGAAATAAATACATTTTTTTAATTTTATTATTTTTCCCTAACTAAGGGGGTGATAACAGGGGGTTTGATTTACTATTTATGGCGGGTTTTTAAGTTTGGCAGCTGTCAGACGCTAAAAGACGCTTTTTATTGTAAAAATAGTTTTTGCATCACCACATATTGAGAGCTATAATTTTTCCATATTTTGACCCACTGAGTCATGTGAGGTCTTATTTTTTGCGGGATGAGTTGATGTTTTTATTGGTATCATTTTCGGGCACGTGACATCTTTTGATCGCTTTTTATTCCAATTTTTGGAACGCAGAATGAACAAAAACCAGCGTTTCATGAAATTCTTTTGGGGGGGTGTGTTTACACCGTTCCGTCTGAGGTAAAATTGATAATGCGGTTTTATTCTTCGGGTCAGTACGGTTACAGCGATACCTCATTTAGGTCTTTTTTTATGTTTTGGCGCTTTTATGCAATAAAAACAATTTTATATAAAAAATAATTATTTTTGCATCGCTTTATTCTGCGAGCTATAACTTTTATATTTTTTTGCTGATGATGCTGTATGGCAGCTCATTTTTTGTGGGACAAGATGACGATTTCAGCAGTATCATATGCGTCTTTTTGATCGCGCGTTATTGCACTTTTTGTTCGGTGGTATGATAATAAATCATTATTTTTTGCTTCGTTTTTTATTTTTTAAGGGGTGCGCTAAAGGGGTTAAATAATGGGACAGATTTATAGGGCGGGTCGTTACGGACGCGGCGATGCCAAATATGTGTACTTTTATTGCTTTTTTTTATTTCCAAAAATTGAATTAATTTGGGAATTTTTTTTTTTTAATTTATTTAGGGATTTTTTAAAAATTATTCTTACACTTTTTTTTTCTTTTTTTAACTTTGTTACATTGTCCCAGGTGGGACATCACAGATCACTGTGAGGCTATGTGCACACGCTAGCGTTTTTAAACGCTCAGGAAAAGGATCCCCTTTCCAGAAATCGCGCGTCTTTTTCCGCACGTTTTTTGCGTGATTTTGACGCGATTTTGACACGCGATTTCTGGGAACATTGGGGATGGCTAAAAACGCTCAGCAATGCGGAAATTAATGAGCATGCTGCGTTTTTAGCCGTTAAGCGATTCCTGAGCGGTTAAAAACGCATGCATTGGCACAGAAAGCAAAAAACACATGCTAATTAATTGGATGCATCTTTTAAGCGTTTCTGCAGCGTCTGAGCCGGCTCAAAAGCTGCGGAAACGCTTATAAAAACGCATCGTTTGCACACAGACTGACAGATCAGCGATCTGTCACAGGCACTGCACAGGCTTTCCTCATGCCTGCGCTTTGCAGGCACTGAGGAAGCCAGCTCCCTGCAGGCCCCCGAAGGTCCCCATCGCCATCTTGGATCCGGGGACCTGCAGGGAAAGAGCCCCCCTGCAGCAGCGCTGCACATTGCGCTGCTGTGGGGGGCTCAGGGAAGCACGGAGGGAGTCCCCTCCCTACCGATGCTTCCCTTTAACCCCCGGTACACCGCGATCGTGTTTGATCGCTGTGTGCAAGGGGTTAACGTGTCGGGGCGGTCTGTGACCACCCCTGACACATTGTGCCGGGTGTCAGCTGCGGGTGTCAGCCGCGATCAGCGGCGCTCACCACGTGGGCGCCGCTGATTGCTATGACGTAATATTCCGTCCATGGGAATTAGGTCCAGGGTCACATGGACAGAATATTACGTCCATTGTAGGAAAGGGGTTAAATGAAGATAATAATACCAAAGAATTTGTGTTTACAATCATTTTCAGGAAGAAACTGAGTATTATCTGACAGAATTGCAGGGGTGTCAATACTTTTGGCCCCAACTGTATACAGTACAGACCAAAAGTCTGGACACACCTTCTCATTCAAAGAGTTTTCTTTATTTTCATGACTATGAAAATTGTAGATTCACTCTGAAGGCATCAAAACTATGAATTAACACATGTGGAATTATATAATTAACAAAAAAGTGTGAAACAACTGAAAATACTGTATGTCTTATATTCTAGGTTCTTCAAAGTAGCCACCTTTTGCTTTGATTACTGCTTTGCACACTCTTGGCATTCTCTTGATGAGCTTCAAGAGGTAGTCACTGGAAATGGCTTTCACTTCACAGGGGTGCCCTGTCAGGCTTAATAAGTGGGATTTCTTGCCTTATAAATGGGTTTGGGACCATCAGTTGTGTTGTGCAGAAGTCTGGTGGATACAGTACACAGCTGAAAGTCCTATTGAATAGACTGTTAGAATTTGTATTATGGCAAGAAAAAAGCAGCTAAGTAAAGAAAAACGAGTGGCCATCATTACTTTAAGAAATGAAGGTCAGTCAGTCTGAAAAATTGGGAAAACTTTGAAAGTGTCTCCAAGTGCAGTGGCAAAAACCATCAAGCGCTACAAAGAAACTGGCTCACATGAGGACCGCCCCAGGAAAGGAAGACCAAGACTGACTGATCTTCATTTCTTAAAGTAATGATGGCCACTCGTTTTTCTTTACTTAGCTGCTTTTTTCTTGTCATAATACAAATTCTAACAGTCTAATCAGTTGGACGATCAGCTGTGTATCCACCAGACTTCTGCACAACACAACTGATGGTCCCAAACCCATTTATAAGGCAAGAAATCCCACTTATAAACCTGACAGGGCACATCTGTGAAGTGAAAGCCATTTCCGGTGACTACATCTTGAAGCTCATCAAGAGAATGCCAAGAGTGTGCAAAGCAGTAATCAAAGGAAAAGGTGGCTACATTGAAGAACCTAGAATATAAGACATATTTTCTGTTGTTTTACACTTTTTTGTTCATTATATAATTCCACATGTGTTAATTCATAGTTTTGATGCCTTCAGAGTGAATCTATAGTTTTCATAGTCATGAAAATAAAGAAAACTCTTTGAATAAGAAGGTGTGTCCAAACTTTTGGTCTGTACTGTATATACTGTGTGCATAACTAATTGCGGACCACTTATGAATTTAGGTTAAGAAACACATTGCATCACCTCTGAAAACTGCGATTTATGAAAATGGCAATATATTGCCCAGTGTTACAGTTAAGTGTCGAATTGAGTCATAAAAGAAACCAGGCTTAATCAACAAGTCAACTTCCCTGACGTATATGCAAAATAATCCACGAAATCTCATGACTTTCTTTGAAGTTCTTCTCTTTTTTAAGTGTAGATGTCAGCCAGCATACAAAGATTCATTCTTGTTTGGATTTCAAACTATCGATCTGTTGATTGCGGTCTTGCCTTAAGGATCTACTTCTTTTTTCTCAATATTTCATCTGAAGCTAGGAATCTAGGAATCTAAGCAAACACCAAAGCCAAGTCCTGCTGCTGTGACATAATGTGAATGTTAAGAGGATACAGCACGTATAACTAGGAGGACTGAGATCACTTCTAGAGCTGGAAACACAACATTTGGAGGGTAATTGTAGGCCAGGACCATAGTCGTAGCCAAGCACACCTGAGCTTTAGTGTCCTGACCTCCCCTCACAGAAAAGTAATGTCTACTGGTCAGCATACCTTTGTCTCCAGGTTCGGCTCCTTCAGTATCTTCCCTATGCCGCAGGGACCCTCTCCAGGCAGATTTACATTAATTGAGACACAGTCCAAATCAACTTCAACAATAACATCTTTACTGCTTCCGTTACACAGCATATCCAGAGACTTCACATTATTTAAAACAGGCTTTACAAAGCAATGTTCCTTTTCTTTCCCTGCGTTACTCTTGTGATCACAAAGTGCGGGCCCGGGTCAGACCGTCCCTGACGGGTCCTCAGCGTTTTCTCTGTGCAGCTCTACTACAGGTATGCTTCCCTCGGTCTGTTTCGCCCCAGACTCAAGATCATTAATTTCCGGAGTATATAGCCACTAGAAAAGAGCACGGCCCTTCTGTTCTGCCTTTGCACCACATTCCCAAGACAGTTTCGCCCCGGTTCTAAAGGTTTCTGCCCAGACAATGAGTTGCCACATACTGAATCTTCCAAACTGTTCCAGTCCGCTGCTTTCCTGTACCGTAACTGTGGATGGCTGAGGTTCCCTTTTCTTCTAGTTGCGTGACTGCTGTGACACCCTGGGCCTATAGCCCGTATGGACGGTTTGGGCATTCCTAGCCCTCTGACCTGTACTATCACTATGCACTACCTTACCACACAGCAGACCCTCCTACAATTAACCATGTGCTTACTTTGTGTTTTATCTAGGAACTATATGCACTAAAATATCCCCCCATCTAATGGCCAACAGGTGACCTACACTTTCCCTAAAACTTGTGCAAATAAAACATATCTACAAGAAACGATAACACACTAAGAGTGTTGCAGTACCGTTATAAGTAGGTGGTAATACATGCAATCATGTAGCAATACCATTATATAATAACATATATATACATAAAGTATCAGTACCTATTAAGAAGTAAAAGCAAAAAGGGAACATAATCCTTCATCCCCTTACAGAGAAACTGTTACCTAATAACTAATTGAATCAACCAGGTCAACCAGTCATACTGCATTTGCCAAATTTTGTAAAAATCATTTGCAATCTTACACATTTCAATTTCATAGATGTGGTGTTCAACCATATGACTATAGCCTTGGACCGAAAATTATTATTACCACCACGGCCAAGTGGAGGAAATTTAAAGTGATCCACTGCAGATAAGTATTTTGGTTAAAGGGGTCCCAAAATGATTATTAAAGCACCACTCCAGCGTTGTTGTTTTTTATTGCAGGGCTGGAATGGTGCTACTAATGTAATTAGACTTATACTTACCAACCACCATCTTCGCCTGCTATCGCTGCCGCTTCGGTCAGTTTCCCACAGTTTGTGACCTGCTGGATTACTCCCTTGTTTGAAGGCAAGTCTATGAGAACCTCGTTCTGGCTCTCATACTAAGTCAGAAGCTGTGGTCACAAGATGGCGGTGTGGAACCAGAGCAGCGTGGATAACCGCAGAAGATGACAGATGGTAAGACTAAGTACAAATCAGAGGGTTTCCGCTCTTTGAATTTTTAATAATCAGCTATAATCTGTGGGTAAAACTAGCAGTAAAGGTTTGTTCACACCTTGCGGATTTTCTGCAGATTTCCCTTACAGATTTAGGGCTCGCTCACACCACCATATTTTCTGTCTGAGTTCAATTCAACAAAACATCGGTTCGCACTGGGACCAATGATATTCTATGGGACCGTGCGCATGTCCAAATTTGACCTGATATTCGGATCACACTCGTCCATGCAAGTTAATGAGCTTTGAAAAAACATCGGACTGCGCTCGGATGACATCTGAGTGCAGTCTGATTTTCGTGCACTGACACAGTGGAGACGAAATTTTGCTCTCCAACTTCTCACAGATGAGCGAATCGGATCATAGTATGGAGACACTTAGATCAAACTCTGATCACAGTTTCATCAGAGTGTAATTTGCATAATCGTCGCGATTCTCTCGGATGAGAGAATCTACGGCCGTCTGAAGAGAAGAAAAAGAACCTCTGCAAATAGCGCACACTGAACCAGTACAAAAACAATATTTTATTGATGCAGGAATACAATTAAAAACATAATAAAAACATATGAAGCATCCCACAATATATAACAGTGAAGTATGGCATATCACAATTATAGATTATGCTGTAATAACCTGTATATCAACCATGTGGTCCAACCTCACTGCAATTAATCACAACAACCACCCCATAAACCTGCTCATGGAGACCAAGGGCCCTATCCAATATTCAATTGTACCACACAAAAATTACTCCAGAGCAACCAATAATAAGGTCGCAGTGACTTCCCCTGATGAAGCCGCATGGGTTGCGGCGATACGCGTGGGGTATGATCCTGGGTGTAGCACCCACTTGGTTATAGCTGTATTTTCACTGCGACCTTATTATTGGTTGCTCTGGAGTAATTTTTGTGTGGTACAATTGAATATTGGATTGTGGGCATTGGCCATATTGCTGTTGGCTTATTATGGCCTGTGTGCCCTAACCAGTGAATATTTAGGGACACATGCATGGAATTATTTCATGCAGTGATTGTGCAATATTAGGGCCCTTGGTCTCACTGTTATATATTGTGGGATGCTTCATATGTTTTTATTATGTTTTTAATTGTATTGCTGCATCAATAAAATATTGTTTTTGTACTGGTTCAGTGTGCGCTATTTGCAGTGGTTCTTTTTCTTCTCTTCTCATGTTTATTATTCCACTGTTGCTGCACCTAAACCTTTATTTATATATTTGTGATTGGTACAGTTGGTGCGCCCCATTTTTGTTATATATAATCTACGGCCGTCTGACCCTAGCGTTAAGGATGGAAAGCCCACAGTGGATTAGAATAGCGGCAAAGTGAATGAGATTTTTGGGCAGTTTCTGTGTGGACATTTTTTTGTGCTGCTATTGATTGTGGATTTCATTCTTTGAGATGCATAGGGTGAAATCAGCAACAAAATCGGCAACAGAATTGTAAGCGTTCACCTCTATCAGCTGCAAATGGGTCAAATGGGCCCTGATAGTCGATGAGAATTATAACTAAAGGCCCCTTTACATTTAGCGATGCACCAGCGATCCCGACAACGATACGACCCGGTCAGGATTGCTGGTGCATCACTAAATGTTCGCTAGTGAGCTGCCACACAGGCAGATCTCACAGCGATGTAGCGATGCAGCAGCGATCGTTACTTACTTTTCAGACGCGGCGATCTTGACGTCCTCCCGTCCGCATCCACGCGTCGCTCGTCGGCGCCAGCAGGAAGCGCCCGACGAGAAATGGAGCTGCGCGATCTCGCGCGATCAGCGATGGACAGCGGGGGAGCCGGTCGGAGGTAAGTATCACACATAGCGATATCGCTGCTGCGTCACAAAATCGGTGACGCTTTAGTGATATCGCTAGCAATATCGCTATGTGTAAAGGCCCCTTTACTCGTTTCACTGTAGAATAGGCAGATGTTGGTACGGCACTTTCTGTAAGGTGCAGAAATACTCTCCCCCTGCTGTTTATTAATTATATTCTAAAATTCTCAACTCCATAAAAAAAACTAAAGTATTTGTATAAAGTGCAGAGGAAAGAAGAAAGCTGCCATCTGGCTTCTATTTCTTACTTTATTTCCCGATCCCCTCACACAGTAACCCACGCTGAGTGATGGAGCCGCTGTGGTCTTCTATTTCTGTACATGGCAGATGAATGTTTATACACCGCAACCCAAATCCTACTCCCATTGAAGCAATGTTTTCATATGGCCATATTTGCTGAATTATGATTTTTTTATTATTTTACAGCAAATTGTTGGCTGTAAAAAAGCAGTTTACACCATTTTAAAGGTGTTTATAATATATATTGTTATACGGCAATTATTATTATAGTTAGTGTATTGGTATAAATTGATATAGTCGCTTTAAAACATGTATTCTAAGTGACATGCAATTACTTTTAGGGCTAACCGGAAGGAAACAGCAATGTGGCAGTACAGTGGTAAACCAACATGATTTTAGTAAAACCTTTAACCCTCACCACTATGTGCCTCATGGAGCTCTTTATAACTAGTCTGGTTTTCTTCCAAATTCTAAATGCTTGGATTGCAAACTGTATAGACATCTCCTGTCAAAAAATATTACTGCACCTTAGGCATTGGAGCCCTTGGAGACAAAAAAAATCCTTCCAAACTGCCATTAAAGCATGTCATCTGACTTTACAATACAAATTTCATGCATTATGAAAAAAATCTCAGACCCTATGAGTCTGGTGGACTTACTTTGAAAATCCATAAAAGAATAGAAATATAAACCTGATATTGAGGAAAGCATTTTATGAAATGTTAATTTTAATACCAGACATGAAAACTTTCAAATAGGAATCCAAAGCCATTCTGACATGGAATATCAAAGTAAATACATAAGCCTCTTCAGGTCTAAATTATCTATTTAATAATGCAAGCAGTTTATATTGTGAAATCTGGTGACAGATCAGATTCAATTTTAATAAAGAAATATTGCTTAGTTAAAAAAATGTTAAGGTCTTTTCTAGGGATTAGGGGCAAATACAATGTTACTGTTGGTACTGAGGTTGATTCGAAAATTAGTGTGTTTGTTTGCATTGATAAGTCTGAAACCAGCCCGAAACAACTAAAAAATGCCCAGACGGTCATGTAAGAATTTAATCACAATAACAGCTTTAAAAATAGTGCGTCCACCTTTAATGTCACCCATAATCTGTACAAATCCATAGAGAAATAAACTGAAATTATTTGGGGACGGGGGGGAGAAAAGAAAAATAAAAAGCAAAAATTATGTGGTTGCATAAATCTTATAAATGGGGATGTGGTTGAGATCAGAATTAGCCAATCACATTTAAACCGATGTTAAATAGTACAGAAGTCTGTAGACAGCTGCCAACATTAAAGTAATTCTGATTAACTCTATACAAAGTTTAGCTGTTTTACTAGGATATTCTTGACATTTTCTTAGCTGCATTTTTCAGCAAAAGCCATGGTCCGTAAACAGCTTACAACAAAACAAAGGGATTTCATTGTGGAGAGTTATCAACAGGAGAGAGGTACAAAAAATTCCAAGGCATTAAATATACCATGGAACACTGTGAAGACAGTCATTAAGAAGTGGCTGACTATGTCAGTACAGAATGACTGTTCAAATCAAGTATAAGCACTTATCATGCATCCTGGCATGGACACTAATTTAAATAGACCTTCCCACCTGCTTGTTTTCCATCTATCTCCACCCTTCTCTGCCTCTATGAAGAAAGAGCCATCAAAGAAGAGGGGAGTGTGGAGACTGAGGGAAAACAAGCATGGAAAAGTGTATTTAAATAATTAGTCTGACATGATGCACCAAGCACCTGCACTTGGTTTGAAAAGTCATTCTGTGCAGACAAAGTCCCTATAAATTTGGCACAACAGTGACTGTGACAACACAGCATTTATTCTTAATTATGGCAGACATATTATTCAGCAAGTCAAGAGACATAAGCCATTGTTCATATGAGCCTGCACTTTGACTCTTGTTCTATGTTGACTTGTTGTTGATTTGTTAAAGGCATGTTGTCTATTGTATCAGCCCCTACAATTTATTCTTCTAAATAATCTTGGAGTATAAAGACGCAGGTTTATTGAACAATCGATGTTTGTTAATGTTGTATGCCTGCTGATTCGCCATTCTATTAGCCCTGCAGCTGATTATTCTGCAAAACCTTGAAGGACAAAATATACAGGTTAAATGAATACTCAAACAATCGAACAATAAGAAATTATCTCCTCCCACGTTCCCACAATCCTGTGGAAAAATGCATGAATAAGAGCAGTAAAGTATAAAAGGCGATCTGCCTCTGTTTCCACACAGACTCTAAAGGACAGCAACCAAGTTACCATGGCACCAACTGGATGAATACAGATTTGCTCCACTGACCATCACTGAACCCTCAAAGACATTTGGAGGACCCAGGTCAACTGGCCACATACCTCAATGTACTCTGTCAGCTTCATAAGCTTGCCGCTGCCTCCTCTGTGTGGGTGCTTGCCAAAAGCGGAGTGCCACTGGTTGGGGTAATTGACTCTGGAAGCCCCAAAGTCACAGATGTTCTAATTCCTGACAAGTCAACGGAAGGGTGATACTCTGTCATTTATACCATCTTGTGTATTTGCGGGGACTGCACTATATGTGGTTGACTGTTGGTGATCCAATAAATTATTACCTTAGTGTGTTACCCTAATCCTGTGTTGCTTGAGTAGAATTCTGCCCACAAGGAAGGTCTATTGGTGTTCAGTGGGATGAGTCCTGGTCCATGTGAACTTTCTAAGGACAGCTAGGCCAGCGGACGAGAGGACGCACTAACTCTTGTGTCTCCACAGTGACATTAATTTTAACTCATTGTTGCTCAGAAATTAATGAAAAGACAAGAAGAAAATTGGTCCTGTAGGCTACCAAGATGCCTACAACAATAAAGAAGCTGTAGAAATTTCTGCAAGTACTTGGTATGTACTGCATGTGACAACAATATCCAATATTTTTCATATGTCTGGCCTGTGGAATAGGGTGGCAAGATGGAAACCTTTTTTTGGAAAGAAAAAATCCAAACCCAGGTGTTTTTCCAAAACTTACATCAAGTCTGCCAAATGCATGTGCAAAAATGTAGTATGGTCTGATGAGACCAATGTTGAACTTTTTGGCCATAACTCCAAAAATATGTTTGGTGGAAAAGAACAACACACCCATAGTGAAGCATGATGGAGGCAGTATTATGCTTTGGGGCTGTTTTTCAGCAGATGGAACTGGAGATTTAGTTAATGTGGAGGAAATCAGAAACGGTTTCAAATATCAGTCAATTTTGCATCATACCTTCAAGCCTTTACTAAAAATCTGAAGATGAATTTCACTTATTAGCACAACAAGGACACTAAGCATACATCCAAATTAGCAAAACAATGGCCTTCCCAGAAAATCAAAGTTTTGGAATGGCCAAACCAGATCTCAGATCTGAATGCAATTCAAAATCTGTGCGTTGACCTGAAGTGGGCTGTAAATAGGTGATTTTCTTGCAATCTGACAGATTTGAAGTGATACTGGAAGGAAGAATGTGCAAATATTGCAATTCTAGATGTGCCATGTTAATAAACTTCTACCCAAAAAATGAATATTGTCATAAATTCAAAAGGTTCTTCAACAAAATATTAGTTTAAGGGTATGCACATTTATGCAAACACATTATTTTACTTCTTTAGTTTTCTTTTTAACTCAAAAAGATTTTAAGATATATATATGCAAACTTTTGTAGTCTTCTAAAACAAAAACCCATTCAATTATCTTCGATCCACTGTCATTCACTGTAGATCTGCAATTTATCTCAAAGGCAAGCTTCCTTTCTCAAGAGCTCATAAAAAAAGAAACATTTTAAAGAAAATTTTATATCTTTCCTAGGTTTTATGAGTTTATTTGGAGCAGATGAAAACTGTTAAGCCTACAAATGTTTGAGCACTTAAAATAACAGGAAACTGTTAGTAGATTGCTCACATATTTTCTGCATGTTTTATGATTTAAGCAGAAAGGTTACCGTCTGAATTTCTCTGTTTTGCGCTGTACTCGGAAAGTTAGCAATACAGTACGTTAGATCCTCCAACTCTTCTAAATAACAGACTCTACATCAGGAACAATACAATTCTCATCAGAACTACTGCATTGTACTATACTATGTGCCTCTACAGAAAGAATTCCTGGAGGAACAGCTTGGATCAAGGATAAATGCTTTGTTTTACAGGAAAGTTTCAGAAAGGAAAGTTAAAAAAAAAATTTCATTACAGGTAAATAATGGAGCCACTAAGCACTCTAAGTTAAAGGAGCAGCTCACTAAAATAGCATTAATTGGTTATTCCCATCTCCAAGATCCTATATGTAGTAGGTGTAATAATAATAATATTGGCAAATCCTTCCAATTAGAAATGTACGGTAGTATAGTTTTCGCTACGTCTCTTACAACATGTGCAGACATTGCAGTAGCTTAGGTATCAATGGTACATGAAAGTTGTCTGTGTAATGCATGGACTGATTGGGCCTACCAGAGTAAGATCCAGAGCTTATCCATATAATAATCCTCTTTAAAGAAGATTTCTAGAAAATCAAAATTATGGCCAAATGAACGTTACATAGTAAGTAACATATTACAATAGTATATCCCTATTAGCCCCATTTCCCTGAATCATAGGTTGCTACTCCAATCCCATGTCCTTGTCGATGCAATTCCAATCTTGTGCTTGACATAGGTCAGTAAGTATTTTCTGTTTTGGGCATGAATGGAGTATTTTCAGTGCTAATTTTAATAGCTAAGCCCACTTCCTTCTCTGCCTATGCATTGGAGAAGGGGCTGGCTTAGCAACTGAAATTAGAAGTCAGCTAACCCCCTTCACCTAGCTGCACCGGTCAGTTGCTGACATAGGAAGAATTGTCCTGTGTTTAGCAAAGAACAGTGGCAGTAAGATCAAGATCATCGGATTGGAGCACAAGAGATAGTAATAGTATATTAGTAAGTTATTTAACTTATTACTTAACATTTATTTAGACATACTTTTGATAGACTTGAATACCCTTTTAAGGCAACGTATAGGACTAAATCAAGTTCCTGGAACTCATTTTTGAGATTTACTATGGGCTACAATATATTTTACTGATATTCTAATCATACAAAATATATTTTCGGTAATGTGCTTCACATGGATTTTTAACACTCTTACCTTGGGGGGCACGCTTCCATATTGCAGGACTTTAAGAGTGGCGGAGGACGTCTAGTAGCCACACACTGGGATTCCATTGCTGAGGACCTTGTCTGTTTATTCAAGCAAACCACTACTGCTTCCTGCATACCTGAAGAACAATGCAGAAACTCAAACTATTGTACACTGGCAAAGAAAAAAATGGATGCAACAGAAAAATCAGTAGTCTTAATTAAACCAAGAAAAAAAAATAAAGTTTTGCAAATACTTTGTAAAGTAGACTCTATGCTCTATGGTGAAATATTAAAGTACAAGACTGCCCCAGCTAAATCTGAATCAGACTTGCCATGGCATAAGATAAATGATCCCCAGTGTATGGGGCAGTGAGCAGAAAGCAAAAGGAAGAGTGTAACTTTCTATATTTCACCTAATTTTGGCAGTCAAGGCACATAAACCGAAGCCAAGCTGAAGTGAAAGGAAACACTCTTGTGCCAACAAACCTCTAAAAACGTCACCAGATGTCATAACGGACCGGTCTCTAACAGGATAATTTAATGTGGGATGTAATGTGTGCTTTAAGAAGAGAGAGCCGTTTTGACGTTCAGGTTTGGTTTTAATCAGCAGGATATTTACTTACTTGAAGGGGAATTTGGGAGCAGTAAGTTTTTACATTGGCTGAGGAGCTACTATGCTCCTTTCAACATTCAGCCAGAGATGAAAATCTGCCTGTGAACCATGTGTATTCAGGTGATGGAGCCTACCGTAGGCACGTCGGATGCTTTGTGAGTGTTGGCAAAGACACCTTGGACAAATCTCATTAACGCTAGATATTCCCTACTGTAGACTACAGAGCAGAGGGCCAACATCTCCAGCTGTTACTGGACCACAACTCAAATCATCTGCTGCCTCTTGATCTGGCGTGTACTTTGGAAATTACAGTCCAACAATAGTTGAAGAACACATGTTGACAACACGCGATAACTACATGCAGATTGTGGTCACTTTTATTTCTGGCACCCGGCATAAAAGGGAACATTTATCAGCAGCATTTGATGCATATCGAAGTCCCAAGAACTCCTGAGCTTGGCTTCCTTTTCACACTGTGTGGATTTTTTAAAGAAATCTGGGAGGTTTTCAACTGTTCTACAACCAAAATGACATGAGTGCGCTTTGTCTGTATTGTGAAAGGTTTCTTTGTCATCCACAGGCAAATTAGTATGTGGCTAGTGAAACAGAATACATGCTTGCAGCTCTTTTGTTCAGCACACTATTTATGATGCTGATGATGTGACCACCCATGCATGGGGTTCTGAATCAAAGCGCTTCACCAAAAACTATACAATCAAAGCCCAGAGGAGTTTATATTTTACTTTAATCTTCATATGTAACATATAGGAAAAGTAGGTTAAATGGGATAGACAAAAGTCACATAGAAAATAGGTGCAACAAAGGAAACTATGCATTGATTCAATGTATTATGGTAAAATGGTCATGATAACACATTACAATGAAGGCTCACCTTAGCTAAGTAGAATGACTGGACTTATATATATGCCTTTATAAATATTTATCTCTTTAAAACCGGACAAGTTGTTTCAAGACAAATTGGAGATTTCTCTTCTCCATAAAGGAGATGTAATATCTGTGACTTTAAAAAAGGCATGTAGTTGCTAGCAGAGGCAACTACCAGTTTGTTGTACTTGTCACTGGTCATTGACCACTCGACAGAGATTCAACTGCTTACTGTCAACAGAGCAGCAGTTTCTCTTCCTATTGACAGGGTGGGACAACTTCCCCCAATTAGGCAGAGCTGTCAATCAGCATGACACCAGTAGTCCTATCCTGTCAAAAGTCCTGAATATCTCCTTTAATAATCTTTATTTTTATATAGCGCCAACATATTCCGCAGCGCTTTACAGTTTGCACACATTATCATCACTGTCCCCGATGGGGCTCACAATCTAAATTCCCTATATTAGTATGTCTTTAGAATGTGGGAGGAAACCGGAGTACCCGGAGGAAACCCACGCAAACACGGGCAGAACATACAAACTCCTTGCAGATGTTGTCCTTGGTGGGATTCGAACAAGGCTGCAGCACTAACCACTGAGCCACCGTGCCACCCACCTTTAAGTTTTCCCTTCCCTTATTCAAAGAGTCATAACTTTCTTTAATTTTTCTGTAGACGTTGCAGTATAAAGGCATTTTTTTTTGCCAAACGAGTTGTAGTTTTGAATGACATCATTCAATTTACCATATAATGTTCTGAAAATCAAGAAAAAAAATGTAAATCAGGTGAAATGGTGAAAAAACACCTCTCAGTCATGATTGTGTTGTTTTTGCTTTTACAACATTCACTGTGCAGTAGAAATGACCTGAAATCATGATTCTTCAGGTCATTATGATTAGGATGGTACAAATATGTAGTTTTTTATTATTTTTGTCGCTTAAAAATTCTGAAAGAGGCTGTCCCCTACTTTAGCATTAATGACCTATCATTAGGATAGGTCATCAATGTCTGATCAGTCTGGGTCCAACACTCAGCGCCCTCGCCGATTAACTGTTATTGGTGCAGGCTGTGGCGGCCATCGGCCTGCAACACCCACTTGCAGAGCTGACGTCTTCTGATAGTGGCCGAGGCAGGAAACCGCACATCCGACTCCTATTCAAATCAATAGGAGGAGGATGTGTCGTACCCTGCAGCAGGCACAATCAGAAGATGAAGCAGCTCCGCAAGCAAGAATTTCACCACCACCTTTAACAACTGATAGTAATTCAATTTTTTTTGTATATTTTTTATTTTAAAAAAGTTTTATTTTCACTTTTTAATTCCCATATGAAATCTGAACCTGTGATCCTTTGTTCGCTTGCAGTGATTAGCGAGCGTGCTTGGAAAAGGTGTTAGCATGCTCGTGTGATAATTGAGTGTCTTCGGGGTGCTTGAATAATATGTTCGAGTTGCCATGTCTGCAAGTCTCGCGGCTGTTCGACAACCACAACACATGCAGGGATTGTCTGTTTGCTTTTCCGAGCACACCCGCTCATCACTAATCGCTTGTAATACTTTCTGCAATATCTTTTCATATATAAATCTCAACAGTCCACAGGCTGGAATTCATAAGAGTGCCAACATGGCAGCCATGGGGGACTACTTTAACCCATTGATGAATATATTTGTCATGGAGCAGGTCCACTATCGACAGAGGTCAGTTGTATTACATAGCCATCAGCCTCTAACAGTAGTGATCAGAGCGAGCTCGTATTGCTGCTATTAACGACTTAAATGCTGTTGTCAGTGACTGACAGGGCATTTAAGTCGTTAATAGCAGCAATACGAGCTCGCTCTGATCACTACTGTTAGAGGCTGATGGCTATGTAATACAACTGACCTCTGTCGATAGTGGACCTGCTCCATGACAAATATATTCATCAATGGGTTAAAGTTTAACATACTTCTTTTGTAATGAATGTGCTTTTGATCAGTGGATAAAAAGGATTTCTCCACTGCATATGGACCATTCATTCGTACCAGTGATGAGTAGAAGCAGTGATTGCCGTCAGCTTATACTTTAAGTCTGAATGTACCATTTGCAGACTGCTTGCTTAACTCTCTAACCTTTCAGCAAGAAAAGAATAACGACAATGAAAAATTATTTTAGGTGCATATTTAATCAAAGAATATGACACTGTCCATGCAATTTACTTACTAAGAAATATTTTCCCTGAATAGGATATTAATGAAAGAAAAAGACTGAATTCAGGGGTGGAAGGTGAAGGGGGCCATAAATCAAGGGCAAAGTGACAAATTCTATGTGGATCTACAAGTGTATAACAAAGCAAAACCCAGCAATGCTTATATCCTAGAGAATGGCATAATTGTTACATGCTACTTGATGACAGCATTGGGAAATCGTGAAGCTAACAGCACGCTAAATTACTAACTCGTTCCTTCTGCTTGCTACCTCTACAAGGTGAAAGGTTCTGGGTATGATGATCCAGTTTCATCTCTTGAGACGGTAAAAACAATACAATTACCTTGAATATTCTTACTGGTGTGTTTAAATTTGCAGCGAAAAGATTATTGAAGAAGAGTTCCCAGCCCTGGGACTACGAGATATATGCTCCTTTTCATCATATCGATGTGTAAATTCAATCTACTAGTGGTTCTACTCAGGTCTGCTTTAGGAAATTCCAAATGAAGGTGGAAAGTAATAAAGTCTGTAGACTTACTGTCCTGTTTTTACAGACTGTTTTCCTTATATTTGCCCCAATTATTTCAGTATATTCGACATGTAAAGTGATCCATGGCCAGTATAAGAGAACAAAAAAAATGCACATTAAATCCCTCTCTGAATATAAAAATTTTATAGCATCTCCAAACAAGTGCAGGTGGATTGTTAATGAACCATTTCGTTTCCCCATCTCTTAACCAAGTATTTATTCCAAAAGTCTTATAGTAGGGATATAGCTTTATGCTTTCTAAAGATGTAACCGGCCAATAACAAGAACAAGCTGTTTACTAAAAGTCGTCCAATAAATGCACACATTAAAGTGAATAAAGTGAACCTTTATCTAAATAGGCAACAAAAATATTTCATTTTTCTAACACGCAGGAGACAATTTGCAAGGAAAATCTGTCATCACATTTGACCTGTCCAAACTATTAATATGAGCATACAGGTTATAGAATGCTGAAAAAAGTCCCACTTGTATGTCTCGTATCAGATGCCTTGTTGAGAAATTATCTTTTATTCCTTTATGTAAATGAGCTCTCCCAGGCTATGGGGAGGACGCTGCCCGGAAGATAACTCTGCCTTCTCCCTTCATCTTTCTCCTCCCACATCGTCACTGTGTCACTGTGACATCAGGTGTGCGGCCAGAAATCCTGCACCTGCTCATTGGCTTCACTTTTGTTCTGCGCAGGTGCCGGAGAGTCACTGTAACTTTCACTCCCAGTGTTCTCCATTGTGCAGAAAAGGTGCACTCCTGACTTCCTTCCTCCGGCCCTGCATAATAAGCATGTCATTTGCCCCTTTTATGCACGCCAGAAAACACTGGGAGCGGACGTTACAGTGACTCTCCGGTGCCTGTGCAGAACAAAAGTGAAGCCAATGCCCACAGAAGGACGGAACAGTGAAGAGGAGTGAAAGCAGTCGGAACGCGCAGGCGCAGGAATTCCATCCACACACCTGATGTCAAAGTGTGGGAGGAGAAACATAGGATGATGTATTGACGACGCAGCGCTATCTTCTGGGCAGTATACACCCCATAGCCTGGAAGAGTACACTTACATAAAGTGATAAAAGATGAAATTTAAACAACAAGGCATCTGATATGAGACATATAGGTAGGACTTTTTTTTAGCAGACTATAACCTCTATGCCTATAGTAAAAGATCAGATCGATCAAGTGTGGTGAAAGATTCCCTTTAATCCTCTTTAAAATCAGATTAATAGTGGTCCGCTATCCTGCACACTCACTGATCAGCTGTTATTAGTTGCGCAGCCAGATGTAAACTGTGCACATATGTACATAGTCAGGACAGTAAGGCTCCATACACTGTGTAGTGGTCTTCATATCTGTGTATATATATATATATATATATATATATATATTGTATATATATAGTTAGGATTAAAAGGATGCCATTTCAATGAATGTATGATACTAGGAAAATAATGGACACCGGACACCATTACAGTCAATGGCGTTCTTTCTTTTACATCTGTCATGTAACAGATATATGTGTGATATCTATCCTTTGCATGAATTCCATTTCTCTGTTCTTAGAGCATAACATAGAAATGGAATTCCAAAACGCAGGAGTGAACAGAGCCTTCTAAGGGATAAATCTGCAAAACTAATTTAATTGTGTCTACTAAATGAAAACATCTTTCTAAATGTCAATATCATTTCTGCATGAAGTATTAGGATGGCAAGCAGTTTAACATTCGGTAATGCATTTTTTTTAATGTTTGGGCAAAAAAAGCAAACAGGAACCCCACTGTAAAAAAAAGCTGTGTTATAATACAGGGAAGAGAGATAAAGAAACGTAAAACAAAATACTAATAATATCTGGCTTATGAACCACGCTCGGGTTGATACAACTTTTTTTTACTATTTAGAAAATTACTGACATTTTCTAGTGTTTTAACTCCTGCTAAGAAAGCAAAATCGTATTATTACGGGAAGTGACCTGTTCCAGTTCAGTGACAATGTAGATTGAGTGAAACGTGTTAAATGAGGTCACTGGCATGGCATCCAGCTGTCCATATAAAATAAACATTCTGAAACTTGTACAAGGTATTTTTGTACGTTGCCATATGCACCACATGGAATCACCTGCTTATAACACACTCTTTACAGCTATGGAATGTTTCTTGAGAGCCAGCACCATCGGACACAAGGACTTTGCGTTGCGAGAAATTGCAAGCTACTGTGCCTCAGTATAGCGGGAAGATTCTGTGGAGATTTAAAAGTCACTCATCCAGAACCAAGTAAAAAGTGTTTTTTTTTTGTTTTTTTTACTGAATCTCTAACATCAGTGCCAGAACTTAGCCAATATAGTCACACTTACACACATGTGAATATAGTCTGCAGCTACAAATGGTAATTCCATTCTTTGCAAAGACTTTGGGCTTCTTAAAAGTAGGGAAGAGGTAAAAATGATTACCCTACCAAACCGCGGCTTCAAAAGACAACTCATAAAAAGTGGATTTTAAAAGGGCCTAATAACAGACATTTTACAGACGTTGCTAGTCCTTCTGGGAAAAGTAAACTCAGCTTCCCTAAATCATACAGAAACTCCTTCGGAAGACAAAGACGATGTTGATTCTATAGTATGAGCAGGAAATAACTGTACTGTACAATGACTATCCACGCTATATTGCAGAGTATATTAATATTGTGTTCGGAGTACATTTGGCTGGGAAATATGTAAAATGTTGATTTATGTGTTTCTTACAAAAAAAAACTATATTGACTTCCAAAAATTATATAAGGAAAATGGTAATATGATGTCACTTTATTATTTATTATTATTAATTATTATTTAATATATTACATGTATTTCAGGTTTTAACATTGATAGTCTAATTTCTGTAATCAATAAAATGATGGTTTGGGTGGTCGGAATCCAACTCCTATGATCATAATTGATCAGCAGAAAGTAGGGTCACTTTGAACCCAACACTCACAATGATGATGTGGCTATGTGGTAAGGCAGCTTATCTACCTTAGATATCGATAACCTAGACATCGACTAGTCTGGGTTTGAAATGCCATCCATGGTAAAACTTGGAAAAAAAAGCTAATTATTCACTTAATATCTGCCATAAAAATAGTGTATCGCAAACAAGCATACATTTTTAACCCCAATCATGGCTCTATTTTTCTCTTTAGTTGGAAATCCAAGAAACTCAAGCAATCTTGTTCTTGAAATAACGGAACTACTTGAGTGTGTCTACTGCATGTATGTAAAGAAGATGGTGTCAGAGACAGTCTCTGAATCTTGGAAGGTCATGATTCTCGAAAAGCAAGCTGAGCAGATCTCATGAACAACACACATGTGCTCATGGAAAAACATTTATGTAAGAACTTGGAACTTGAATAAAACACATTCATGTGCCAGAAAATAGTGCCTGATGAATAATAAAAGCACTCGGCACCTCACTTTCCATGGATGCAAAAAGACTCCACACAGAAATGTTTGTTTTCCTAACCACAAGAAGCTAAGGTCAATCTGATTAAACCACCATTATTCAACACTAGCTACTTCATTGATCTATACAGTATATGCTGTTACAAACCACGCACAGTCAAAAAGTGTCAAACGACCTGAACAGTGAAAAGTATGGCATAGTTCACAAGCAGTCTTAGTTATGGATTTGTAGAATGATTAAAAAAAAAAGACTGAAGAACTTTTCAGCTTCTCAATACACTAGAAACTCTTGGAATTTCTGTGATCATCTACAGAAGACTACGTTAATGCCTACTAAAATACTAAAAGCCTCAGGTAGATGGATTATATATGTTTCACAATGGTATATGTATAAGCTAAAAATATTATTGTAGAGAAAATTAACTTTGATTATGCAAATGAGTTTGGAAGTGCCCTGAGCTCAGCCTCAGTAAAATGGCACAAGCTTCAGCTCTCCTCAGTAAACTCCGCCTAACACGTCTCCCTTGATCTTGTTTGATGGCCCTATGCATTTGCGTAGTACACCAGTGATGCAGATAGAGTACTGTACAGGCATTGGATCAAGAACACAAGACGCATGTGTGATATTTCAATGAATGTCAATGAATGATGGAGCCTTCAATGAGAGGCAATGGACTGGATTTACTGAGGAGTTGTGGAGTGCTTGCCAGGTCTGAGACTAGCTTTGGGGAATTTAAAAACAATTTTTTTTCTCTACAATGCTAAGGCTGCGTTCACACGTCGCTGTTTTTTCGTGTTTTCGCGGTGGTTTTTACCGTGCGATTTTGCCGCGAAAACGAGAAAAAACAGCATCCCATGCAATCCTATGGGATTCCGCAATGCTGTGCTAATGCTGTGGATTTTCCCACGGCGGAATCGTATCGTGGAAAAATCTGCAGCATGCTCATTAATTTGAGGAATCGCAGCGATTCCGCCCACATAGGAATGCATTGTTCTGCTTACTTTCCGCATGTGGCTGTGCCAACCATGCGAAAAGTAAGCAGAACATTAGCGGATGGTACCCACAGTCCGGAGGAGAGGAGACTGTTCTCCGGGCTCTGGGTACCATATCCCTGTAAAAAATAGAATTAAAATAAAAAAATCGGGTTATATTCACCTTCCGGCGTCCCGGGCAGCATCCCCGGGCTTCAGCGATACACGCGGCAGCTCCCGTTCCCAGTAATGCATTGCGATGACCTTTGCTGACGTCGCGTCTCGAGATCATGTAGTGATCTCGTGAGACCGCGACACCAAAGGTCATTGCCGCAATGCATCACTGGGAACGGGACATGCTGGAGCACCGCAGAGGCCTGGGGACGCTGCGCGGGATGCCGGAAGGTGTTACACGATTTTTTATTTTTTTATTATTTTTAACATTAGATCTTTTTACTACTGATGCCGCATAGGCAGCCTCAATAGTAAAAAGTTGGTCACACTTGTCAAACACTATGTTTGATAAGTGTGACCAACCTGTCAATCAGTTCTCCAAGCGATGCTACAGATCGCTTGGAAAACGCTAGCATTCTGCAAGCTAATTACACTTGCAAAACGCTAGTTTTTCCGCGGGAAAATCGTGGGAATTTAAAATGCGATTTTCCCGCGGAATGGAATTCCGGAATTCATGCGGGAGTTCTGCAACGTGTGCACATAGCCAAAAGCTGGCTATACAAATTAGATGGCTGCCGGCCAAACGATGCTTCAACTGATCATTTGGCAGTCAGCCATGTCAGCCGAGACTTTCATACACAGGAGTGCTTGCTTCTAGTGATGAGCGAACGTGCTCAGATAGCGTGTTATCTGAGCATGCTCAGATATCATCTGAGTATCTTGGGTGGATTCGAATAATATGTTCGAGTCTCTGTGGCTACATGTTTTGTGGCTGTTAGACAGCTGCAACACATGTGGGTATTGCCTGTTTGTTAGGCAATTCCCGCATGTGTTGTGGCAGTCTAACAGCTGCAAAATATGCAGCCGCAGGGACTTGAACATATTATTCGAACACACCCAACATACTCGGACAACACTCGAACATGCTCAGACAATACGTTATCCGAGCACATTCGCTCATCACTACTTGCTCGGCCAAGCGCTCCAGTGTTTACTGACAAAGTCACTGATTGACACATTGGCTGGCACTTATCTTGAAGAGAACAATGTGATTGTCAGTCTGAAATCTGACATGTGTAATTGACATCTCTCCCAGCAATCAGTTGGCCACTGCCCTCATACACACTAGACAGTTAGCCAAACCTGTTGATATTGGTGGGTTAAGCCAATATTAGTCTAATCTGTGTGGGGGCCTTAAAGGGAACCGGTCACCAGAAAAAAACGCTATTAACCTGCCCGGCACTCACACTTAGCCAAATGCTGCAGGGAGAAAATGAACTTTATAACCCCTAGCAGCGTTATGGTTACAGTCAAGAGGCGGTGCTGGTGCGGGTTCAGTCTATACAGAGCAGCGGCTGTAGTCACGCCTCGGCCATGACTGACACTGGCTCCCG
Organism: Dendrobates tinctorius; assembly: GCF_039654945.1. Lineage (NCBI taxonomy): Eukaryota > Metazoa > Chordata > Amphibia > Anura > Dendrobatidae > Dendrobates > Dendrobates tinctorius. The sequence continues at coordinate 21,487,473 of NW_027361858.1, read as the reverse complement.
CACACAGACTAAAGGGCCTGTCACACTAAGCGATATCGCTAGCAATATCGCTATAACGTCACTGGTTTTTGTGACGCTATAGCGATATTGCTAGCGATATCGCTATGTCTGATACTTACCTCCGACCGCTCCCCCGCTGGTTACTGCTGATCGCGCGAGAACGTCCTGGACCGTTTCTCGTCGTCAGCTTCCTGCTGGGGCTTCCTGCTGTGGAGACGAGCGACGCGTGGAAGCGGGTGGGAGGACGTCAGGATCGCCTCGTCTGACAGGTAAGTGACAACCCCCGACCGCTGCTATGTCGCTGGTGAGATCTGCCTGTGTGGCAGCTCACTAGCGACCACTTAGCGATGCACCAGCGATCCTGACCGCTTCATATCGCTGGTGCATCGCTAAGTGTGACAGTACCTTAATGTGTGTGGGTGCATGTCAGATTTCCGACTGACGATTGCATTGTTATTTTTAAGATAAGTTGCCAACCAGCGTGTCAAATGGTGACTTTCTCAGAGAACACAGAAGAGCTTGGCCAAGCAAGCACTCCTGTGTATGACAGCCTAGGCTGAGATGGCTGTCAGCCGAATGATCAGCTGAAGCATCATTCGGCCGACAGCCATCTGATGTGTATGTGACAGTTTATCTGCTGTCTGCACAATTCTCCTACTTGATACATTTATTAGAGTAGTGGGCATAAACCATTTGAAAGACTCTCGTTAATTAGTGAGACTAATAATAACATATATTAATTCCCACTGGAGTGTCCATGAAACCTTCATTACTTACACCTATGGTCGTGATTCATAAGGATTTTACATGTCTTGGCAATTACGCTCTGTTTGTATTTACCGCGATTGGTTGTGACATGAGAGGAAATTCACTGTTGCTGAATGGCAAGCTATATAACGTATTGTAGTGTGATATTTAAGGGCCCGTTACACTAAGTGATATCGCTAGCAATATCGCTATAACGTCACTGGTTTTGTGACGCAGCATCGATATTGCTAGCCATATCGCTATGTGTGATACTTACCTCCGACCGGCTCCCCCGCTGATTATCGCTGATTGCGCGTGAACGTCCTGGGCCATTTCTCGTCAGCCACTTCCTGCTGGGCTTCCTGCTGTGGCGACGAGCGACGCGTGGACGTGGGCGGGAGGACGTCTTCATCGCCTCCTCTGACAGGTAAGTAGCAACCCCCGACCGCTGCTATGTCGCTGGTGAGATCTTGATCGGGTCATATCGTGGTCGGGATCGCTGGTGCATCGCTAAGTGTAACGGTACCCTTAGTCTGTACATCCAGATAAAAGCGAGGTCTAAATAAGTCTATTGATTGGTTTGATACAAAACATTAATTCTGTTGGAATGGCATCTATTACCTAGATATCTGACCTGGGAAGCGGAAAAAATTTACAAAACTTTTTTTAAGCCAAAAATTCAGGTAAATCGTCAATATAGGGAATCACTTACCTCCACCACAAGATTCAGAGCACTCAGAAAAGCCCTCATACTCCCAGTCATAGAGTTCATCTGTATCCTTTATTCCTCCATTCTCCAATTCCTCTTCATCAGTCTTGAATTCTGTCATTTCACCATCACAGGATCCACTATAACACGTTCTTTGACTGGCCGGTTGTGGACCCTCACATTCATCTAGAGGCAGATCAGCAATTGTCTGTGCAAACGACAAGAGCACCTGGCACTTCACACTTCTTTGTTGAACACCTGCTCCACAGGAAACACTACATGGGGACCATGGTTCTGGAATGAATCTGTAAAAGAGCACAAATAGAAGCATCTACTAATTGTTTCAGAAGTAACAAATTATGGCAGGTCCTGGGTCCACCATACAGTCAAAAATCTAACTAAAGACCCAGAATCAGTACACATAGGACAAAATGGACACCAAAATAATGAAAATAAAGCAGAGTTGTGATGCTGGTGGTAATTTCTGGCAGGCTAATGTCATTCTTCTATTCTAGGAGGGTTAGCATAATAACTTATATAAGGTGTATAGAAAAAATCTATCTAAAAGTATAAAAAACTTACTCAAGAGAGTCGTCCCTTTATTTAACATGAAATGTTAAAAATTAGAGAACTACTTCAACTTAATGAAGTGTCTGCACATGAGACTTATAACAAATATATAGATCAATGTATATGTTGACTTAATGAATGAAATAAGGTAAAGTTCAGAAGTATATTCATTCTCCATCTAGACTTTACTAGTCCCAATAGTTTTTGCATATTGAGGGACTAAATACAGGCTTTCATTTAGACTGCCTCTTCTAGAACATAAAACCCCCTTCTAGTTATGACAAATAATTTCCTCTCATTTGGACTGAAGTAAAATTGCTGGTTGTAAAATACAACCCTCAGTCCATCAAATACTTTCTTTAAGACAGGCCCATAAAATCATATAATGGGCAGAGAAACTCTCTTGTCACACCAAAATGACATAATAAATATAACAAAAAATAGTATGAAAATATCATTAAGACCATTTAGAAAATCTCTTAACAGACTTTGAGCACCTTTGTATAGTCACTACTGAAAGGTTCAGGTTTGATATCTACTTAGTGAACAGAATCGCATAGTAAATTTACTTGAATCTACCATATTTTACTACAATCAACATTTTTAACAATTTGACATATAAATCTTCATTCACCTTTCTTAGACTATCCATAATTTAAGCAAAAAGCTGTAAAAAAATGTAAATTAAGTCACAAAATCAATTTCCATTTCAACTCAATTTCTACATTCCCACCAAAAGTGCAGCATAGTGAATTTGTGATTGAGTTGTGTCCTGTAGATCCTGTGGAAGTCAGTCACTGGAACCTTGTATTGGAGATAATGACATAATTAAATGGGATTTTCCTGGGTTTATGAAAAGGCCAAGAGTAGGGAATAGAATAAATAAAAAAAGAGTTGATATTACCACAGTGGTTGGCTACATTGTTCACATGGATGATTGATAATGTGGTCACTACATGAAGTAAAAGAGACTGGTGAAGACAATCGGATCAACCATACTACAGAGGTGAGAGATTCAAGCAGTGATATTAGGTTTTATTTTGTAATTCATCCCATTCCCTGCTTTTATCCATTTTTTTTTAGAAATTTTGAAATCTCAATCGTAGCTTAAAGGGGTTGTTCAGTCTTAAACTACAAGTCTGCAGTTACTCTATGTGATTACAAACTTGTGAATCCTCACATGGCACACATTCCACACTGTGAGGATTGTCCGGTGCCAGCGCTGGGGAGCTGCGGTCATGTGACCATAAGTATGCAATATGGCTGCGGGCAGCAGTCTGATGACCGTAGGTATGCGATATGCATACTTCTGGCCACATTCTGACTAGACTGTTTTTGACTTCACTCAATACACCTGATGGTCGCCCCCTCTAGTAAGACTGGGAGTATGCATATCACATACCTGCGGTCACATGACCGCAGCCCCCCAGCGCTGGCACCGGAGAATCCTCACAGTGCGCAGTGTGTGCGATATGAGGATTCACAAATTTGCAGTCACAGAGTGAATGCAAAATTGTAGTTTAAGACTGGACAACCCATTTAAAGGTACTTTTATAGCACAAATGGAAAATAATATAATTTAACATTTGCAAATAATCATAAAGCCAGCCATATAGTACCATTATTTCCAGGATGCTGTAAGTTTGGATACATAAAATACATGGCAAGTACAATAAACATGACCTGACAGTGACAAACCAATACAGAGGGAAATAATACCATGCCTACCTGGGCTTACAAACAATAAGGAATAGGAGGAGATAAAAGTTGACCAAATGTAAAGATTTTGGAAGCATTTAATGTGTGTGGATCTTTTCCTGATTTCATATGATGGAGAAAAGAATAGTCATAAATGTTGGATTTCAGTGCGTCCTATTCTTTGTTCCCACAGGAGAGAATTAATATGCAATAAACATGCATGCTCTGCCAAGGCTGAATGTTTATGGTGGAGCCAGGTAAAACATGGATTTTTGTTATAACTCACCGTAAAATCCTTTTCTCCGAGACGCTCATTGGGGGACACAGCTACTGAGGGTGTATGCTTCTGCTGCTAGGAGGCTGACACTAAGTGAAAAAAAGAGGTTAGCTCCTCTACCGCCGTATACACCCTCGCCCCTATTGCGGGCGGAACTCAGTTTGGTGCCAAAGCAGTAGGAGGACAAAAAAATCAGCCTTAGTACAGGTACAACATGTCCAAAACACCACCCTTATATCAAATTAGTAAATGCATATAAATTTAAACAAAAAAAAGAGCCAACTGGCTAATAGGGTGGGTGCTGTGTCCCCCAATGAGCGTCTCGGAGAAAAGGATTTTACGGTGAGTTATCACAAAAATCCATGTTTCTTCTTTGCCTCATTGGGGGACACAGATACTGCGGGAACTCCAAGCTACATGGAACTCTTGTTTAAAGGTGCGCCACCGCTGCTTGGAGAATCCTTCTACCCAGGCTCGCATCTGCCGAGGCCTGAGCATGGAAATTATGTTTGGAAAATGTGTGCAGGCTGGACCAGGTTGCTGCATTGCAAGAGGCGCCCACTGCCCGAGTAGAGTGCGCTCTGATCCCTGCTGGAATCGGCGCACCTTTAATGTGGTAGGACTCCTGAATAGTCAAACGAATCCATCTGGCTATGGTCGATTTTGAGGCAGCGAGTCCCTCCCTACACCCTTCAGGGAGCACGAACAGCGTGTCCATCTGACAAAAGGGTGCCGTCCTCGACAGGTACCTTCGGAGGGCTCTTACCAGGTCTAACGCGTGAAGAGCCTTTTCCACACGGTGCACCGATGCTGGTCAAAATGAAGGCAAGACAACATCTTCATTAATGTGAAAGGAGAACACGACTTTCGGGAGAAAAGGAGGGGCTGGTCTGAGCACCACCTTATCCTTATGGAAAGTGAGGAACGGGGCTTGGCAAGATAGGGCTGCCAGTTCTGAAACCCGCCTGATTGAAGTGATGGCCACTAGGAACACCACTTTCCAGGAAAGGTACCTCAAGAAGATATCCTGAAGCGGTTCAAATGGAGCTCCCTGCAGAACACTTAGGACCAGGTTAAGGTCCCAAGTGTCCATAGGCGCCTTATAGGGAGGTACCAAGTGGGAGACTCCCTAGATGAACATCTTCACCTGCAGATTGGTAGCAATTCTGCACAGGAACAGGACAGATAAGGCCGATATTTGTCTCCTGAGGGAACTTGGGGCTAAGCCTGAGTCTAGGCCCGACTGGAGAAAAGTCAAGATGTTGGGGATCGAGAATCTCAGTGGAGAAACACCGCGGCCTCGACACCAAGCAAAAAACACCTTCCAGGTGTGGTGGCAAATTCGTGCTGAAGCAGGCTTCCGGGCGCTAATCATTGTAGTGACCACCTTGCTCCCGAAAACTGCCTGGGTTAGAATCCAAGATTCAACGGCCATACCGTCAAACACAGGGCCCCTGAGTTTGGGTGGCAAATGGGCCCTTGAGAAAGTAGATCTGGGCGCTCTGGCAGGCGCCAAGGAACGTCGGTGAGCAGCTGCATTAGATCTGCATACCAAGCACGACGGGGCCAGTCTGGGGCCAGCAGAATCGTCGGGACCCGTTCCGTCTTGATCTTTTTGATGACTCTCGAAAGTAGTGGCAGCGGGGGAAATAGATATGGGAGGCGAAACTGGTTCCATGGCAGAACCAACGCGTCCACAGCGATTGCCTGCGGGTCCATGGCCCGAGTGACATATGTGGGCACCTTGGCGTTTATTCTGGACACCATCAGAGCCACATCCGGAGCTCCCCACAGTTGACAAATCTGCCAGAAGACTTCGGGATGTAGAGACCACTCTCTGGACGCAAGACCCTGCCGGTTGAGAAAGTCTGCCGCCCAATTTTCCACGCCCGGGATGTGGACAGCCGAAATCAACGAGTAGTTTGCTTCGGCCCACTGCAGAACGTGCCCAACCTCACGCATGGTTGCTTTGCTGCAGGTTCCCCCTTGGTGATTTATGTAAGCCACTGCCGTGGCGTTGTCCGACTGAATCCGGACGGGGCGGCCTGCTAGAAAGTGATGAAACTTTTGCAGAGCCAGCCGAATTGCTCGTATCTCCCATAAGTTGATCGGGAGGCGTGCCTCCCGTGGCGACCATTGTCCCTGGGTCGTGTGGTGGCACAAACACCGATCCCCAGCCAAGGAGACTGGCGTTGGTTGTCATCACCAACCAATGGTCTGGGGGGAAAGGTTTCCCCTGGGTCAGAGAGGAACTGGTTAACCACCATCCGAGCGACTGCCTGACTTGAAAAGACAGTCGGCACTGCCGGTCGAGCATGAAGGGATTCTTGTTCCAAGCTGACAAAAGGGCGTGCTGCAGGGGGCGAAGATGGAACTGGGCGAACGGTACCGCTTCCATTGCCGCAGTCATTTTCCCTAGACTCCTCATCCCGGATTGGATGGTTTGAGGGACTGGTTGCCGAAGTGTCCGGACTCCCTGCCGGAGCGCTAGCACCTTTTCCTGAGGGAGAATTACCAACCCTCGGCGAGTGTCGAGACTCATTCCTAGGAAGATGTTTTGAGCTGGCACAAGGGATGACTTATTCGCATTGACCAACCACCCTAAGTGGGCAAGCGTATCTAGCGCGATGTTGACATTTTCCTCGCATGCCCACCTTGAAGGGCCTTTGACCAAGAGGTCGTCCAGATAAGGCCAGACGGCTATGCCTCGAGAATGCAGTATGGCCATGACAACTGCCATAACCTTTGTGAACACTCTGGGAGCCGTGGCTAGCCCGAAGGGTAGTGCTACGAACTGAAAATGTAGATAGCTGATGGCGAAGCGTAGAAACTTCTGATGAGGAGGAAAAATGGGAATATGCAGATATGCATCTTGGATATCTATTGAGGCCAAGTATTCTCCCTGCTCCATGGCCAATATGACTGACATGAGAGACTCCATCCAGAAATGTCTGATCCTGATGAATTTGTTCAGAAGCTTCAGGTCCAAACCAGGCCAGACAGACCCGTCCTTTTTGGGAACCGCAAAAAGGTTGGAATAGAACCCCTGATTTTTTTCGTGTTCTGGCACTGGAACAATGACTCCGTTGTGCTGGAGCGATTTGATGGCTCCCTAAATAGAGCTCTTGTCTGGGCATCCCCCCTGGGAAGCCGGGAAAGAAAAAACCGTCTTGGCGGGTCTCTGACAAATTCTATTTTGTAACCTGAGGCCACCAATTCCTTTACCCATGCGTCGTGAGCGACATTGGCCCAGACGTGGAAAAACCAGAGTAGGCGGCCGCCCACCTTGCTGGTGTCGTCTGGTAAAGGCCTCGAGTCATTTGCCTGACGATCTTTGGGATCTGGCTCCCCTCGATCTGGGCTGTGAGTACGCAATCTCCCCAGTGGTTTGGCTCTATATGAGACCTGCCGCTCCCTATCCTGGTTGGGGCGGCCTGAGGCGGCGGAATTGGCCACTGTAGTCCACCCGGGGTTGCGAAAGTCCCGAAAACGTGCCTGAAACGGGTGACGAAAAAGCGGTTTGACCTTTTGTTGAGGGAGAAACCCGCTCTTTCCTCCTGTGGAGTCGGAGATAAGTTGATCCAACTTCTCCCCAAATAGGCGGCCGCACTGATAAGGCAGGGGAGTCAAGGACTTCTTAGAAGAAGAATCGGCTCGCCATGTCCTTAATCATAGGGCTCTTCTGATCGAAATTGCATTAGCGGCAGCAAGTGCCGTGCAATTGGCCGCATCCAAAGACGCATTGATTACATAGTCTCTGGCCATCGCCATCTGACCTGCGACCTCCGAAATCTCTGCAGGTAGATCCTGCTCCTCCGCGACCTTGTTTAATGTTTCTGACCATGATATCTTAGCCTTGGCTACCCAAGTTGCTGCGAACGAGGGAGCAAGTGCTGACCCTGACGTCTCATATACTGAACGAGCTAAGCTCTCTATGAGGCGATCCATGGGATCCTTAATCGAGGAAACACCAGGGACGGATAGCAGGGTTTTTGTGGCTAGGCGCGAACCTGGAGGATCCACCATCGGGGATTCCATCCATCTTTTACGGAGGTCCGGAGCAAACGGATACCTTGTTTCTAGTGCCTTTTGACCCGAGAAATGCCTGTCTGGACGTTCTCTGTGCCGCTGCACTATGTCCTCAAACTCAAGGTGAGAGGAAAAAATTCTGTGCGGGCGCTTCACTCGCTTAAATGCCACTTTATGCCCCGTAGCCGCTGCGGGATCATCCTCAATCCCCAGGGTCTGATTGACGGCTTCTATGAGGCTGTCCACTGTTGCACGTAACCCTGGAGTGTCCAGGTCAAGGAGCTCGTCTGAGTCGCAATCTGCGGTCTGCTCGCTATCAACCACTGGTGATGGGGAGCGAGAAGCAGAGCTTACGGATGCCAAGGCACCGGATGGACTGGGCGACACCGTGTGGATTTGTTTCCTCCGGGTCTGCCTGGAGTGAGAGTGGCCCCTGCAGGCCGGAGGCTTTTGTGAGGTGGAGGTTCCCTCTAAGGCCGGCGAGCCATTGTCCCTGCCCCTATCTGGGGCCTGAAGGGACTCTATTGCTCTCGTAAGCGACGCCATGGACTGTGACAGTGATCGGGCCCACTCTGGGGGATTTGACACATTGGTCACGGTCGCAGGGGAGGGCTCCTGGATGTGTTCGGATTCGCAGGCTTCGCATAATCGCTTGCTCTGCGCCCGCGGAAACGTAGCCTGACAAGAGATGCATGCAGCGTAAAAGAACGTGTGCGTCTTTGCCTTTTCGGACATGCTGTATCTGTCCGCTGCTAGGGATGTGGAGAGGAGGTAGCACCTCGTTTTCCCTGTAGCGTGGCCTCTCGGGCAGCACTTACCCCAGTTCTGCGCCCCCCCGTCCTGGACGCTTCGACTTTCAAATCGCACGCCATCAGCTGTGGGAATGAGTCACCAGCATGTAAAACCGCTCTAGGGGCGGAATTTCCGTACTGCAGCCTAGCCACGCTCTGAAGCCGGGGCCTAAATTTCATCGCCGCCGCCCAGTGCGGGGCGGGCCGCCGGAAATGATGCGCGGCCCAGAGGCGGGACTTCTGGCCGTGGCCAGCTCGCGGCCTCAATTTTTCCCCTACCCGACCGGGGGGCGCGGTTCCATGGTGCTGACAAAACATGGCGCTACTAACCGGCGCAGCGCCACCTGACGGACCCAGCCACTCTTGCCTTGCATGGCCGGTGGCTTCCGCCGGCTGGGGGCTCCAGCCCTCGGATCTTTGCAGGAGCCCTCCCATACCCTCTCCTCACCGATGATCCTCTTCAGCCTGAGCGCAGGTATGTGAGGGGGCCTCGATAAAAAATAGGATGGTGCAGGCACCCTAGCTCCATCTAACCCCTTCAGGGGGTGAGGAGAGGGACCGTCTGCCACCTTGCAGCACCGCAGTCTAAGCATTGGTGGAGCAGATTGGGCCGCACAAACTAATCTTTTGCCTCTGTACAGCCCATGGTTTCAATACCTAGGGGTGGTCAGGGCTAAGTCCGGCATTGTGTCCCACGACGCGGGAGAGGATACGTGGAGGGACACTCGCACGTGCTCGCCCGTTGTTGGTTTGGGGAAATCAGACCCTTTCAATAGGATCCATTGCCCCTGTCTCATCTTCATGGGAAAAAGACGAAAAAAGTCTGGAGAAAAAAACAGACGTGTGCCTCCATGGACACTAAGCAAAAAACTGAGTTCCGCCCGCAACAGGGGCGAGGGTGTATACGGCGGAGGAGCTAACCTCTTTTTTTTCACTTAGCGTCAGCCTCCTAGCGGCAGAAGCATACACCCACAGTATCTGTGTCCCCCAATGAGGCGAAGGAGAAATATCTGCTCATTGAACAATGATCTGGCCAACAGCATTGTTACAGCCATAAGAAAAATATCCTATATTGCAATATGGCTACGATCAAGTTAACTTCTTAAATGGTCCAGTGGAGAAATTCCAAGGAAATTGATATGACCCAAGAAATAATCGGGCTAAAGAAAGCAAAATGGCATAACATTCATATGGCAAGTGCTAATTATATAATGATTGCAGGTCTGATATAGTAGCAGCTGGCGAGGTGAATTCCTCCTACCAGGCATCCCGTTGGGTAACACATATAGAATTTTATGTGTGTACATATTACTACACCTGAATGTGAATGGTTTCAGAGCAAGCCAAGCCTGAATATTAGTGTTATAATATAATACATGACACTAGGGCCTTTGTTAGGTATAGTCGTAAAATGGAGAATGCAAAGCCTAGTGTCATAGTCATTCTGCCTGCTAATGTGTGTTATATAGGAAAGTAGATCCCAGCAATGGAGTAGCTCGCCACATGGGCTTCATTTGCAATATAATACAGTGTATACTAAGTAGCCCTACATGGTAATTCTACTCCTCTGAAAGGAAAATTTATTTGACTACATTAAGATTTCAATTTCGACCCCATAAGCTCCAGCGCAGAGAGCAAGGAACTCTACAGATCAAAGCTGTAAATAGCCCCCATTAATCACACTGCAATGGGAAATCGACATAAGCTGCATTTTAATAATAGCATTTCTAGATTCCTTACAGAAACTCTGTGGCATCATATCCTTTCAATGACTTTCCGAAAACCTCACCTGAATAATTACCTGTAAAAGCATCACATTTTATATTTTTTCACAAATCATATTCACGCCTCTGTTTTTCCATTAGTTTTTTTTTAGCAATAAAGGGACAGTTCTGAGCAGCGTTACACTGGGAATCTTATACTTACTAAGTGAGAAAAGGGGAAGCTACTAGTAGCAGACTACGGAAAAAAAAAAATCAAATATTCTAAACAATGACATATTGTGTATTGTTGTATTGTTCTTTCAGCAAAAAGGAAATGTAGTTAAATGTAAAAAAAAAAAAAAAAAGCTAAAAACAACAATTTGGTTTATGCAATGTTACAGTGGTTTAAAATCTTTAAATGGTCAGCCTTAATTAAACTGAATATGTAGTCAGAAAATGACCTATTGTTTAAATCGGGTTTTTGTGTTATATCTATTTTTTGAAAACATTTTTGCAATATTTTTTTTTCATATCATGATCTTTATTAAAAAACAAAATTCATAATTTTGCAATTTTTACACTGGCCTTTTTTTTAGATTCATTTTACTGTATTTTGAGAAAGAGTTTACAGCAGTTTCCTTATCATCAGTAAAAGTAGAAATTAATGAGAAAACTACAAAAACTACTTATTCCAGGATCATGCAGAAAATTTTGCAGACACATGATCTTGCAGAAATATTGCAAAAAATACAGGGATTATTTTGATACTCGATCCTTTAATTTTCATCTGACAAATGGCTAAGTACCCATAGATTGGCTAATGAAGCAACGCTTTGCCTTCACTTCTGTAGGCAGTTATCGTACTGACAGATAAAAGGTTGTGAAAAGGAAGGGAGAATGGAAATACTCAAAGAAAGTGTTTATTCATGTCCTCATTACAACAAATATTCCAGTAATTTCACCAAATGTAGTATAGTACTGTCTAGGAAGGATGTTCATAAGTTCAATATGTAATTCAGTTCTGGGCAAGAGTTAATAGAAAAGATTCCGTGTAGATAGAAAAGCTACAAAGAAGAGCAACAAAACTGTTAAGAGGCATGGAGGATCTTGGGTATGAGGAAAGTTTAAAATAATTGAATTTCTTTAGTTTTAAGAATAGACATTTACAAAGGGGACATGATTACCTTATACAAGTACATAAATGGCCCCCACAAAAAATATGGTCAAAAGCTGTTTCAGGGAAAAAACCCTTGAGATACAAGGGGGCCCTCTCTCCATCTGGAGAAAGACAGCTCCAATCAAAACCTTCCTTACCATAAAGAACAATTAATCTGTGGAATAGTCTACCTCTAGGGCTGGTCAAGGTAGAAACTGTTGATGGTTTCAATAATGGTTTCAATGCTTTTTTTAAGAAAATAACAAATAATTTTGCACATATTTAAAATTATTTTATGAATGTTCAGTCAGGTAGATGAACAATTGGTATCAAGAGAAAAAGATTTACTCTTTTGGGGATGACTGGATCAAGCATTATGGTTGTACATATCATCCAACTCTTTTATCATTGAACTTGATTTATATGTGTCTTTTTTCAACCATATTAACTATGCAAGGCTAGTTTCACACTAGCGTTCTTGGGCGAAGCGCAGGGCCGCCGCTAAGCCCTGCCCCCGGCTGCACCCCCTCCGGTCAGTTCCTGTTAGGCATCGGGTTCCTGCCACTGCACAGCAGGAATCCAGAGCCTTGCACCCAGCGGTCTCCCATCCTTCTTCGGCCGCAGTGGAGCCTGCTCAGCAGATTCGTCGGTCCCGGCGCTCTGCCCAGGCCAACTCTGTGGGTTTGCTTGCTGCTTGCTGCTGCCACCTCTAGCACAGCTATGACAATGCATGCTGCTCAGCAGCGAGATTCTCCAGGGACTAAGTACTCATGTCGGGCCACTGAGCATGCCGGTGGAGTGATCTCCCATTGGAGATCGAGGGTCACGTGCTCAGGTCCTGCTCGTGTTTGGAATGGCCCATCCGAGAAGCCAGGAAGGTCCCGGACGCCCGTGGCTATAAAAGGTTCGCATGGCCGCTCGCCCATGCGCTAGTATAGACTGTATTTACAGACTATGTGGAGAGAGTGATGTATGCACGTATGAATGTCTCTGGCGAATGACTCATTAAGAAACCCCTACCCTTGGTACCCATGTGTTGTGCAGCCTAGCCTGCTAGCGCCCAGGCTTAGGCGTAGGTAGGTCTGAGGTTGAGTCAGGCATCTGACCTCACCAGGGAGTCGGCATCAACTCAGTGCACGTGCTCCATAGCCAGCGTCTATAGCGGCTCTCGCGGGCAGCGACGCCGCGCGTTCAGTGGGCCTAAAAGGACTCTAACCCCGTGTCCTTGGGGTAGAGTTCTGTGGCCTTACACTGTGTGCTCTTTTGGCTGAGCTCTGTGAGTTAACAGGCTCCGTGCAGTAACAGAGTTCGCCCTGTTCACATTTGGTGACGTAACCCACGTGTGACTGGTTTCACACCGCTTAATGCTTCCGCCATTACTTGGCAGCAGTGTACCACCTCTGCACGGTGGACCCTGGGCTGCGAACGCACCTACTATTATTTTATAATTTGGTGCGTTCAGCCAGCCCTAACAGTTCCTCCTCTGATCACATGAGGCTGCATGCGATCAGCGTATCCTATATTTAGCGTTGGATACGCTGATCGTGCGCTGACCGTGCGCTGGTCTGATTTTGTTGGCGCTGCGCCCAGCGCACAAAAATGCGCTGTGTTGCATTTTTGTGCTCTGGGCGCAGCGCCAGCAAAATCAGACAAGCGCACGGTCAGCGCACGATCAGCACATCCAATGCTAAATATAGGATACGCTGATCACATGCAGCCTCATGCAATCAGAGGAGGAACTGAATGGAGGGGGCACGGCTGGGGGTGGGGCTTAGCGGCAGCCATGCGCTGCACCCAAGAACGCTAGTGTGAAACTAGCCTAACTATGTAACTTGCTATTTGCAAGAAGTTAATAATTAGTAATGTCATATAGTAATATTAGATATGTGATAGTTCTGGTAGGTGGCTGAAAATTGGTTTGATAGTTACAAATCTGTGCAGTCATTAAAAATCTATAAGACATGTAATGTCTAATGACTGATGTATAGATACATTCAATAACAAACAGTCATGGATAGAGACAAATAAATCAAAGCAAAATATCAAAATATCAATTGCAGGTAGCTAAAACTTACGAAGGTTCTTCAGATACTACTGTGGCCTCCTCCAACTCCTGTGCTTGCTTGTACCACGGCAACTTGGCTTCCACAGGTAGTTTTTCTGTATAATAAAAATATACAATAAGTCATGTTTTCACAAATAGTTAAATTCTAAAGTAATAAAATATTATTCTGTCTGCTGTCTTTTATTTGATGGAAAGTAGAGCTCAGAGAACCTGCACTTAAAAGTTTGGAGTTTTTACCGGACAGTTAGTGTCTGGTGCTAAACGACGAACACGGACTTCTCCCGGAAGTCCATTGCATTGTTAGGGGTTCTGGGGTAAATCCGTTGCAGATAGAGTGATAGAGAGACTTTTTCAAGTATGAGTAAAGTTCTGGTACCCGAACCAAACTTTGGACCAAAGTTCGAGTTGGGTACAAGAACCCGAACTTCGACGGGTCCGCGCATCCCTAATGAAAAGTCTTCACAGAAGGAAGCTTCCTCCAACCCATGTCAAGCATCAGCTGTAATTTGGAGACCAGAAGTGACTATTCTGTACGTGACTGCAGTTGTGACAAAGTTTATTAAAAGCAGCTTCTCCAATCCCTTTAAAATGAATGACACTATAAAAGACCTGGCTTTTTCCATCAGGAACAAAATTTCATCTTACTCCTCAATTAGTTCCTCAAAACACTGTACGAATATTAGGTGAAAGGGACCCTTCCTCTGACTTAGAGGATGCTATGATTCATTTAAATGACTTTCTCTCCCTCTTTAATTTTTTCAATTTTTTTTTCTACTATTTTTTTTTTTTACTTTTTCTCTTCCCACTCTTACGTCTATTTCACTTCAGACCTTGGATCTTACTCCACTATTTTTTTCATGTAAATACATGGAATTGATGCTAAAAATCATTTTTGCAATTATATTTTATTAAAAATGTTACACCGCTTGCCTCTTATAGTCGCTGTATTACATGGTAGTTTAATTGCTGGCAGCAGAGTGAGTTAATAATAGGGTTGGCCAAATTATCTTTATTTAACAGATTTATAAGGGACATGATTTTGTGACCCTTACATCATATAGGTAGGACAGGTCCTCCTCCTTCTCTTGTAATTGCAGCTTTCCTCACAGACTGAGCAATAATCAGTGTAGTACAGCAGCTAGAGGAGGCAAACTATGCAAAACTTGTAATGTACCCATTTGAAAAATGATATTTGGCCCCAATTGCATGCATTTAAATAAGAAAATAAAATGTCACGATGGTGGACAACCCCTATAATTGATTGAGATATTGATTGGCGGCTGTTTAAACATGACGAAAGCACTTTCAGTGCCTATGGAGCGATCTGCAATAGATCATTCAGATCACATAGGCTGCCATTGTTCTCCGCAGTGCAAGTCTGGTTTACAGAAGACCAAGTAATGCTCAGAACAATGATCTTTTATACAGCACCAAAGATCATTTCATCTGATAAGCAAAAGTGTTGCTTGTTCATTGGGTGACCAGCAGCCTGTTTATACTTCAAGATTTGGAAACGAGCGATGGTAATTCAGATCTGTAACAGAAGGTAAAGACCCAAAGCAGAGAAATGGGAGATGGTCATATGTGGCAAGCCTCTAAGTTTGACCGCAGGGTCATTATTTTCAAGGATTTACATTTAAAAAAGTCTTTTATTTTTGCTCAGATTTAAGAAGCATTATAAGCCTTTTTAAAGATGGCTTAAAATTATGGGAAGTCGAGGTAATGGGAATACTGATGAAATATGGATTTAATTTATCATGTTTTTATATGTTTAGTAATTGTAAATATCTTTTTACATACACCTAACATGATTTTATGAAACAATTATATACATGAGAAACAGTAACTAATAACATGATATACATATTAGTATTTGATGGGTGAATAAACTTTCACTCTTATATTCTTCAGTATATAGTGCACCTTAAGTCAATATACAGTATATATAATGCTGCATAACCGTTGCTCCCTCATGGACCGTTTTGTGGCCGATTAATGAAAATCGTAGAATAGTAAACTTACCCCCGGGTATTAAAGCAGCTAATCTTTCATTTAAGAGAAACAATATCAATTTCATAGTGTTTTATATTTTCACAAGTAACCACTTTCTAATTGCTTTGCTTTAGGGTAGATTTTATTAAATAAGTCATGGTAAAATTTGGCCTCCTTAGCAGTGCTTCCTATTATGTATCACAACTGGAAGGCCACCAAATTCCACCAATTGAACTCAAATGACTCTGGTTTCTCAGTCTGTTTCCTTAGAGTTCCCCTCTGTGAGCGCAATGTATAATAGACACAATTTTGACATTACATTGGTTAATAAGGCAGTAGGAAATTGCAGAATACTTTCTGCTGACTTGCAATATTCGTAGGTGATTGCTATATAAAAGGTCCTATAAAGAAGAACCAGTTATAATAAACAGATCAGCAAAAGACTATAATATGAAGCATTATTCTTATAATAGATGCTGTTAGCTTCAATAATGGAAACATAAAAATTGAAAAATTCTAACTTGCAGTATAGCAGAAAGACATGTATGATAAAGAGAGGTTGTGTTACAGCTGACCGAGTGATTGAAAAGGTAATATAGTTTACTTTTTTATATAAAACATATAATTTAATACAGTGACTCTCCTATCCCCCCAAAACACATGTTAAAGAGATAACAAACAGCTTGGAAGCAAGAAATAGCTAAGTCGAGAAAACCAATAAAATAAACTGGGCCCACAAGTTCTGAAGAAGCTTTAAAAAAGTAATATGAGACCAAAGATGGTGTCTGTGAAGATAATCAAGATTTTGCGCAAAACATCATATAAAGGAAGAATACGTAAGCTTTAAGATGAAATCTGGACTTGAAAACTTTAAGCAGGAAAGCAAGAAAGTACAATAAAAAGGCCAAAACCCATCTTATCAGCTCATCAATGGAGTTACACTTCAAGAATGAAGAACATATTTTGTTTAGTTATTACTGATGAAAAACAGGACACAAAATGTCAAACACACTGTCTTATTCTCCAGTTCATTTCATTTTTCCCTCAATTAGCCAAGGATAATTCTCAAATTTTTGCTCTCAAGGTAGTGAAATCCGTGCAAGGAATTCATTTGCTGACAAGGGTAACTGATCTTGATCCAATGTTATGGCAAACTGTTGTATCTATCATTTCCTCACATATGGATATAGGCTTTATTGTCCGCTATGTCATGGTATGAGAAGCTATATACTGCAAGCACGTTGGTCCTGTGTGGGAACTGCTAAATTGCAAGGTAGGCTAAAACGTTGTCAATTCACATCTGTAACAGAAGGTAAAGACACAAAGCAGAAAGATGGTAGCTATTTATATGTGGCAAGCCACCCGGTTTGACCCCAGGCTAATTATTCTCAGGGTTTTACAAATTTTAAACAGAATTGCTAGAAAGTCCTTTTTCTTCATGTTGTGTAAACTTTTTAAACCATTTTAAAGATGTCTTAAGCTTATGGGCAGTTGAGGTAATGAGTAAGCTAATGAAATATGGATTTCATTTACAAAGTATTCTATATTTAGTACAACCCTAATTTGAAAAAAAAAATGGAATGCTGTTAAAAATGGAAATAAAATAAGAATGGAATGATTTAAAAATCTCTTATAACCATACTTGATCCACACTCACATATTAGAATTTGAAAGTTAGAAAGTTATATATTTTTCCATTTTATTTAAAAAAAATAATTCATAAATTGATGGCAGCAACACATCTCAACAAATTGGATCAGGGTTAGCAAAAGTCTAGAAAAGTAAGTGCTACCAATGAAAAACAATTGGGAGGGTCATTCTTTAACCAAGTCACTTGACGGTGTAAAAAATAGCATCTTAGAGAAGTGGAGCCTATCAGAAACAAAGCTGATCAGCGGTTCACCAATTTGTGAACAACAGCAGATTGCAAGGGCATCTCCTATGTACTGCCCTCTTCAGATCAACCCACATGTTTTCAATTGAATTAAGGTCTCAGATCTGGATGGCCAGTCCAAAACTTTGATCTTCTTCTGGCAAAACTAATCCTTTGTTGATTTGGAGGTGTAAAATTCCTCTTCAGCTTTTTAGCATAGGTCTGAATATTTTGATTCAAAATTGATTGATATCTGGAACTATTCATAATTCCTTCCACATTAACTAAACCTCCAATTCCAGTCCCAAAACAATTTCCTGCTTTCACTGTGCTTTATACTCAATATGGTGTTCTTTTGGTGTAATGTTGGATTTGTACCAAATATACCTTTTAGAATTATGGCCAAAAAGTACAACTTTGGTCTCATCAGACCTTAATTTTGCTTTTGGCACACATGATGCAGGTTTTGGCAAAACATACCCAGGCTTGAATGTTTTCTTTTTGTAAGAAAAGGCTTCTTTCAAATATGAGCCACTTTTTAATGACCCTCTTTCCAGTGTTCCATGGTGCATCTAATGCCTTGGAATTTTTTTCTATCTTTCTCATGACTGATGACTATCAACAATGTGATCCCTTTGTTGTGGCTTTTGCAGTAAAATGCCACTAAGAAAATGTCAGGGAAATCTTATTAAAAAAGCTAGAAGAATTGCATGCATGAGTGTCATGCCTGAAGGAAGCCTTTCCTATAATTCATGCTCAAAAAGCCTGCATACAAATTGTTAGGGCCCATTGCTGAAAAATATGAAGACTCCATACTTGGCAGTGACGATAATGTTTTTGAAACTGATTGGTTGAAAATTGTATGGCGTTGCAATGGTGAAGAGTACAAATAAAAATGCATGGTGCCTACAGTGAAACACGATCATGGACATATCCTTATGTGGGGCTGCATGAGTGCTGCTGGTGTTAAGGAGCTACATTTCATTCATTGGCATCATGACTTTACAGATGTACTGCTCTATGTTGGAAAAGAAGATTCTACCGTGCCCTTGGTAGACGTACACTTTTCCAACAAAACAATGCTCAAAAACACACATTTAAGGACATTTGCATTTCTAAAGAAAAGAGTGAAAGTGATTCAGTGGTCAAGTATGTCTCCTGATTTTAACAGAATCAAACATCTACACTTGAATTCTGAAGACATAAGTTAAGCATCATTCTCCATCTAGCATCCAGGCTCTAAAAGATGTCGTTCTTGAAGAATGGAAAAAGGTACATGTTACAATATGTTGACAACTAGTTCATTCCATGTCTAGAAAACTTGGTGCTTCCTTAAAAATCATGTCGGTCATAAAAAATACTAGATGTAATTGTTTTTGATGTGGGGTGCATTCATTTTTGTATCAAATAATTTAAGTAAAATAGAAGATTTTGTAATAAAAGTTATATTACTAATAGAGTTGAGCGACTTTGGTCGGATTGGGTTTTGTTAAACCCGAATGAAACAAAATTTGAGTCGAATGAAACTGGTCCGACTAGGGCAAAAAAAGTCGGAGTTTCGTCCGAAACCCGACCCCAATGCAAGTCAATGGGAAATAAAAGTCGGCATTGAGCGGATGACATTCCTCCACTCAATGACGACTTTTATTCCCCATTGACTTGCTTTGGGGTCGGGTTTCGGACGAAACGCCGACTTTTTTTTGCCCTAGTCGGACCAATTTCATCCGACTCAAATTTTGTTTCAGTCGGGTTTCACGAAACCCGATCCGACCAAAGTCGCTCAACTCTAATTACTAACACTACTTTCATGTTATTGGTTAAACATTTTTTTATGAAACTCAGTCTTGCTAAAATTTTGGAAATTGTTCTTATGTTCAGTGAAATATTGATTAAAATCATACTTTTCAAAAGTGATGTACTTTTTTATGTTGAGCGCTGTAAGTGTGTTACACATATTGCACCCAATTTACAACCTTCTTAGGTGAATCAAACTTTCACTCTTATGTCCTTCATACCTGTAGAATAATATAATAATAATAATAATAAAAGAATGAGCTGGAGTCCCAAGAGTTCTTAGTGATAATTCGATCTCCCTGCACTGCCACACGGCCGCTATGGGGCCCTTCAGCATATCTATCATTGCAAGTTCAACTGTATCGGCTTAATGCCAATACAATTGAAAGCAATGATGAGACAGGGAGCGACACACTCCTCCCTTCAGTCCTCCTCTATGTCTGACGACAATGACAGCGGGCAAGATGACATCAGTACATGCCACCCGCTGTGCTGAGAAGAGCTGGTGCTTGGAGCAGTGGGGGAATGAGGAGGAGAGGTAAGTATTATATTTTTATTGGGAGTGCATTATACTGTATTGAGGCCTATGGGGAATGCATTATACTAAATAGATGCCTATCAGTAGTGCATTATACTATATAGAGGCCTTTGGGAAGTGTGTTATACTGTATAGAGGCCTTTGGGTAGTGCATTATACTATATGGAGGCCTATTGGGAGTGCATTACTATATAGATGCCTATGGGGAGTGCATTTTACTATATAGAGGCCTATGGGGATTGCATTATACTATATGAAGGCCCATGGGGAGTACATTTTACTTTATAGAGGCCTATGTGGAATTCTTTATACTATATGGAGGACTATGGGATGCATTGTACTATATACAGGCTTATGAGGAGTGCAGTATACTGTATGGAGGACTGTCATGTAGTGCATTATACAGCTGTAAGTCACTATTTATAACTGTACTGTAATCTCCTATATGTTCTGCAGGACTGGTATCTACCACTATATTATCACTATATGGTAGTAATTTCATTGTTGGTATTGTTTAGAGATTTTTTTTAGTAACCACGCAGTCATCTACTGAGATTCTCCTACATCCACTATCAGGGTGCGCCACTATAGTTGCAATGAGAGTTACCTGGTAAGGGGCCCACTCAGTAATTTTGCCCCTCCCCGAACCAGAACCCTAGCTACACCTCTGTATGTGAGTGTTTACATGTGGTGATCCAAACACAAGTCATGCACAGGGGCCCTTAGCTATCAATGACTGATTCTGATCCTTGGGTTTTTGAAAAGAAGAGTTATTGATTTTCTAATTTTTAACGCTCAGTGCAACTATAATACTAATAAGTGTCACATAAGTACTATAATATAAACATTGTGTGCCTTCCGCACTAATACATTTCTATTGGAAATGCTTCCAAATGAGATTTACTACCACCTGTATTTACTATAACTCAAGTAAGATATAAACAGATTAGCAAATCTGGAAAATTCTCAAAATGCTCACATAATTCCCTAATACATAAACACAGACAAACATATAAATTGTAATTCAAGCTACATAAATGTTGTGTTTAAACCTTTCTAGCGCCATGTTATACAGCAGAACGTGAGAGACATACCTGCATGCCATGCTTAACCACATTCTAATTAGTCAAGCCTGTTTAGAGACGTAAAGTAAATCAGTGGTAACTTTCTAACTAGTAGGCCTCAATCGGCAGGGTATCGGTTGTCAAAACCCTTTATATTTCAATTTTATGTAGGTTAGAGGATCCCTTCAAATTTAGCTGTAGACAAGTATCAAAGTTTCCAAATCATTTTAAAAACAATAAATGAAAAAAGACCTGTATTTTACAAACAATCTCTATCCAATCACTAACCACATTTTGAAAAAGTACAGGGTCCCGAGTGTCCTTGTTAATCATAGGTAGTCCCTGCTGCTTTGATCATAATCTACTCTAATTTGGAGTCATTCAGCTTAGGTTTTCCAAAATTCTTGAAAATTTAGGACTGAACTACAGTGAGATTTAAAAGGTTGAATTAGCGTTGAAAGACATAGGTACACGTATGTCTTCTAGTGATTAAAGAAAGGTTTCTTAAAAATAAAAACTTGGTTTCCATGTTAAATAAAAAAAAAATTCCTATTAATGTTTTCTAGTTAAAGTACTATATACATAGTGCATGGGATAACTTACCTTTGATCTTAAAGCAAGGTATAGGTACAGTACATTCCTCCTTGATGTGAGGTTTTGTTTTAGGACTGCAGCCCCCTGTATGTATGCCTCTGTGATCAATGCAAAGAACTACTCGGTACCTCAGTCCATGACCACAGGTAACGGTGCACTAGAAGACAATTTATAAGCAAATGTTCCCATTTATTCAGTCTTGTGACTTGTCATCCTTACTTCAGTATTTCATTCACACACAGAACTATAATCACTACTCATTTTATCTCTAACTATTATCAATTTGCTGAGTGATGAAAAACAAGTGTGTAGTATGTGACACTCACCGGAGACCATTCTTGAGCGAACCATTTTGGGCAATCAAAAATATTGCATGGTTGGACTATAGGCATCTTTGGTGTGTACATACATTTCCATTCTTCCACAGAACTAATTTGTCCCTGCATGTCTTCTTCCACACAGGAGATTGTTCGGCTTTGAATCCCTCCACCACAAGATGAGGAGCATGCAGTCCAGGGTGTGCTTTCCCACCTAAGCAAGAACCATAAAAGATATATCTATGTTAGTTAGGCTAGAAGTTTAATCCCTTGGGGCGCACTTAGAATTGGCAACTGTTGGCAATGAGATTTCATGCTCGGTAATTATGGAATACATAATGAAAACTGGGTCCAAGGGAATAGGTAGTAGATATTAAGTTGTTGCCTATCACTCAACGAACAATTATAGTCAAATCTACATATTTATAATGGGCACAGAGTAAAGGCGAATTAGCACAATAATAGAAGAAAATCTACAAAAAAAGAGAGTGCAAGGCACAATATATATAGAAAATATATTGATTGAACTGTATTAAATAATAAAAATAGTACTTACAGAGTTAAAACATAAAAAATACTACAAACTGGTGGGTATTGACATAATTAAATCACAAGTAAATGTAGAGATCATTACAAAAAATACATCACAAAAGTACAGTCACAATGTTTAAAATGGATACATAATGTGGACTGGGTCCAAGGGAATAGGTATTAGACATTAAGTGCTGATGAACAAAGCAGAGAATGTATAAGTGAAAAGCCATGTCAAGCAAGAGTAAATATACATAAGAGTGCACAGTGGCATATACATAACATAGTCAGGAAAACCGCACCCGACACGTGTTTCGCACCTAGCTTCAACAAGGGGCGAGCTTGCTTAAAATTTATCAGTCTCATCAGCACATCATTTTGCTGAGAACAATGACAGTGCGCGTGAGGTGTGATCGGTCTGCCTACACAGGCTATATTATGTAGTCAGAGTAAACGCATCCCAAGGCTGAAATTACACCAGCTATATGTATAAATATATGCGGGGACAATACAAAGACCTTTCTAATGATCTTTTTACTCTTAGACCTGTGACGGGGACAAGGGGGCATCCTCTACGTCTGGAGGAAAGAAGGTTTAAGCATACTCACAGACGCGGATTCTTTACTGTAAGAGCAGTGAGACTATGGAACTCTGCCATATGATGTTGTAATGAGTGATTCACTACTAAAATTTAAGAAGGGACTGGATGCCTTTCTTGAAAAGTATAATATTACAGGGTATATACACTAGTCTCCTTAATATTGCGTTGATCCAGGGAGCTAGTCTGATTGCCGTATGTGGAGTCGGGAAGTAATTTTTTTCCCCAATGTGAAGCTTACTGTTGCCACATGGGGTTTTTTTGCCTTCCTCTGGATCAACATGTTAGGGCAAGTTAGGATAGGGTATGGGTTGTACTAGATGGACTTAAAGTCTCCCTTCAACCTTAATAACTATGTTACTATGTTACTATGTTATATGCTAATGATACTCAGCTCCAGCTCTGCTGCAAGCATGAGTAGCGTGTCATGCTACTGTGCTCCGATACTCTCTCATGAGAGAATCGCAACACAGGTACGGAGGAGATGGAGAAAATTATTTCTCCATCTGATCCATTGCGCGGCACGGCGTATATTGGCCTGCACTGGGATGACATTGTGTGCAGTCCAATGTTTCTCTCACACCCATAGACAGCTTCAATTGAATAGACAGCCCTGCAAAAAATTGCGGCAGTGCAGTGAGAATTCTTGAAGAAGGCATACATTTAAAGGCAACCTGTCATAATAAAAACACTATAAGCTTACAGATATTACGTTATTTTGCAGATTAATAATGGTCTGAAAGCAGTTTTGCAGTCTGAAGGTGAGTAGGCATGGCGGTGCCTGCTCCCTTCTAGTAGCAGCCAGTCCTCTGATAATGTCTTCTTCACTGCATGGCTACTAGCAGAAAGCAGCCCATGCCCCCACTAAGACCCCTCACCTGGGACTGAAGAAAGGGAGACATTATCAGGGGGCTTGTGTGACAGGAGCTGCTTTTCACTGTTCACCCCTCTGTCTGGGACATTACATGAGTATGCAGCTCCATACTGTTAGTATCAGCCAATATCCTGGTAATAGCTGTTTTTCTGCATAGAACAGGGCCCCTTTGCTCAGACTAGCTGTTACTCACAGGGGGAGCTGAACACTGGTGTGTGAGTAATGTCCCAGACAGGAGGAGGGAGCAGTGAGGAGAAGCTGCTGTCAAACAGAATTACAAGTGTTATAGAGATAATGAAAGGGAACCTGTCACCTCGTTTTTCAGCTATGAGCTGCGACCACTGCCTTTCAGGGCTTATATACTGCATTCTATAATACTGTAGACAAGCCCCCGATCTGACCTGCAAGATAAGAAAAATAAACTTTATTATACTCACCCGGGGGGCGGTCCAGTCCAATGGCGGTCCGGTCCAATGGGCGTCACAGGTCTGGGTCCGGCGCCTCCCATCTTCAAGCAATGTTATCTTCCTTGCTTTGTGTCGTGGCTCCTGCTCAGGCGTACTGATCTGCACTGTTGAGGGCAGAGCCAAGTACTGCAGTGTGCAGGCGCTGGGCCTCTCTGACCTTTCCTGGCGCCTGCGCACTGCAGTACTTGGCTCTCCCTCAATCAGTACATCTGTGCAGGAGCCACGACACAAAGCAAGGAAGATGTCGACTTTGCATGAAGATGGGAGGCGCCGGATCTGGACCTGCGATGCCCATTGGACCGGACCGCACCCGGGTGAGTATAATAAAACTTGTTTTTCTTATCTTTCAGGTTAGATCTGGGGCTTATCTACAGCATTCTAGAATGCTGTAGATAAGCCCCGAAAGGCAGTGGCCCCAGCTTGTAGCTGAAAAAGGAGGTGACAGGTTCCCTTTAAAGTGCACTGGGCATCTCATCTTTGTAGTCTATAAGGGCAGGGAATCTACAATTTTTTTTTACCTCCCTGAAGTATTCCTTTAAGCTGTATAAGCTGTGCGAGAGTGCCTCATCGTTCACCTAAAGATTTAGGGTCCACAAAAGGAGGGACACCTGGATTGACCCCTATGAATGCCCACCTGTCAGGGGTGTGAGCGGGAAAATTGTTTGGGAATTGATACACCCAATGCTGGATAAGGGTTACCACATCTATGCAGATCACTTTTACACCAGCAGCCCAATCTTTAAGACCCTCTCTGCCAGAGGTACAGTTGCATGCAACACTATGTGAAGAAATCAGAAAAGCTTCACTAAGCAGCTAATTCTGCAACTGCTGAGAAAGGGTGACAGTAGAGCCGAATACAGAAAAAACAGGCATGTGGTCGTATAAGGACAAGAGGGATGTCATGAGGGGAATACGAAATGACACAATTAACCGTTATGAAATCTGCCCTGAGAAATCTGGCCTTAAGGATTTCTTCAAAGCATATCACGTGTCCATAAATTGATACAATTTGGTTTTACCCTGTTAACACAACAAATTTTATAATCTGACGTATTCCGCATGACTTACACATACCAACACATTATAAATTCATAAACCAGTAAAAACAAATGCATAACTACTATACTTATGCGTCTAGATAATTCCTTGATGAGTGTAGTTTCCAAAAATTGAATCACTTGTGGGGGTTTTCCACTGTTTTCACAAATTTTGGGGTCCATTTTCTCTTCCTTCTCTTGTGAAATTGAAAACATTTGGGGCTAAAGCAACGTTTATGAGGGAAAATGGCTTTTTTTTCATTTTTATGGTTCAATGTTGTAAAATTTTGTGAAGCACCTGTGGGTTCAAGGTGCTCACGACAAGTCTAAATTTTTGAGGGGTGTAGTTTCCAAAATTGGGTCACCCATGGGGGGTTTCAACTGATTCGGTACATCAGCTCTCCAAACATGACATGGCGCACGCAGACCATCCCCCACAAATTACCTCAAATTGGAACTGAGGTGAACAGCAAATCACAGCAATCGTCGATGCGGGGAGGGGGCGTTGCCACCCCACAGGACGATGACTCTAAGCGCTCTGATGTGAGAATCAGCAGGTACCTTAATGCAATCACAGCGACTGCGGTCATAGAGCTACATTAAAGATATGATGTATCCATACGTCCAAGGTCGGTAAGTACCTACCGTCCTGGATGTATGTATATATCCAAGTTCGTGAAATGGTTAAAGAGTAACCGTCGTTTTATTTTTTTATTTCATGCATCAATAATGCACATGAAAATGTACTACTGATTCATGAACAGAGGAAATGCAAAAACAAAAATTATGGTAATCCTTTAAGATATCCATCCAGCCCCTTAAATATCAGAATAGTTAGGGGTTTTGACAGTAAGACCCTCACCAATAAGAAAGTAATGGTATATCCTAGCAATATGTCATCGCTTTCTATGATGCAAAGTATTCCCTAAACGCTTTCAGTAAACTTGACTGAACACACTGTTAACAAACTTAAGAATTTGAAAACCATTTTTTAAGATAACATCATATTGTTCAATGCATGCGTAAATGTTTATTTTGTTATATGTGAAAATCAATAAAAATGATAAAAAATAAAATAATAATGATTTTTAATACCTAATGTGATTTGCACTCTACGGCTAAAGTATTCACATATTAGTCAACCTGCCAGGACTTCCCATAGAGAAACTAGTATATATGACAAGTTGAAGTGTTATAGAATATGGAAAAGCGATAAAAAGAGTGTTACAAATGTCCATCTGCTTATTTCATCGACACACTTTAATATCACGGAACTGCATTTGTTTAGGTCGTGAAAGAAGCTTCTAGTAGTATAGGGCAGCACATCAAAGTTAGATGTAACTTATCCTACTATGCAAAGAGTATTGCCGCAGATCTCTGGACGCTCAGATTATATAATGTGTTAGAGAAAGCTGAAAAAAAAGAAAAACGGAAAAAGGAAAGTGACACGTGAGCTCAGAAAATCACTGCTACTGTGGATTTTCTATATAGGTTATTATACAGGAAACAATAGTAAGCATCCGCTTTCCAAGGGAGATGGTCGGGGGCTCACTTTCGATCATTAAGGCAGCCCTGACTTTAGACCTGTAAAATGAGACTTAAAACTAATATTTTCACACTCATGAGTAGCCAGGCTGGAAGCTGAGGTCATTAAAAAAAATGATTTCAGAAGCAGAAGCAAAGTAGGAGTCATGTTACTTTCAAAACCACTCGCTGCTTCTACTAAGAAATGACTTCTATTTAACTCCTTTGTGAAACACTAACTCATATGAATTAACGCATGACCAGCAGAATAAGAGTTAAGCTCACATAAAATAAATTTGCTTTTACAAGATGATCAAATGCAATGTACTAGACACAGAAGAGGTTAATAAGATGCTGCAGGGACAATTTGCATATATTTGTGTGAATACTTTATTATATAAAAATATATGTAATCAGTGCAATCACAATATATTACAAATGTATGATCCATCATATCCATGTAATATATACCGAAAGAATACTATTAAAAGAAATGGCACTGCCAATGTAGACCGCACATGTACATCATGCACATAGGGGCAGCACGGGGGCTCAGTGGTTAGTGCTGGGGTCCTGCGTTCAAATCCCACCAAGGACAACATCTGCAGGGAGTTTGTATGTTCTCCCCATTTTTGTGTGGGTTTCCTCAGGGTTCTCCGGTTTCCTCCCACACTCCAAAGACATACTGATAGGGAATCTAGATTGTCAGCCCCAATGGGGACAGTGATGATAATGTCTGCAAATCGATGTGGAATATGATGGTGCTATATAATAGAGTAAATTAAATACACAATATATTTTCAAAATACTGTATCTAAATAAATATGTAGTGCAAATATAGATACAAATGATACATGCAGATATTGTGAAGTTCTACTTTCCTGTGATCTAGAAATTCTTTCCTTCTGCCTATTTTTTTTTTTTGCATCATAGATGGTCATTGATTTCTAATAAGGATGCTTGCTGATATCAAATATCGATAATTATTTAACATATTTGTAAAGCATGATGGTATGTTTGATGATGGTAGCTCCACTTAAAGGAGTTGTCCGGTCCAAACTGATAAGTCTGCCTTCACCCTATGTGACTTTAGCCTCTGAATCCCCCCCAGCGCAAGCACTGTGCACAGTCTCTGTGTCACTTCTTTCACAACACAGGATTCTTACGTTTGTAAAGGTGACAAGCAGGAACATGGGATGCAGTGAGTAACCGGAGACCGAAGAGGTTAACAAGGATTTACTGAACAATCAATAACAGGTAATACTCCACGCAGGGAGGAAAAGGAAATAGCAAAAGAACACACAAAATAAATGAGACACATATCGGTTGCAGTTCTGGCAGGAGGAAGGCTGGAATATCTCCTGGCGGCGTCTCAAACGATGCACAAAGTCTCTGGCTCTGCTACGAAGAAACGAGTAACAATGCTGCCCGACAGTGACGAAGAATTCAGTCCTCTTTGTCTTGGGTACGCTGGAACGTAGAATCAGTCCTTTGTATGAATGTCTCAGGAATGGCACCAGGCACGGGTCGCAAGCATGTGTACAAGCCGCATCAAGCCGCGGTCTTTCGGACTAGTCTCTAAACAGTTGTTCCGGTATCTCGAGTGAAACAGAGGCATTCAACGGTGCGGGTACAGATGGTAACTGAATAGCATCAAGAGAAGTCTAAAAGTCAGCACACGGAGGTCTGGAAATGGAGGAGTCATCAGTAGAAGCAGTAGAGAGGGAGTCAACCGTCTCCTGTTGCCTTCCCACCAAGTCTGCCCCGTTCCCACGCTCGGGCCCCCTTTTATACCCCGCATCCCATGCTGTTTGCCAGAAAGGTTTCTCCCTCTCAGAGGAAAACTCCCCCGCCAACAGTGGTGACAGCTCCGATAGTTCCGACGGCCTTAAAGGGAACCACACACCGCTGACTCCGTCTTGTCTCATCTTCGTACACCCCCCCTCTCTTTTCTCTCGACATTCCACGGGCAAGACATCTGGAGCACAACTAGGGAGTTTATTTACATGTTCAGCGGTTTGCCGCCAAATGAATTGGTCCTGGTTGTACCAAATGGGGGGGGGGCTGGCTGGCCATTGTTCGTTCGGAGCGATGTAGATTGGAAGAAATAGTGGAGTCTTCTGGTGGGGGCAAAGTCAAATCTTCATCCGCCGTTACGCTTTCTTCTGGAGTCTCGGGACCCCGATCTGCAGACGTATCATCAGATGGTTGCTTGAGATTTTCCTCTTCTTTCTCCACAGCCACAGGGGGCACCTCTTCAGACACTTTGGGAGTCTCTCCCCTCCATATGGGATCTCCTAAGAGGCATGGCCGAAGCATATTCCTATGGGCCACCCTTGTGGGTGCATTTTCTTCTCTTTCAGGAAAAACTTCATATACAGGTCCTTCCACACTGACCTGAACCTTCACTCTGTATGGCCTACTCTCCCTTCGATTTTCCAGCTTGTCATGGGTACCAACACTCGATCACCTACTGGAAGATCTGTCCCCCAGAGAGGACGTTTCTCAATGTGCTGAGCACTAGACGATGTAATGTCTGTAGACGGGGACGGTGTTCTCGAACCCAGGTGGACACCCCCGTCCGTGGGTAGTCCTCCCCTGGATCCAGTTCCAGCTCCGTGACTTCCTTCCCTGTTTGGCCGAACAACAAGGAGTAAGGTGTGTGACCGGTGGTTTGATGGACTCAATTGTTATAGATCCACACACGTTCAGAGACGTATTTTGGCCACCTAGCCTTTCTATCATCTTCAAGAGTTCTTAGTATCTGAATCAGGGTACGGTTAAATCGTTCACAGGCCCTGTTTCCCTGAGGATGATACGGTGTGGTATTTGACCTGTCAAATTGGTAGATCCGCTGCAACTCACCCATCACTTTGACTAAGAAACATGCTCCTTGATCCGAATGGATCCGCTGAGGCCATCCATACACCTTAATGAAGTGTTTACAGATAGCATACGCAGCAGTCTCAGCTGTCTGATCTCGGGTGGGCGTCACCACCGCATATTTCGTGAATTGATCTACCATCACTAGGCAGTGGTCATACCCTTGATGAGTGGGCCCGATCATTAAATAATCGACGGTCAACAGTTCCAGGGGATCGGAGGTCATTATCGTCTGCACAGGAGCTCTTTGTTCTGGGGACTTGGCCAACTCACAAGCCCGACAGAGCCTACTAACTTCCTCCACCGCTGCTCTCAGCCATGGGTGGTAAATGAACCGTTGGAGACACTGAAATGTTTTTTCAAGGCCGAAGTGAGCCCCTTTCTCATGGCCTTCGGTGGTCAGGGTAGGCAGTATTGTCTCCGGTATCACCACCTGCCAAGAAGCCCTCAGTTCTCCCCGAAGTTGCACCTTCCGGTTTAACAGTCCATTTCTCATCCGCAGATGCTCCCACTGCCGGAGGATCTTCAATGCCTCTGGGGTCAAAGCACTCTGCTGCTCTGGACTAGGCAGCTTCTCCACGGTTACGCAGTGCCTGAACAAAGCGAGTTCACTGTCCTCCTGCTGCAAAAGGACCCACTCATCCCGAGATCTCCCCAATACCCCTTCATGACGGAGGGTCTGTATTTGGTCCTGCGGGGCTGCCACCATCCCAGCAGTCCTTCGAAATTGGGGAAACTCTTCTCCTTCTAGTAATTCATCCATACTTTTCCCTGGCGGTGCATGTCATGCTCTAGACAGAGGGTACCAGAACGTTGCCATCCGGGCCACCCAGCGTTGTTCTAAGGCGCCTAGCTTAGCCTTCTCCAGGTGCGCCAACGGGTTATTATCGGTACATACTAACACCTCCGATCCAGAAAGGTACTCTGGGAATCTCTCCGTCATAGCCCACACCAACGCCAGCAACTCCAGCTTGAAGGAGCTGTAATTGTAATCATGGAGGGACCGACTAGCATAGGCGATCACCCTCTCTCTCTCATCCTGCACCTGCGACAACATGGCTCCGAGTCCGTGTAAGGTGCCATCAGTGTGAAGAATGAACGGTATAGAGAATTCCACATAAGCCAGTATCGCGGCCTCGGTCAGTGCCTTTTTTATCCTATAGAACGCCTTCTCCTGCCTTTCTTCCCAGAGAATGGATCGACCCTTGGCGCTCGGGGGTACTCCCTTCAGGAGTTCAAGTAACGGTTGCACTATCCGAGTAAAGTTCTTCACGAAACGAAGGTAGTATCCTGTTAGTCCCACGAATGCACATACATCCTTCACGTTCTCTGGAGTTGGTCAATCTCTGATCTTTTCTTGTGACGGCCTTACTCCCTCGGCGGAAATGAAATGACCCAGGTACTCGATCTGAGTCCGGAACAAGTAACACTTTGGGGGTTTCACTTTCAGCCCATACTTCTGCAGACGGCTCAGCACCTGCTCTAGTCTCCGTAGATGGTCTTCAAATAAAGCAGCGTACACGATGATGCCATCCAAGTAGATAAGGGTGGCCTCAAGTTCAAGTCGCCCAGACACCTCTCCATCAGCCGTTGGAACGTCCCAGGGACATTGGCCAAGCCAAACAGCATTCTGTTGAACTCAAAGAGGCCCATAGAAAGGCCGTCTTCGCCTAATCCTAAGAACTGGGCTTTCCCCAATGCAGACAGAGACTCCTCAATCCGGGGCAGAGGGTATGAATCACGTACAGTACAGGCATTAAGCTTCGGTAATCTACACAGAACCTCAAGGTCCCTAGCCAAATGTCCTATCTCTCCACAGTTATAGCATGCAAAAGACCTCGGTCGACGAACTCTTCGGCCCTCATTATGGGCATTTGTCTTGTCTTGGCTTCCAGCGGTACTCTTCACATCTCTTCGACCAATGGGGGTTCAACTGTCGACTGAACTGCGACACCACCACTCTGGACCTTCCCTACCGGTACTGTCACCCTCTGTTCCTG
Source organism: Dendrobates tinctorius (assembly GCF_039654945.1). Classification (NCBI taxonomy): domain Eukaryota; kingdom Metazoa; phylum Chordata; class Amphibia; order Anura; family Dendrobatidae; genus Dendrobates; species Dendrobates tinctorius. The sequence continues at coordinate 21,455,642 of NW_027361858.1, read as the reverse complement.
TTCACATGAGCGGGCTTCTCTCCCTATGTCAGCAAAAGTGATACGAGGGTCTACCCATACCCGCTCTCTCAGAGTCTGTTTGGTCAGGATGTCCCTTTGGCCGGTCACCAACAAGTCACGCAGCACAACATCCGTCGGCCCTATCCCCATCCCATCTTTTCTGACAATGGCGGTGTGTAATTCTTGTAGGGCATTCATATATTGCACAACTGTTTCCCCCTCTCTTTGCAAACGGCTTATCAGGCGTGCCCTAAGTTCCCCTATGTCAGTGGGGTCCCCATAGGTCGTTTCTAAGATCTGAAGTACTTTAGCAAACGGGTCTCAGTCCCGGGTTGTATGCAACATCACAGAGTCTTGAACCTCTCTGTCTAAAGCCATGATGGCCACCTCAGCCTCGAGTGCGGGGGTCATTGGGTGCATCCTCATCATACCCCTCATACGTTCCGTCCAACTCCACAACATGGTATTAGACCCCGTACACTTCAGCAAGTTGCTCAGCATGGCCCCAAAGAGATACTAGTATTGGGCCCAACCTCTTGTTCTGCTGTCTCCGCGCTACCAGACTGCATCCTGCCGACTACGCCAAAATGTAAAGGTGACAAGCAGGAACGCGGGATGCAGTGAGTAACCGGAGACAGAGAAGGGGTTAACAAGGATTTACTGAGCAATCAATAACAGGTAATACTCCACGCAGGGAGAAAAAGGAAATGGCAAAAAATATACAAAATAAACGGGACACTTATCAGTTGCAGTTCTGGCAGGGGGAAGGCTGGAATATCTCCTGGCGGTTTCTCAAAGGATGCACAAAGTCTCTGGCTCTGCTACGAAGAAACGAGTAACACTGCTGCTCGACAGTGACGAAGAATTCAGTCCTTTGTTTTGGGTACGCTGGAACATAGAAACAGTCCTTTGTGTGAGTGTCTCAAGAATGGAGCCAGGCACGGGTCGCAAGCACGTGTACAAGCCGCAACAACCTGCGGTCTTTCGGAGTAGTCTCTAAACAGCTGTTCCGGTATCTCGAGTGAAACAGGGTATTTAACGGTGCGGGTACAGACGGTAACTGAATAGCATCAAGAGATGTCTCAAAGTCAGTACACGGAGGTCTGGAAATGGAGGAGTCGTCAGTAGAAGCAGCGGAGAGAGAGTCAACCGTCTCCTGTTGCCTTCTCGCTAAGTCTTCCCCGTTCCCGCGCTCAGGCCTTCTTTTATACCCCGCTCCTCCTGCTGTCTGCCAGAAGGGTTTCTCCCTCTCAGAGGAAAACTCTCCCACCAACAGTGGTGACATTCCTGATAGTTCCGGCCTTAAAGGGCACCACACACCGCTGTCTCCGTCTTGTCTCATCTTTTCAGACGTTCAGTACCTAGTCAAGTCACATTTCCTTGTCGCCCCTCCTGACAGTAATGCAATGACCTGTAGTAGCACATTTGTGTACTCAGGGGGCTAAATCACACATTCATACAACATTCTCCCTGCTGTATCTTTGGTGGCAAACCTCTTAATTCACAGGCACTCTACTATATAGTGGATTCACTCTTCACTCACAGAAATATGCTTCTCTTTTCTATTCTGTGGTGGGTATCCTCAGCCTTTCTCAATAATGGTGTTACTCTCTCATGTAGGTGGGCAGGTTACCCCCATCTGGGATAGACTACAAGGATGAAAGTACTAGCTGAAACATTCTGTTTTGCTCTTCCATGTCCCCTACTTTAGCCCTTGGATTGCGCACTATATATAGTGAGAGCTACTCATGCCTAGCTAGCTACGATGCAGAAACTGTCCGCTGGTCTCAACATGTCCAGAGCCAATGTTGCCTTTTGACCCAGCCATGGCACCAGCAACTTACATGCAATGCAATCATCGATCCTAAAGAGTGTCCCTCTGACCTCTAGAATGCTATCAACGTCATCATACTGGGCACAAATGTCATTAATTCGCATCACTGAGGTGGTGTTTCTTCTATTTTGCTCCTACACATACAGATTAAAATCTTCAGGCATAGTTTAATGTAAAAACTGTTTATGTACACCTGAGAACAATCAATGGCATAGGGTCCTTGACAGCCCAGGATATGATAGTAGGGTTTGGAAAGTACAAATTCTTAATTTGTGTAGAAGAATAGAAGACTCCATTTCAACTCTCTTCCATATATAATAGGAAGAGGAACTATTATAAAGAATGTACAGCATATACCATAAATGCCGCTACTGCAGAGAGTTCACCCATTCTAGGTCAGTGACGAACAGTTGTGGGTACCTTTCAAAAAGCACTGCAACAGTAGCAAGTAAATGAATATACTGTTGAATCAAGGGAAAAGAAGAAGGATAAAAAAATTGTTTCAGCTTAGTTAGATGTGTAGGAAAATAGATTTACTCTTCTATGAACTGAGGGACTATGATGCATTTTTTCACTGGGTTGCTGAGGATCAAAAACTGGTATTAGTATAAAATTTCCACCATGGTTGGTTAAAAATGGGGTTTTCGCCCGAATCAATTCAAAACCATTCTCAACAACTCAATATAAAATCATGCCACAAGGGTAACACATTATAGCAGTCTTACCTGGGAAGAGGATGATAGAGATCATAAGGCATAATTTGTTTGTAGCCATCACTGCAAGTAATAAAAAATCTCATCAATACGAATGCAAAGGAACAAAGTATTATTCAATTATTATGCTTTTCTTCAGGAGATGCTGGTCTCTTCTCACTCCCTAGGGCTTTTTGTTGGATTACCTGTTATTTTTATGTCTATTTTCACTTCGAACAGTGATGGCCCCCAATACATTTAATAGGGTTTGTCAATGTCAATATATAAGTAGAAGCCATGGTGTAAGGTCCTAAACAATATACCATTAGTAAAATACACATACTGTGTATGTCACCAAACTCCAGCTCAAGCACAATGAATAGTATCTAAGTTGGACATCTTGTTTTGTGATAGCAAGGGCTAGGGTACAGGACTTATCGTATTATAAACCTTATCAAGTGAATGGCTTAAACAAAAGTGGTGACAGATTAAGAGGAAAAACTGCTGGCAACATCCTGCTACATCGGCGAATTTCTGGGTGAACTGAAACAACCTCTGAGAATTAGGGCCCAGTCACACATAGCGACTCACCAGCGATCCCGACAATGATATGAACTTGTCAGGGTCACTGGTGTGTTGCTACATGATTGCTGGTGAGCTGCCAAACAGGCAGCTTCACCAGCGATCAGCACCAGCGACAACGAGCGGGCGCGTCGCTGTGTACTTTAGTTACCAGCGCGCTGATGCAGGGAGCTGGTAACCAAGGTAAACAGCGGATTTCTAAGTGCCGCATGGCACTTAGAAACCCACTGTTTACCTTGGTTACCAGCTCCCTCCACCAGCACCCTGGTAACTAAGGTACACAGAGGGTTTCTAAGCGCCGCACGGCGCTTAGAAACCCGCTGTTTACCTTGGTTACCAGCTCCTGCTCGCTGGTCGTTGCTCTCCCGCCTGCCACACGCAGCGATGCGTGCTGACCAGCGGGAGACCAACGAACCAAAAAAAGTCCAGAGCTTTCAAGAACGATCAGCGACACCTGGCAGAGGGGCCGGTTGCTGATACCTGTCACACACAGCGATCTCGCTGGTGAGATCGCTGTTGCGCCACAAAACTTGTGACTCAGCAGCGATCTCACTAGCGAGATAGCTGTGTGTAACGGGGACTTTAGGGCCCCGTCACACATAGCGACTCACCAGTGATCCCGACAACGATATCACCTTGTCAGGATCGCTGGTGAGTCGCTATGTGATCGCTGGTGAGCTGCCAAATAGGCAGCTTCACCAGCGATCAGGACCAGCGACATGCGGGTAACAAGCGACGCATGTCGCTTAGTTAACCGCAGTGTATTTTAGTTACCAGCGCGCTGATGCAGGGAGCTGGTAACAAAGGTACACATCGGGTTTCTAAGGGGTGCGCAGCACTTAGAAACCCGATGTGTACCTTGGTTACCAGCTCCCTGCATCAGCACGCTGGTAACTAAGGTACACATCGGGTTTCTAGGCGCTGCGCGCCCCTTAGTAACCCGATGTGCACCTTGGTTACCATCTCCTGCTCGCTGGTCTCCCGCCTGTCACACGCAGCGATGCGTGCTGACCAGCGGAGACCAGCGACCCCAAAAATGTCCAGACCTTTCAACAGCGATCAGCGATACATGGCAGGGGGGCTGGTCGCTGATCGCTGTCACACACAGCGATCTCGCTGGTGAGATCGCTGTTGCGTCACAAAACTTGTGACTCAGCAGCGATCTCGCTAGCGAGATTGCTATGTGTGACGGGAATTTAGTCAGAAAGTTCATGATAACATGAATTTAGTCATCACATAAAACCAGACCCTGATAAAACCTACAATACAGACTCCACTTTCCGTATAACCGTCTTCTCTTGGGCTGTACAAGAAACACTTGAGCCATGCAGTTAGTTTGATCTGAAACAACAAAAGACACAACAAACCACTAGGGAACCTTCATCATTATCACTGTAGATAGGACGAGGCCTTTGCCAAGCCAGGAAACCATTCGAGAGTTCTGGCATTTGGAAAACTGATTTCCAACCTGAAGGGAGGCAGTGTGACTGACAACGGTTGAGATAGTGCAGTCCGATAAGGTCTGATAATGTGCAGATGCTAAACACATACAGAATAGAGCCAACTTGGAGACCACATAGAAGCAGATGCTATGATCAGCCCTTCAGTAACTGGATACGATAAACCGCTAAGATACAATATGAAAAATGTACCTGATGTATCTAGAAAATCAGAATCTATATCAAAGGAAATATTTTGCATTGTTTCTTATTGACTGATGGTGACTAGAGTTGAGCGATACCGTCCGATACTTCAAAGTATCGTATCGGATGGTATCGGCCGATCTTTAAAAAAAGTATCGGTATCGCCGATTCCGATACCGGAAGTCCCATTCAAGTCTATGGGACTTCCGGTATCGGAATAAGAAAAACCCTTTCCTGCCCTTGTACAGCCTCTCTGGGGTCTGTACGGGCCTTTCGGGGGGCTGTGCCGGCCTGCCAGGGGGTCTGTGCAGGCTCCGGTGGTCTGTGCCGGCCTGCCGGTGGTCTGTGCAGGCTCCGGGGGGCTGTGCCGGCCTGCCGGGGGGCTGTGCCGGCCTGCCGGGGGGCTGTGCAGGCTCCGGGGGGCTGTGCCGGCCTGCCGGTGGTCTGTGCAGGCTCCGGGGGTCTGTGCAGGCATCGTCCGATGGGACTACAAGTCCCATCGGGCGATGCCTGCTACCATGACAGTGATTGACACATTAGCCAATGATGGGACAGTAGTAGTCCCATCATCCGGCTAATGTGTTAAATGTAAAAAAAAAAAAAAAAAAAAAAAAATATTACATGCTACATACATACAACATGCATACTACATACATGCTACATTCATACTACATACTACATACATGCTACATTCATACTACATAAATACTACATGCAACATACATACTACATATATACTACATGCATGCTACATACATACTGCATGCTACATACATACCACATATATACTACATACATACTACATGCTACATACATACTACATACATACTACATACATACTACATATATACTACATACATACTACATACATACTGCATGCTACATACATACTACATACATACCACATATACTACATACATACTACATACATACTACATGCATGCTACATACATACTACATGCATGCTACATACATACTACATGCATGCTACATGCATGCTACATACATACTACATGCTACATACATACCACATATATACTACATACATACAATACATTCATACAATACATACATAGACATACAGTACATATAACATAGAGTAACATACTTACCAATACTTGTCACATTGTTCCCCGAAGCCATTGTCTTTTCCGGGATAAATATTAACATAACAAACCACAAAAATACTCACCCACGATCCGAAGCAGTCCACGAGTGTGTCCCACGACGATCTTGGGTAGAGAACTGCAGCATCAGATGATGCTGCCGTTCTCTACGGGCTGCAGGAATCCAATGACGGAAGGTAGGTATCCTTCCGCACTGTATTCCTCCGCCACTTAAAAAAAAAAAGTCCCTAGTCTCACTTTATGCCATTGCTGTGTGGGAATTTCCCACACAGCAATGGCATAAAGTGAGACTAGGGACTTTTTTTTTTTAAGTGGCGGAGGAATACAGTGCGGAAGGATACCTACCTTCCGTCATTGGATTCCTGCAGCCCGTAGAGAACGGCAGCATCATCTGATGCTGCAGTTCTCTACCCAAGATCGTCGTGGGACACACTCGTGGACTGCTTCGGATCGTGGGTGAGTATTTTTGTGGTTTGTTATGTTAATATTTATCCCGGAAAAGACAATGGCTTCGGGGAACAATGTGACAAGTATTGGTAAGTATGTTACTCTATGTTATATGTACTGTATGTCTATGTATGTATTGTATGAATGTATTGTATGTATGTAGTATATATGTGGTATGTATGTAGCATGTAGTATGTATGTAGCATGCATGTAGCATGCATGTAGTATGTATGTAGCATGCATGTAGTATGTATGTAGCATGCATGTAGTATGTATGTAGCATGCATGTAGTATGTATGTAGCATGCAGTATGTATGTAGCATGTATGTAGTATGTATGTAGTATATATGTAGTATGTATGTAGCATGTAGTATGTATGTAGCATGCATGTAGTATATATGTAGTATGTATGTAGCATGCATGTAGTATGTATGTAGTATGTATGTAGTATGTATGTAGCATGCATGTAGTATGTATGTAGTATGTATGTAGCATGCAGTATGTATGTAGCATGTATGTAGTATGTATGTAGTATATATGTAGTATGTATGTAGCATGCATGTAGTATGTATGTAGTATGTATGTAGCATGCAGTATGTATGTAGTATGTATGTAGTATATATGTAGTATGTATGTAGTATGTATGTAGTATGTATGTAGTATGTATGTAGCATGTAGTATGTATGTAGCATGCATGTAGTATGTATGTAGTATTTTTTTTTTTTTTTAACATTTAACACATTAGCCGGATGATGGGACTACTACTGTCCCATCATTGGCTAATGTGTCAATCACTGTCATGGTAGCAGGCATCGCCCGATGGGACTTGTAGTCCCATCGGACGATGCTTGCACAGACCCCCGGACATCAGCACAGCCCCCCGGCAGGCCGGCACAGCCCCCCGGCAGGCCGGTACAGACCCCCACAGGGTGCACAGACCACCGGCAGGCCGGCACAGCCCCCCGGCAGGCCGGTACAGACCCCGGGCAGTCCACACAGCCCCCCGGCAGGCCGGCACAGCCCCCCGGCAGGCCGGCAGAGACCCCCGGAAGGCCCGAAATGACGGCGCATCATGATGCGCACACACCGCGCATCATGATGACGTCAGGCCGTCAATCAACTGAACTTCCGATTCCGATGCCGAATTCCGATATTGAAAAAATATCGGAAGTCGGTATCGGAATTCCGATACAGCAAGTATCGGCCGATACCCGATACTTGCGGTATCGGAATGCTCAACACTAATGGTGACTATTGATAATAGCCAGGTTGGGGTTAGCAAGGATTTTTAACATTTTTGTGTATGGGACTAAAAGTAGGTAGTTGCCTATTCTGCACGGGGAAGATATCTGCCAGCTCAGCCGGTGATTTCCCCTCTTGTCAACAAAGCATCACCTTCTCTGATCCGTTCCGTTTGGCATCACTGCAGATATCATATGCTGATTGACAGCCGCCACCTCACAGTTACGTAGCGAAGAGCCGGCTGTCAATCAACATGACATCAGCAGAGACACCTCTGCTCTGAGCCAACACAGATCAGCGCTGCACAGAGCGGGCAGGTGGTTAACACAGTGAGCAACTGCCTACCTGTTAGTTCTTAGCACCATGCAATCATAGAATCATAGATTGGTAGAGTTGGAAGGAACCTCCTGGGTCATCTGGTCCAACCCCCTGCTCAAAGCAGGATTTGCTAAATCATCCCAGACAGATATCTGTCCAGCCTCTGTTTGAAGATTTCTATTGGAGGAGAACTCACCACCTCTCGTGGCAGACTGTTCCACTCATTGATCACCCTAACTGTCAAAAAGTTTTTTTCTAATATCTAATCTGTGTCTCCTCCCATTCAGTTTCATCCCATTGCTTCTAGTCTTTCCTTGTGCAAATGAGAATAACGATGATTCTTCTACAATGTGACAGCCCTTGAGATATTTGTAGACAGCTATTAAGTCTCCTCTCAGTCTTCTTTTTTCAAAGTTAAACATTCCCAAATCCTGTAACCGTTCCTCATAGGACATGGTTTGCAGACCGGTCACCATTCTGGTTGCTCCAGTTTGTTGATGTCTTTATTAAAATGTGGTGCCCAAAACTGGCAAATTTAATTTCCCATATAACCCCTGTAATGATATATATGAATATGTGCATATTTCAAACTCTTCCGCAATTCACAAAGTAGAAAAGAATACTAAATGCTACAGTGTGCCTTTTTATAATACCAATCTTTTATTATGTGGCACAAGGGTCAATTTATCCAATACCTAGATTTGACCAAGACAACTTCTCCAAGGAGACTTTATGTGATTCCTATACTTATGCACAGATTTGTCCACTCTTTGCTTTCGAAAAAATTTCTCACAATACAAATTGAATATATTATAGATTGATAACAAAACTCTTAACAAGCTGCAACACACATCTTAACCACCGGGTGGCCACAAATAGACACAGAGGCCACCAACTGATCAATAGTGATTTTTTTAAGTCACTTTTCTTTTTTGTATTGTGGTATTAGTTGTTGTTTTCGGTGCCAAACTCTTCAAAATGGTGTGCGGGATTCATGAATTTGGAGCAAAGTACAAAAAAATAGTTTTTTTTTTGTACTGAGTATTTGGTTTCAAATGTTGCATGTAATGCAAAATGGCGGAAAGATTGCACCAAAATACTAGCATACTCAAAAATACACAGGGGGGAATGGAGTGAAGTTGTGTACATTTTTTTAATTTTTAAAAAGTCACAATTCCTGAATCAGGCAAAACCTTCTGGAATTGCTAGACTTTCTCCCCAAAGCCAAAAAGAAAAAAAAGTAGGCGAGCACATAAGCACATATGAAATAGACTTCAAAAAAGGTGAAAATAGAATAATGATTTGGGTGCAAACAAAAAAAGGCACAAAACACACAAAACTAGACAAAAAAACAGATGCAAAGGCAATGATGAATAGCTCATTGCGCACCACTCATCTTTGGGAATGTTTCCCCAACCAAAAGGAAAGCTTTGAAATGACACACCTGTAAGTTTCATTCTGGTTTTCCATTTTTCTCTCCAAGCCAAAACATACAACAGGTATAGGTCATAGTGAAAGGCAGCGTGCACCACATGGGGACAAGTAACTATATAAATTACTCTATTTATAGTTCAGGAGAATATGACGGCAGTATTTAAAGGGGATTCGCCACCTGGACAAAATTGGCCAGTTTTTGCTCTTATTTTTTTCCCACTCCTCCACTGAGTATTCCGTTATTTTTTTTCTTTTTAAAATCTCGCATATATTGTTTCAGAGGTGGCCTTTTCATTTAGTGTTTCTTTTCATGAGCTCTGCAAGGGGGTGTGGTTTAAAAAGAATTATACAGAGCAGCCTAAAGGCACGCCCCCACAGAATTCTATGAGCCACGCCTCCTTGGTAAGACCATAAAACTGATCATTACAGAAAAAGGCCTATATCTCTGGAACCGTATGGTGGATTTAAGAAAAACAAAAAGTGGATTACTCACGAGAGCAGAGCTAATAAAATAAGATTTTAAAAAATGGCCAATTTTGACAAGATGACAAGTCCTCTTTAAGTAATAGAAAAACACATTAAAAAATCTAAATCTAAACTAACAATTTTACTTTCTTTTACACTGTTAAAGGCAATTCTATTGACTTAGTACATTCATCCATAAACTAGCTCAAGCCAATAAATTGTTTTGCGCCATCTGCAGAATATTTTATTTACTATCTGCTCAAAAAGTAGCATTACGCACCTCTGACTTTTGACTAGGTAATGAAATGACCTTACTAATCCTATCCGCCTGGGATATTTCTGATATCCTTTTCCATGCTTTTACTTTGAGAACTTGGTTTTCGGGGAAGTTTAATCTGACAATTTTAATAAAGTCCATGTGCAGCCACAACTCCCTGCTGGGATTGCTTGGATCCAGTCCACAGGCACACTCTATGGCAAGCGTAAAACCCCCTGTATGTGGCTTCACGAGATCATGGTACTAGCATTTTTGGCCTTGTACTGCTGTTACACCTAATGCTCTTTTGTTTCTGGCTGTTTTTCCAGGCCTCAATTCTGTATGCATTTAGGTAAGGTCTCTTTGGGCACAAATATACACGGCCCAAAACACCCCATTTACCACCATATTGAGTTTTTGTACGACTGATCACTTTATGAAAACCAGCTCAAGCATTGTACAGAATATTTAGCTGAACTGCCAGAGAAACATGCTTAATCAATTTTTTAAGGATTTACCCATGCAATGTTCCTGGCCTGAAAAACTGTCCAGTAATCAAACCTGTATTAGTTTGGGATATAATGGCAGTAGCAGAATTCTTC